>NC_035438.2:140187237-140504014 GCF_002127325.2 Helianthus annuus | reverse complement strand
CGGGCAGAGTTTCCTCTATTTTTGGAATAACCCGACAATAAAAAGTTGTCGTATTTTATCAAACTCAACAATAATTCAATCCATTCAAACAATATATATCATAAAGTTTTATCAATACGACCAAAATAAAACGTAACTGAATTATAAACGAAACGGTTCGAGCTCGTTCACAAAATAATTAAAATTACGTAAATATTAAATGTGTCGTCAATCTTTACCAAATCTCTCGCGTCGAACCGTGGACTGAGTTGACCGGGTCTGAGTTGACCGAGTTGACTCGGTGAGTTGACCGAGTCAACCGAACCGAGCCATCTGGCCGAACCGGAACCAAAACCCTGTTGTCTTGTTGACTTCGTAACTCGAACCTGAGACTGAGCTGACCCATTTGACTTGAAATCAAACCTGTTGAACCGAACCAAAACTGAAATCACGAGGTCAGAACCGAGCCCAAACTGAATCATGTTTACCCGAACTCGAAATGAAACCGAACCTGAACTGAATAACCATCACCACTGCCGCCGTCGCCGGTTCTGGTGACTCCGGTGGTCACGCCGTCGTCGCCCACCACCATATTCATCATCATCATCGCCGGTAAACCCATCGTCACCGCTGTCTCCTCCACTGCCGCAGCCGTGAGCGGCGACGCCGCTCCCTTCTCCGCCGCTCTCTCTCTCTCTCTCTCTCTCTCATCACCCCTCTCTCTCTCTCTCAGTCTCTCTCTCTCGTCTTCCTCTGTATAGCGCCGCCGTACGCCACCACCATCTGGTGGTGGCAGCCGATAATCTGAGAGGGGGGGTGTTGTCAGATCGTTTAGGGGGGCTCCACCACCGGAATATTAGCTCCGGTTGCCGGCGGTTTTATTAGAGAGGGAGTAGAGAAGATGAAGTTCTCCATATTTTTGTTTGTGTTTATTTTGTGGGTATTGTGTGTTTGGTTTGAGTTTGTCTAATGGGAGCTCTGATCTCCATTTTGTGTTTTGAGTAGATGAATTCCTTGTGTGCGTGTGTTAATATGCAGACAAAGAAATTGAGAGGAGTAAGATGTGTGTGTTGCGGGTTTAGATGAGGAGGAGAGGATAGGTTTTGTGTATTAATAGAGTGGACAGTTTTTATTATCTTTTATGTTTTCAAATTGTATTCAGGTTAGATGTTATATCTTATGAAACAAGATCTCTTGTAGAGATTTGTTAAGATTTGTATAGATTTGTAAAGATATGTAGACATTTTTAAGATCTTGATAAGGTTTTTAGGGACAAGATCTAATATATTTTGTGCAGGTTTAGGCTTATGGGTATTGGGCTTGGGCCCAGGGCCCATAAGCCCATCTCATGTATAAGTGGCCCGTAATTTCTATGAGACTCGATATCGCGACCCAAACTCCATAAGCATAAAATATTCGTGTAACATCCATATTTGTCGGCGTCGTCAGTATTTCGTAGGTTTCAGTTCGTTGTCGTTTGATGTTTCGCAGATTCCACACGAATCCTCATACGCGTAGTGTAGAGTCGGATAAGCGTTCCTAGGCACTCCAAATGCCTAATTAAATTAATTTGCATCGTAAACACTATTTAATGTCGCGTAAATCGCCTGTTAATCACGTAATTAAGGGCGTAAATTACCGGTTGTCACATTCTCCCCCTGTTAATAAAATTTCGTCCTCGAAATTTAGACTATGTCAACTCCTTAGAGTTACGTTATATGTAAGTAATTATGAATAATGTCAAAGGAAACGAGACATACTGATACAGTCACCAGTGTGACCAAGTTAACAGGGGTCCAATAAAAGAGGAATTTCAACCAATAGAATTCCAAGTGGACGTTTACAATATGCAAATGAATGTTAGAAACGATGACATCCGTTAAATGGAACTTAGAGTTAACAAGTTCAATGAAATAGTTTTGCATGAAATGCTTGTTCATTATCAGCCCAAGCTGCAAGTTCTACCGATGCCACAAGGTGTCCTAGTGAATGAAACAATTCAATAATAGCGGTGATCAAACAAATTCACTGTGTTTGAAGTCAAATGGAAGCGCAATAATAAATCGAAGCGGATTTAATCTAAATCAATAAATAAATAATTAAATCCGTGCGTGAGATATGTAAACGAGATTAGCGGAAGCTTCAATTTAGTGAAACGCCACCACAAGGTTTCGAAGTTAACAAACGACTTAATGGAGTCGTAGACCAAACAAAGCTACTACGGCTCAGAACAATGAAACGCTTGTTAAAACGAATTCGAATATGATGTTTTCAATACATCATATGGTGTCTTGAATTGAATATTTGTAATGAATAAGTTCAAACAATTGAATTTGATTTTGGCGCAAGCCGACAATAAATACATGTATCGACAAGAAAACTTTCGGCATGGTCACAACGAAAAACCATGTATGTAACTTGAAAAGAAAAGAAATTTCAAGAAAATGTGTTGACTTGATAACAAAGGAGCCAACAATTATAGTAATGCGAGTCATTCGAATCATAAATCAATAATTAGATTTAGCGAAATGATATTTGAATTTTAATGAAACGCTTTATTCGAAACGAAACCTCATGCGTAACAAACGATGCATGCGTAACATATAAGTTTTCAAGAAATGAAGCAATGCGTATTCGCTATAATGGAAGAAATGATCGTGATACAATGACCATGTAAAGGAGTAGAGATGCTAAAATCTACTCACTAGATGCAAAAGTCGGAATTTCAATAAAGAAATTTAAGGACTTTACCTAGGGTTTCATGTGATGACCAGGTGTTAGGTAACATTATCATTGGTTTTCGCACATAGCGTACTCATCATTATTGAGCCAGGGGGAATGCGGAGACATACGTCTTCTCCTGGGAGTGATTCGTATCATTGCAGGATCGCGTGCCAAGCCGCCGCTTCCTGATCGATAGTTCTCCTGCTGACAGGAATCTAACATCGTCGTTGAATTGCGCCATCGTGTCTTTTCCAAGGCCTCGCCTCAATAGTCGTATGTGTCGTACTTCAACTTCCGTTGATGTATGTAATTTGCACGTCCGTGTTTTGTTTTGCGTAGGTTGCCTGCTCGATTAAGTAAAATAGCATAGACGACATAATAGTGGCGTTTACCCGAGTTAATAGACGTGGTATCTACGTGATGACCTTTAATGAACTTAGACATAAGTTTCCGAAGGTCTTAAAAGCATGTTTCCTAAACTCTCAGAGTTTGTGTACTGTATGCGACTGTCTTGTGTACCGTGTGTAAAACACCACAATAGCGTATGTTTGAAAACAAAATTTTGACTGTTTGTTTTTCGGCAACGGTTGGAGACCATATTCGAGTACTACGCGTTCTGTATGTATTCAACGTCTTAATAGTCTAAGTCCCAGAGAAAAGTGAGGTTAGAGCCTAGGTATTCCTAAAGAAAACCTTATTCGCTGTAACCTATAGCTATGATACCAATCTGTCACACCCCGAAATTATCAGAGCTAGCGTGACTGGACTGGTATCTTCATTGCACAGCGGAAGCAAATATAGCTAAGACTTCTAGAAATTGAACGCCACTAAGTACTCGTCTCCATATGGTTCTCCTATTCCAACCGTTCCATTGTTTGAAAAGTAACCTGAGAAAGAAACATGCGAAAATGTCAGCATAAAGTTGAGCGAGTTCATAGTTTGTTTGTAAAAGATTTGAAATAAATATTTTTGGATAACCGGTTTTTGAAGTATTGTTGAGAAAACAAATTTAAAATCATTTTCTTGTCACGTTATATGGAAACTTTGTATGAAAACATGATATGTATCTTGTATAAATCAAGTGTTCTTGTATAAATCAAGTATTCTTGTATAAATCATGTATTCTTGTATAAATCAAGTATTCTTGTATAAATCAAGTATTCTCGTATAAATCAAGTATTCTTGTGGTATGAATCTTGTATAAATAAGGTATTCTTGTATGTATCAGGGTTGTTAATGGGTTGCAAGGCCATTAACATGTGACACGACATAGGAAGTCACCAAACCATAAGCATTTTTCTAGTTGTCGATTCACGACTGAGACACAAAAGCACTACTCGGTACTCGTTCTCACCGAGAGTGTGGCTGCCCTGACACCCGTTAGATCTAACCTTTTGTTCTGCGGTCTAAGTATGTACACGATTAATGGTGCTTATGGTACCCTATTCGTGACACGATTTCTGGTATCATTCCTCAAAACACATCATACTTGGTACTAGTTATCACTAAGAGTGATTCTTGTTTTTGTATTCATCATACCATAGTTTAATGTACCTCTTGGTACTTGTATTTTTCCGTATTTTAGAAAACTAGAATTCGTGTGTATGCATATTTCGAAAAATACGCTTGTTTGAAAATCGGTATAAAACATAAGCTTTCCGTAAACCATTTGTGTCAGTTAAAACTTGCTTGTAAAATGGTTTAGAAATATGTAATTCTTGTATGCTTTGCAAAAAGTGCATGTCTTTCCACCCTGAAAACATTTATAAAAATGTAAAACCGTAAAAAGGTGGGGTTATGAACTCACCTGAATATTCCTGTGCAAAGCTAGCTAATTACGACTTCGTGATGTCGTTTCCAAGACTTGACTTGCTAGTGTGCGTACTACAATATTCGTAACACGGAATATCTAAGAAGTTTCTAAATACAAGCGGTAACTAACTACGTGTCACCGAGCTCTACCGAATCGTGGACCGAACGATTCGACAGTTTGTTGTTAACTTAAAAGAAACGAAGAAGTTATACTTGCTAAGTTTCGTTTATTGTCACGATAATTTACTAAGTCTATACATACTTAGTTTTTGAAAGATTTTAGAGTGTATAAATATTTATAAAAATATATAAATATATTGTTGTAATCTTGTTAACTGTTTCGTGAAGTCGTACGAATGTTTCATGAAAAGAATATATATAATAAACTCGTATTATAGTATTATATATCGTAAGCCGTTTAGGCGTTTGAAATAAATATAAAAGTTATATTTATTTTATAAAAGGATCGTCGACTTGTCGTGTTTGAAAATAAATATGTAACTATATTTATTTTTATAAAAGAATCGACTCGTTTGCATCGGAAATAGATATGTAACGATATTTATTTGTAAAGAGGATTCGAGTTTAACGTTTGAAATATAAATATAAAAAAAATTATATTTATTTTGTAAAATAGTTTGCGTCATCGACACCTTTTGTAAGTCATAAAGTGTCGTCGAAATAACATGCATTTGTATCTAGTTTTATAAAAGTCGTTTGAATCCGATTGGTTTTCGTTAAATAGTAAAACGTGTGTTGTTTTTACGGATTTTCTCGAAAAACGGGCAGAGTTTCCTCTATTTTTGGAATAACCCGACAATAAAAAGTTGTCGTATTTTATCAAACTCAACAATAATTCAATCCATTCAAACAATATATATCATAAAGTTTTATCAATACGACCAAAATAAAACGTAGCTGAATTATAAACGAAACGGTTCGAGCTCGTTCACAAAATAATTAAAATTACGTAAATATTAAATGTGTCGTCAATCTTTACCAAATCTCTCGCGTCGAACCGTGGACTGAGTTGACCGGGTCTGAGTTGACCGAGTTGACTCGGTGAGTTGACCGAGTCAACCGAACCGAGCCATCTGGCCGAACCGGAACCAAAACCCTGTTGTCTTGTTGACTTCGTAACTCGAACCTGAGACTGATCTGACCCATTTAACTTGAAATCAAACCTGTTGAACCGAACCAAAACTGAAATCACAAGGTCAGAACCGAGCCCAAACTGAATCATGTTTACCCGAACTCGAAATGAAACCGAACCTGAACTCAATAACCATCACCTCTGCCGCCGTCGCCGGTTCTGGTGACTCCGGTGGTCACGCCGTCGTCGCGCACCACCATATTCATCATCATCATCATCGTCGGTAAACCCATCGTCACCGCCGGCTCCTCCACTGCCGCCGCCGTGAGCGGCGGCGCCGCTCCCTTCTCCGCCGCTCTTTCTCTCTCTCTCTCTCTCATCGCCCCTCTTTCTTGGTCTCTCTCTCTCATCTTCCTCTGTATAGCACCGCTGTACGCCACCACCATCGGGTGGTGGCAGCCGATAATCAAAGGGGGGGGGGTGTTGTCGGATCGTTTAAGGGGGCTCCATCGCCGGAATATTAGCTCCGGTTGCCGGCGGTTTTATCAGAGAGGGAGTAGAGAAGATGAAGTTCTCCATATTTTTGTTTGTGTTTATTTTGTGGGTATTTGTGTGTTTAGTTTTAGTTTGTCTAATGGGAGCTCTGATCTCCATTTTGTGTTTTGAGTAGATGAATTCCTTGTGTGCGTGTGTTAATATGCAGACAAAGAAATTGAGAGGAGTAAGGTGTGTGTATTGTGAGTTTAGATGAGGAGGAGAGGATAGGTTCTGTGTCTTAATAGAGTGGACAGTTTTTATTATCTTTTATGTTTTCAAATTGTATTCAGGTTAGATGTTATATATTATGAAACAAGATCTCTAAAAGAGATTTGTAAAGATTTGTAAAGATATGTAGAGATTTTTGTAAGATCTTGATAAGGTTTTTAGGGACAAGATCTAGTATATTTTGTGCAGGTTTAGGCTTGTGGGTTTTGGGCTTGGGCCCAAGGCCCACAAGCCCATCTCATGTATAAGGGGCCCGTAATTTCTACGAGACCCGATATCGCGACCCAAACTCATAAGCATAAAATATTCGTGTAACATCCATATTTGTCGGCGTCGTCAATATTTCGTACGGTTTCAGTTCGTTGTCGTTTGATGTTTCGCAGATTCCTCGCGAATCCTCATACGCGTACTGTAGAGTCGGATAAGCGTTCCTAGGCACTCCAAATGCCTAATTAAATTAATTTGCGTCGTAAACACTATTTAATGTCGCGTAAATCGCCTGTTAATCACGTAATTAAGGGCGTAAATTACCGGTTGTCAGAGTACAGATTGAGAGTGAAGTGAAGAACGTGTGAAGATGCATGGTAGGATCATTCTACTACATTGTAGAAAGAGAAAGAGAAAGAGATATGAAGAATTGGAGCTTACTTGCTTAACCAAAGATTGCTAGCTAACTGATCTACAACGAATGAAAGTTTTGGAGATTGGAAGCATCAGCTAAGGGGGAGTCTGTTGATGTCAGTAGCTGTGTAGCTGATGCTATCCAAAGACCAAAAGAACACAAGATGTTTGAAGACAGAGTTACAGTATGAAGCTATTGTCTAGGGGGAGTCTGTTGGTGCATATTCGGTGACAACAGCTTAATAGTTTAAGTATTTAGTCTTTGGATATTTTGTAATGGGCTTAGCTTATTGGTTACTGAGTTTATTGTTGTAATGGGCTTGGAGAATGGCCTAGCCCAGTAGGAAGCCCAGTTCACAAACATGTGGTATATAAACATGTTTTGTGATTAGGTTTTTAAGTTAGAGGAGTTAGAGAGTTTTAGAGAGAGAAATTCTAGAGAGAGAAAGAATTTCGAAATTTAGGGTTTGAAGCAAGATCACAGATAGTGGCTGTGAGGTTGTGAGGTCTTGAATTGATTGTAAAGCTGATCGTTTGGATAATCAATAGAAGACCGATTAATTGTGAATTCTGTGTTTCTATTCATTTTTGTGATAATCTGGTCTAGAGGATTCCGCACTCTAGATTGCATATACAATTCTGTGATGATTCGTACGAACAAGGGGACCTACACGGAGGCACCTCAGGAAATAACCCACCTAACGGTAATGTTTAAGTCACTTAAGACACATTACAATTGTTGGTGCACTGATGTTTGTTAACTTCATCTTTAATGAGTTTTGTATTGTATGTTTTAGATCAGGGCACGAAAATCAAGGAACTATGTTGTAAGGTAATTTCACATGAATGGTCCAAAAGTTAGTTCAAGCGAAATTATATGTTTCATACGTGTCACACCCCCAAAATCCCCATGCGGAACACCACCGCTTGGAGGCGTGACTGACCAGGATCCAACCACCAATTATACTGAGCAATATAATAAATAACATAAGTAATACTCGCCAACCACAAGGTTAGCAAATATCATAGTCAAAGTTCAAAAGTTTTAAGTTTAAGTAATAGTTCAGATAAGTAGCGGAAGCGTAGACAAAATGGATTAAAACCAAGTTCTTAGTTCGAGTTTGTTAAAAACCCAACACACGGGTTAGACGACCACTACACATCCGCAAGCTGCAAGCTCCTGAATCACTGGGTACCTGCAAAGCATGCAGTAGGGTATCAACATAATGTTGGCGAGTTCACGAGGTGTCAAGTTTTATTTTTCGAAAACATAAGTTGTTTAGATAAAGCATTTATAATCACGTTGTGGGGAGCTACCCCATCTGTAAGCTCACTAAACTGTAGATACCGAAACTGTTGACAGAAAGTTGTGGTGCCCCGAGTCAATGTCTATCGTCATTGACCAAGATGCAAGGTCTACTAGTTCACGCCCGATCTCCCCCGGTCACGGTGTGAGGTTGTCAAACCTAATAGCGCTATCAACTAATAACCCGTTCGCCCCCGGCGATTAATCGGTACTGTAAGCAGGGACTTAAGGTGATAGAGTTTCGTTTAGCTTGGCTAGTTGTGATTTATAAATAATATCCAAACGTATCTCCCCCGGAGATAGTAAATACCCATTCGGATTTCCCCCGGAAATAATAGTTCAAAAGTATTTTTCCCAAAGTTGGCAGTTGTCCGTGTCCCTCCCTGGGACGCATGCTTTTAGTGTGTGAACTCACCTTGGGTTGCTCGGCAGATTAGGTTACTTGTCAAACACGCTGGTCACCACGTCCTAACATGGTTACCAGTATAGGTCAGGTTTGGGTACAGAGAATGTCACGTATTTACACATAATCTAACACATAGCATGCATACAGTTACATGTTGAGTTATTGGGCCTGCTCAACTATTGGATCAGTCAACAGTAACAACTAACACATAGTTCAGTTAAACAGGCAGCCCAAACAAGTCACGTTATGGCCCAATAACTAAAGTAAGCAGCCCAGTCGAGATAAGATGGTCTCGACTCGAGAACATGCGGTCTCGAGTCACAACCAGGAGGTCTCGACTTGTAATGGTTGGTCTCGAGTGGTGCAGGCATGACTCGCAACCCCGGAGATCTCGAGTCCCGTCTCGAGTTGTCACGATGTGGTCTCGAGTCGAGACCTTGATGGTCTCGAGTCCCTGAAGTCCGTTTTGAAGTTGCTTGGTCTAGGTCTCGAGTCGCAACCGTTGCGGTCTCGAGTTGTAGCTCCGTGGTCTCGAGTCGCAACCGTTGGTCTCGACTCGTTTACCTGCTGATTCTGATGCATCTGCCCGCATTCTACTATCCAACAGAATTCTGATTTCATGATTTTATGTACTATCCAATGAGGTTTCACAAACATGTTTCCTTTTCTAATTCTCAAACAAAGTGGATCAAAACAAGCATTTTCAAATGTTATCAAATCTTTATATCATATTCAACACATATTCATCTAGTTCATCTTAGGGTTTTCATCCTAAACAAACATACTCATTTAAACCGATTTATGCTAGCATAATACACCTAGTTTAATGTACTATCGATCATCATCATTCATTCACACAACCGAGAACATGGTAGCACCATATTCAAACATTTTTCTACTTATTCATATGTCAAGTTAGCATGATCATTAACAAACCACTCTATTCTTCCTAACCATAACTTTATCTAGAAATCAAGCATCTACATCATAGATGAACAACAATCTTCATGTATTTCTTGATTTTTACTCACTAAATCAATCAAGATCATGCAAGAGAGGTTAAGCATATATTTCATTCATCAAGCACACAAGACATCTAGTACACATATAACACCTAGTACTCATTAGAACACTAACCGGTAGAGACTCGAAGTGTGAGGGTATGAAGGGTTGATGAGTGAGCTTTCGAATGATGATTCCGAGCTTGAACCGAGCCGAGTGTCATTGTTGTCACCGGTTTGGTCCGAGAGAAAGGAGAGGAGGTCTTGTAGTTCTAGGGTTTTAGTGAGGGACAGAGTGTATGAGAGTGTAAGGGAGAAGGTGGATGAGGGTTTTATACTCGGTTTGGGTGGTGCACCCTACAAGGGTTTCGAGTGGGCTCAAAGGGGTTTGCAGCCCAACCGGCCCAACTATTTACTGTTGACTTGAGACCGGGTGGTCTCGAGTCATGGTCTCGGCCCACTAGTACTTATACACACATATATATTATACATACATACAACACATAGCATAACAAGATAATCACAACTTTCATTTAATAAATCGTACGTACACATTGCTAATACAAGAGGGTTACTCGGGAAAACCTAGAGTGTCACATTATCCCCAAGTTTTAAGAACTTTCGTCTCAAAAGTTAAGGCAGCCACTGTCAAGCTAGTATGAGTGCGAACGTTTCAACGGGGTGTCACATCATCCCCCCGTTAGTTTGGAATTTCGTCCCGAAATTCGGTTGTAGCTTCAGTGCTGGGGGTTTCGTTTGGGAACAACTGGGGATACTTGCACTTCATCAGAGGTCTTCCCGCTCCCAGGTAAACTCTGGGCCACGTCGCGAGTTCCAACGAATTCGCACGAGAGGTATCTGGCTACGTTTGAGGGTTTTGATTTCTCGATCCGTGATCTCAATCGGTTCCCCAGTAAAGTGTAGCTGTTCGTCAATAGTGAGTTCCTTGAAGGGGATTATGAGTGTTTCATCTGACAGACACTTCTTCAGATTAGATACGTGAAAAACATTGTGCACCGCACTCAGCTCTTCAGGCAGATTCAATCTATAAGCGACCTTACCGATCCTCTCGGTAATTTCGAATGGTCCAACATATCGCGGATTAAGCTTGCCCCGTTTACCAAAACGAACCACACCCTTCCAGGGTGAGACTTTAAGTAGAACCCGGTCCCCGACTTGGAATTCTAGCAGTTTCCTACGCTTATCAGCGTAGCTTTTCTGACGGTCACGAGCTGCCGCCATGCGTTGTCTGATCTGGGCAATCTTCTCCGTTGTGTCTACTACCAGTTCTGGGCCTGTGACCTGGCTGTCACCAACTTCCGCCCAGCAAAGAGGTGATCGGCATTTACGACCGTACAATGCCTCGAAGGGTGCTGCCTGAATGCTGGTGTGGTAGCTGTTATTGTAGGAGAATTCCACTAGCGGTAGATGCTTCTCCCAATTCTTGCCAAAATCGATCACACATGCTCTAAGCATGTCTTCCAGGGTTTGGATGGTGCGTTCAGACTGCCCATCCGTTTGTGGGTGATAAGCGGTGCTCATGTCCAAACGTGAGCCAAAGGATTTGTACATAGCTTGCCACAACTCCGAAGTAAAACGAGCGTCTCGGTCGGAAATAATGGAGGTTGGCACCCCGTGCCTCGAGACTACTTCCTTTAAGTAAACCTCTGCCAAGGTAGAAAACTTGTCTGTTTCCTTAATGGCCAAAAAGTGTGCGGACTTGGTCAATCGATCTACTATTACCCAAATAGTGTCATTCCCGCGCTGGGATTAGGTAGGCCAGTGACGAAATCCATGGAAATTGGCTCCCATTTCCACTTCGGGATTTCTGGTTGTTGGAGTAGGCCCGCTGGTTTCTGATACTCTATCTTGACTCTTGCGCAGGTCAAACATTTGCTGACATATGTTGCTATGTGGGCTTTCATGCAAGGTCACCAATATGTAGTCCTTATGTCATGGTACATCTTATCCGAACCAGGATGTACTGAGTAACAGGACTTATGGGCTTCGTTCATCACAAGTTCACGTAGATCTCCGTAGAGTGGGACCCAAATGCGCCCTGTCACATAGTATGCGCCATCTTCTTTTTGTTCTAATCGCTGCCTCGATCCTCGCAGGGACTCAGCCCTGATGTTCTCTGGTTTCAGTGCTTCAACCTGAGCATTTCGAATCTGAGTAGGGAGGTTAGACTGGATGGTAAGTTGTAGCGCTCGCACACGCTTAGGCGCAGTGTCTTTTCGGCTGAGGGCGTCTGCCACGACATTGGCCCTGCCCGGATGTTACTTGATTGCGCATTCATAATCATTCAAGAGTTCGACCCATCGACGTTGTCGCATGTTTAATTCCTTTTGCTTGAAGATATGCTCGAGACTCCTGTGATCGGTGTAAATAGTGCACTTGGTACCGTACAGATAATGTCTCTATATCTTAAGCGCAAAAACCACTGCTCCCAGTTCCAAGTCGTGCGTAGTGTAGTTCCTTTCGTGAGTCTTAAGTTGTCAAGAGGCGTAGGCAATAACTTTCTCGCGTTGAATAGACGCATCGCAGTAAACCACAAAGTCGTCGGTACCTTCAGGTAACGAGAGAATAGGAGCACTACAGAGGTTATCTTTTAGCTTCTGAAATGCGGATTCCTGGGCTTCATTCCATTTGTAAGCAATACCCTTCTGAGTGAGAGCCGTGAGAGGCTGAGCAATCTTCGAGAATCCCTTGATAAATCTACGATAGTATCCTGCCAATCCCAAGAATTGGCAAACTTCGGTCGGAATTTTGGGCGTAGGCCAATTCTTTATAGAGTCGATCTTAGCTGGGTCGACGTGAATTCCGTCCTTATTGACCACGTGCCCAAGGAAATGGACTTCTCGAAGCCAGAAGTCACATTTCAAGAACTTGGCGTACAGTTGCTCATTACGAAGGAGTTCGAGGATAAGGCGTAGGTGCTGTTCATGCTCTCCTTGACTTTTCGAGTAGATCAGGATGTCGTCGATAAACATAATCACGAATTTGTCGAGGTAAGGCTTGCACACTCGGTTCATGAGATCCATGAAAACCGCAGGCGCGTTAGTCATTCCAAAGGGCATGACAAGGAACTCGTAATGCCGATATCGAGTTCTGAATGCAGTTTTGGAGATGTCTTCATTACGGACTCTTAGCTGATGATAGACCGATCGTAGGTCAATCTTAGAGTAGTAGCTCGATCCCTGCAACTGATCGAATAGATCGTCGATACGCGGGAGAGGGTAACGGTTCTTGATGGTGACCTTGTTCAGCTCACGATAGTCGATGCACATTCGGAAGGTGCCATCCTTCTTCTTAACAAAGAGTACTGGTGCTCCCCAGGGTGATGAACTAGGGCGGATAAATCCTTTATCCAATAGTTCCTGTAGTTGCGTAGAGAGTTCCTTTAGTTCTGCGAGGGCTAGTCGATACGGCGCACGAGCTATAGGCGCTGCTCCGGGAGCTAGCTCGATTTGGAATTCGACCTGACGGTGGGGAGGGAGTCCAGGTAGTTCTTCAGGGAACACCTCGGGGTAGTCGCGTACCACTGGAAAATCTTCAATCCTCTTTTCCTTTTCCTGTGTGTTGGTGACAAGTGCTAAGATAGCGGTGTGCCCCTTTCGTAAACATTTCTAGGCCTTCAAGAATGAGACGATGCCTGTGACTTCTCCGCCTTTGTCACCTTGCACGATGAGGGGTTTGCTAGAACGGCGGGGAATGCGAACCATTTTCTCTTGACAGAGGATTTCCGCGCGATGTTTGGATAACCAATCCATACCGATAACGACGTCGAAGCTTCCAAGAGCAATAGGGAAAAGATCGATGCTATAGGTCTGACCAGACAGTACTAGTTTGCAGTCGTTGATAACATGTGAGGCCTCGATGTTTCTACCATTAGCTAACTCGACGATATGTTTAGAACTTAGTAACGAAGGCGGGTGCTTAAGCTTCTTACTAATGCGTAGGGATACATAACTAGCATCGGCTCCAGAATCAAATAATACAGAAACATAACGATCATTGAGTAGGAACTTACCCGCCACGACGTTGGGGTCATTCCTCGCTTCTCCAGCTCCAATCACAAAAGCCCTTCCCCTTGCACCATTCCAACATTGTTGTTTTGATCGTTGTTTCCCGCTCCCTGATTGTTGTTGCGGTTCTGGTTCAGTTCAGGGCAATTCTTCTTAAAGTGCTCCTCAGCTCCACACTGGAAACAACCCTTGACGTTCCCATGATGTTGCTGCTACTGCTGGTTCTGCCCGGCTGGACGTGGACTCCTACAGTCCTTGGCCTCATGCCCCATCTTGTTACATCGCTGACACTGACTTTTCCCACAAGGCCCACTGTGGTGTCGATTGCACTTGTTGCACTTGGGGTGGTTCCCGCGATAGCCACCCTGTTGTTGAGGGCCCTTGTTGTTGTCAGTTTTCCTTTGCTGGGTTGGGGCCTGAGTGGGGTTAGCATCCTTGCTTTGATTTCCTTCCCACTTACGCTTGTTGTCATTAGAAGTTCCAGCAGTAGCACTGATCCTTTTGGGCAGCTTGCCCTGTTCCACGGCCTGATCAGTGAGTTTGTGAGCAAGACGAACGATCGGCTGAATGGTATTGAGGTTGGATGCAGTCACATGGCTTCGAATCTCTGGAGCCAAACCCTTGATGTACAATTCGATTCTTCGATACATAGGTCGAGACATGTTTGGGCAAAGAGCAGTATAGTCGTTGGACTGTTTGGTGTATGCCTCGATCTCTGATCCAACCATCTTGAGCTCAAAGTACTCGTTTTCAAGCTTGTGGATGTCATCCCTGTGACAATACTCTTCCTTAATCATGTCCTTGAAATCTTCCCACGTAGTAGCATTAGCAGTTTCCAAACCAAACATCTGAATTTGCGCCTTCCACCAGGAAAGCGCGTTTCCTTCAAGCGTACCAGTAGCAAACTTCACCCAATTCGCAGGGGGACACTCACAGACAGCAAAGACGGCTTCGAATTTCTCAATCTAGTGTAGGAGACCTATGGCACCCTCAGTGCCATTGAAAGGGAGAGGCTTGCAATCCATGAAAGTTTTGAAAGTACACACGTGTGGTTGCGCAGGTGCATGCTGACCTGTTGTGAGAAGTGAAGCGAATAGGTTTAGGGGTAAAAAGACGATGCGGCGGTAGGATCTAAACATCCTAAGATAACGAGTTTACCTCCAGGGTGAGCTGCGAAAGCTGCAGCCACCGTGTTAAGTAGGTTAGTGAATTAAGCCTTAGTCATGTTAATGTTTCCTCTTCCACGTCCACTCATTGTCTTCATAATCAGAAAACATAGTATGAGTGTGATTTCGTAATGTAGCGAGAATGAGATAGAAGGGGGAGGTGTATCTATCTAACTAGGCACACTAGTGCGTATAGCAAAACAGAAAACATAAAGCAAGCAAACAAGTAAATGCTAGTCCGACCTATGAGGTCTAATGTGTTGAGTCTTGCACTTGGAGTGTAGTGTCGTCACGAGTCACGGGTTATAGTCTGGTTTTTCTCAAAAAGATTTCCCCTTTTTAAAACCAAGTTCTCTATAACCAATGGCTCTGATACCAATCTGTCACACCCCCAAAATCCCCATGCAGAACACCACCGCTTGGAGGCGTGACTGACCAGGATCCAGCCACCAATTATACTGAGCAATATAATAAATAACATAAGTAATACTCGCCAACCACAAGGTTAGCAAATATCATAGTCAAAGTTCAAAAGTTTTAAGTTTAAGTAATAGTTCAGATAAGTAGCGGAAGCATAGACAAAATGGATTAAAACCAAGTTCTTAGTTCGAGTTTGTTAAAAACCCAACACACGGGTTAGACGACCACTACACATCCGCAAGCTGCAAGCTTCTGAATCACTGGGTACCTGCAAAGCATGCAGTAGGGTATCAACATAATGTTGGCGAGTTCACGAGGTGTCAAGTTTTAGTTTTCGAAAACGAAAGTTGTTTAGATAAAGCATTTATAATCACGTTGTGGGGAGTTACCCCATCTGTAAGCTCACTAAACTGTAGATACCGAAACTGTTGACGGAAAGTTGTGGTGCCCCGAGTCAATGTCTATCGTCATTGACCAAGATGCAAGGTCTACTAGTTCACGCCCGATCTCCCCCGGTCACGGTGTGAGGTTGTCAAACCTAATAGTGCTATCAACTAATAACCCGTTCGCCCCCAGCGATTAATCGGTACTGTAAGCAGGGACTTAAGGTGATAGAGTTTCGTTTAGCTTGGCTAGTTGTGATTTATAAATAATATCCAAACGTATCTCCCCCGGAGATAGTAAATACCCATTCGGATTTCCCCCGGAAATAATAGTTCAAAAGTATTTTTCCCAAAGTTGGCAGTTGTCCGTGTCCCTCCCTGGGACGCATGCTTTTAGTGTGTGAACTCACCTTGGGTTGCTCGGCAGATTAGGTTACTTGTCAAGCACGCTGGTCACCACGTCTTAACATGGTTACCAGTATAGGTCAGGTTTGGGTACAGAGATTGTCACGTATTTACACATAATTTAACACATAGCATGCATACAGTTACATGTTGAGTTATTGGGCCTGCTCTACTACTGGATCAGTCAACAGTAACAACTAACACATAGTTCAGTTAAACGGGCAGCCCAAACAAGTCACGTTATGGCCCAATAACTAAAGTGAGCAGCCCAGTCGAGACAAGGTGGTCTCGACTCGAGAACATGCGGTCTCGAGTCGCAACCAGGAGGTCTCGACTTGTAATGGTTGGTCTCGAGTGGTGCAGGCATGACTCGCAACCCCGGAGATCTCGAGTCCTGTCTCGAGTTGTCACGATGTGGTCTCGAGTCGAGACCTTGATGGTCTCGAGTCCCTGAAGTCCGTTTTGAAGTTGCTTGGTCTAGGTCTCGAGTCGCAACCGTTGCGGTCTCGAGTCGCAACCGTTGGTCTCGACTCGTTTACCTGCTGATTCTGATGCATCTGCCCGCATTGTACTATCCAACAGAATTCTGATTTCATAATTTTATGTACTATCCAATGAGGTTTCACAAACATGTTTCCTTGTCTAATTCTCAAACAAAGTGGATCAAAACAAGCATTTTCAAATGTTATCAAATCTTCATATCATATTCAACACATATTCATCTAGTTCATCTTTAGTGTTTTCATCCTAAACAAACATACTCATTTAAACCGATTTATGCTAGCATAATACACCTAGTTTAATGTACTATCGATCATCATCATTCATTCACACAACCGAGAACGTGGTAGCACCATATTCAAACATTTTTCTACTTATTCATAGATGAACAACAATCTTCATGTATTTCATGATTTTTACTCACTAAATCAATCAAGATCATGCAAGAGAGGTTAAGCATATATTTCATTCATCAAGCACACAAGACATCTAGTACACATATAACACCTAGTACTCATTAGAACACTAACCGGTAGAGACTCGAAGTGTGAGGGTATGAAGGGTCGATGAGTGAGCTTCCGAATGATGATTCCGAGCTTGAACCGAGCCGAGTGTCCTTGTTGTCACCGGTTTGGTCCGAAAGAAATTAGAGGAGGTCTTGTAGTTCTAGGGTTTTAGTGAGGGAGAGAGTGCGTGAGAGTGTAAGGGAGAAGGTGGATGAGGGGTTTTATACTCGGTTTGGGTGGTGCACCCTACAAGGGTTTCGAGTGGGCTCAAAGGGGTTTGCAGCCCAACCGGCCCAACCATTTACTGTTGACTCGAGACCGGGTGGTCTCGAGTCATGGCTTCGGCCCACTAGTACTTATACACACATTATATTATACATACATACAACACATAGCATAACAAGATAATCACAACTTTCATTTAATAAATCGTACGTACACATTGCTAATACAAGAGGGTTACTCGGGAAAACCTAGAGTGTCACAATACGGAATTAGGTAATTACGCACGGAATTACTGATTTCGTGTGAACATGTAATTCTGCTTCGAACAGTTTCATGCAGAATTACTCATCTATAAATACCTGATCTGTCATGTTCACTTCACACGGAATTAGTATTGAAGAGCCGAGGTGCTGCCGGATTTTTGTCAGAATTGTATTGTAAAAGCTCAGGAAATCAGTAATATATAAAGATTGAAAAGGAACAAGCTGTGTTGACATCTTTTACATTGATTCCGCCTTTGTATTTGATGATGAACAACTCATACTGACTGTTTAGGGTCACCGGTCGATCCAACAAGTGGTATCTGAGCTCAGGACGAGGAGTTCATACCAATTCAGCTTGATTTCTTCGGATTCTTTCACTTCTACACCTTCTTTTCTGATTTGAACAAAATTTAATGGTTGAAATGGCTTAAATCTCACATATATCACATAAAATAGTGTGTTAACTAATCCTTGAAAGATTTGGACCTAAAATCGATCAAAATTTGATAAAACCTTCAATTCCGCATGAAAAGTTGTTCGAAAATGCTGACGTTATAGTAATACCGTTTGAACTGGATCATTAATTCCGCACGGAATTAGCTATATCATTCTAATTTCGCTTGAAATTTGCTGTCAAGTTCACACGGAATTACTAATTCCGTATCAAAGCACTTAATTTTGTTTGAAGTTGATCTAATTCCGCGCGTAATTTGACATTGTTTGCTAATTTCGTTTGAAAGTTACATAATTCCGCACGGAATTAAGATTTGTGTTGGTAATTTCGTTCGAAGAGTAATCTCATTTGAAGTTCACAATTTCGTGTGAACTAATTCCCTTTGAAACCAAGGTTTTTGAAAATTTCAAAAATATTTCTAAGTGTTTGTTGAATTTTCAGGTACGTGAAAGATGGATGAGTTCATGAATCCTTTCAGTGATATGTTTGCTTTTGCTGGAAACACCAGAGATGAAACTTCAAGCAATACCAATGAGAACACTCCGAATGCGAAGAAAACTTTGTCTGACGCTTTAAGTGTGGAGAGTGCATACGGCACATATAACAAACCTCCAAAGTTGATGGCGATTAAAGATTACAGTCGGGGGGCAAAGAAATTTGAAGAGTGGTTAAAGGCATTTGCGTATCCCAGCTGGAAAGGTCTAAAGAATGGATACCATGATGGAGGTCAACGTGGTGAAAATCTGACACAAACTGAAGATATAGAGAATTTTGTTGCTGAGCAAAAGTGCATCGCATTGCTGTATCAGTCTGTCAGAGAAGACATAATATCTCTGATTGAGTACAAAAATGCTACAGATCTCTGGGAAAAGTTAAAAGTAAAATGCTTGGGAAGTGCTGAAATAGTAAAAAATAAAAAGAAATTGTTCAGAAAAGAGTTTGATTTATTTGGGTGTTTAAAAAATGAATCTGTTTCTAAGATGATTGAGAGGTTCGGGCACTTGAAGTTGGAGCTGGCAAGACATGGGATTGTATATTCTCGAGAAGAATTAGTCGACAAATTGTTTGACTCATTGCCAGATGAGATGGATTGGCAATATTTTGCGTTGATGTTGAAGAATACGATTGAGTCGGAGAAGCTTACGGTTGATCTGTTGATTGAAAGACTGGAAAGTCATGAGCTAGAGATAAAGAAATCATACAAAGTCAATCATTCTTCGTATCAACAGAACTTGGAGCTGTACTATCCAAAGAGTATGATTCCCAAGAATGTGTCTCCAAAGACAGCCTTCTCTGCTGAAAATTCCAACACATCAAGTAAAGAGAGTTCAAGCAGTGGTTTTCACAGTGGTTCTTCATCAACTTCAAGCCAATCAGCTACAAAGAACTTATTTCAATGCAACATTGTTGTGGATTTAAAGAACGCTCCAAACTTCACCGAGGAATCTGCTAAACAGCAAATGGTGTTCTTAGCTTCTGTGCTAGAGTCGTATGAGAGCCTTGTGGCAGGCAAGATAGGCAAAACCAACCTAACAAAGGAAGACTACGATCAGATCGATCCGGAGGAGATGGAATTGATCGACATAAGGTGGTGTATGGCCAGTGCACTGAGAAGAGCGTAGCGTTTCATGGAGATTACTGGAAGAAAGTCTATTGGTGGACCTTCTACCAAGATAGGCTTTAACAAGTCAAAAGTCACATGTTTCAAGTGTAAACAGAAAGGTCATTTTGAAAAGAGAGTGCCGAAATGCATATGCTGATGATTCTGAAAATCCGTTCAAAGAAGATTACTACAAAAGAGCGATCTATCATCATAATAAATCAGAACTGCCCAGAATGAAACAGCTTGAGGATAACAAAGAAAAATCCAGAGCTCTTGCTGTGATTCATGACAACGAAGGTTTTGACTGGAGCGAATTGTTACCAGAGGAGGATGCGGTTGGATATGCGTTTGTGGCAAAGTCTGTTGAGCCTGTTCCTTTTAAAGATAGCAGAAATGAACAAGAGAAGTATGTCAACAGAAAGATGAAAGCTCAAACTAGGATGATCAGAATATCTTCTATATTCACTGAAGCAAAAAGGGCAAAGAGATGGGATGCAGACAGAGAATGTTATCTTGACCCCATGGGAAACATTGCTGTTGATTCAAAGACCATCAGTCTTGATACCATGATTCAACAAATTGCTGAAGAAGAAGAAGGTTGGCAAAGATTATGGTGGGGAGGTGAAGAAGAGAAAGTAGAAGAAAAAGAGAAAGAAAAAGAGCAGCAGCCAAAGAAGATTGATGATGGGATCATTGATACGTCACAGGAGTTGACAGCTGAAAACTTGGGAAAAATGGCTGACAAGGTGTCACGGCCCCCGTGTCTGGTTTGACCCGGTCCAGGAGCCGCGGGACAGAAAATCCCTTGGTATTCATTTTCACAACGGAAGTCTTAACAGGATCGTTTTTAAATTTGAAAATGCCCGAGTTTGATTTATTTATAATTCGGGATAAACCCCGTGATTTACAGTAGAGAAATTTCATAATATCTTTATTTTACAAACATGTTTATTTATTTATTCGAGCCACTACTTTAAGCTTCAGAGTGCTCCTGAGCACTTGTACTTGATTCAAAGTAGGTCACCTGAAACATGTTGTAAAAATATTTTGTCAGCAGGGAAATACTGAGTGAATCATTCTATTTTAATAAAATGACACGTTGTTATAATCTACAGTATTAAGGGAGATTACAATGTTTTTATCAACCAATTACCCACAGTATTTGTCACTCGACCGGATCTGTGACTATGGTCATACCACTATTGGATCCTGTCACCCAATAGTGACGAGTATTACAATTTAGGCTCGCCCACCTAAAGTAATAAAAATAGTAATGTGCACAATACCCCACATACCGGCTGTAATTTGGTGATTACATAAACTTAATCCCTGTAATTATAATTTTGAAAATAATTTTGAGTTTTGTAAAACAGTTGATAAAAAGAGAATGAATCACATTGCAAGTTTAGACGGGCAGTACTTAGCCTACTGATAAGCTGAATAACCTAGTTTAACAATAATGCACACAACCAGGTTAGTAACTAATACAGCAGTTACGATAATTCACGAGATACAACCCTCAAAACGAATGACAAAGTGCGATACTTAAATATCCAGCGGATTCACAACGAATAACAGAGCAAAGCTCAAATATCCTGTTGGAATCACGACGAATAACAAAGTATGAACCCAGATTGAGCAGCACTTAAACACTCGTTGGATAGTTTCAATCGATCGGATGTTAAATCGTAATAGCGATCGAGTTATTACCCGGTATTGTGGCAGCACCTCGCTACTATATGAAATTATACCTTCTATTGCTATTATTATGTCTGAGATTTGAGAATTTTCAACAACAGAATGTCGTCCCATGCACTGGCTATTTATAGCCTGAAAACAGGGCTCTCGCGGCCCGCATCAGGTTATCAGCAACCTTCACGCGGCCCGCATTGCTGCCTATCCTACGCGTAGGGTTGCCGGGTCATGGGCTTAGGCTTCACAGGTGGCCCATACGTGGCCCAAACCTGTTTCCGGAGAAGTTTGAGCTGTCGCGGCCCGCATTACTTATGTTTAGTTTGTACGCGGCCCGCCCGGACCCTTAATACTTATCCGGTTTAGTTATAAGTCTAAGCGGCCCGCGTAAGATTGAGTTATCTCTTACGCGGCCCGCCTAAAACCCAAAAATTCTGTTTTTCTTGAATTTTCATGTTGGTTAGGGTTTTAGGGGTTCGGGTTTTTATATACCGGTATACTAGAGATATTTTTGAAGGTCCTTACATCCTCCCCACCTTAATAAAAATCTCGCCCTCGAGATTTACTGAAATAAGTGTGGATATTTGCGTTTCATCTCCGATTCCAGCTCCCAAGTATATTCAGGTCCTCTCTTTGAATCCCACTTGACCTTGACTAACACTAGTCGTTTATGTTTGAGAAACTTAATCTTTCTATCTTCTATTTGGAGTAGTTTCTCAACAAATTTCAACTTTTCATTTACTTGTACATCTTGGAGAGGTACTACCAGAGATTCGTCAGATAGACATTTCTTGAGGTTGGATACATGAAATACATCATGTACTCCAGATAACTCTTCTGGTAGTCGTAAACGGTAAGCAACTGGTCCGATTCGTTGGATTACTTGAAATGGTCCTACGTATCTTGGACTTAGCTTTCCTTTCTTTCCAAATCGCACTACTCCTTTCCAAGGAGAAACCATTAAAAGTACCTTATCTCCGACTTGGAATTCTAACGGCTTATGGCGGTTATCTGCATAGCTTTTCTGGTGATCTCGAGCGGTCTTTAGTCTTTCTTTGATTTGAGTGATCTTGTCGGTAGTTTCTTGTACAATCTCAGGTCCTGATAATTGACTTTCTCCTATCTCTGCCCAACAAACTGGAGTTCTTCATTTGCGTCCATACAGTGCTTCGAATGGGGCAGCTTCAATGCTTGCATGATAACTATTGTTATAGGAGAATTCAATTAAGGGCAAAGGATCATCCCAATTTCCGCCAAAATCTATTACACATGCCCTAAGCATGTCTTCCAAAGTTTGAATGGTTCTTTCACTTTGTCCGTCTGTTTGGGGATGATAAGCCGTACTTAAGTTTAAACGAGTACCCATGGCTTCTTGGAAACTTGTCCAGAAATGTGAAGTAAAACGACTATCCCTGTCCGATACAATAGAAAGTGGAACTCCATGTAGGGATACTACTTCATCTACGTATAATTTTGCTAATCTTGCCATGCTGAAAGTTTCTTTCATGGGTAGAAAATGAGCTGACTTGGTTAATCGGTACACAATTACCCAAATCGCATCATTACCTTTTCTGGTTTTGGGTAACTTAGTAACAAAATCCATAGTTATCAGTTCCCATTTCCATACAGGCATTTCTAACTGTTGAAGTAACCCTGAAGGTTTCTGGTGTTCTGCTTTAACTTGTGAACAAGTAAGACACTTAGATACATAACTAGCTATATCCTTTTTCATACCTATCCACCAGAAATTATTTCTTAAATCTTGGTACATTTTATTGTTTCCAGGGTGCATGGTATACCTAGATTTATGGGCTTCCTCTAAAATCGTATTCTTAAATCTCCCTGTTTAGGTACCCAAATTCTTTTCTTGTGGAACCTCCAAATTCCATCATTTCCTTGTTCTAGTTCTTTTATATAACCTTTCATTCCTTCAGCATCGTCCTTGATTGCTGTTTCCTGAACTTTCTTCAGTTGTTCCATTAAATCTACTTGTAGATTTAATCTAAGAGCATGGACTCGCTTTTGCTTCTCATGATATTTACGACTTAAGGCATCTGCAACTACATTTGCCTTTCCCTCGTGATATTGAATATCACAGTCGTAATCACTTAGAATTTCCATCCATCTTCTTTGTCTCATGTTTAATTCTTTTTGCCCAAATATGTATCTTAAGCTTTTATGATCTGTATAGACCGTAAACTTACTTCCATACAGATAGTGTCTCCAAATCTTAAGGGCAAAAATTACCGCTCTTAATTCTAAGTCATGAGTCGTGTAGTTTTCTTCGTGCTTCTTCAATTGTCTTGAGGCATACGCAATTACCTTTTTGCGTTGCATTAACACACATCCTAATCCTAGCATAGAAGCATCACAGTAAACTTCAAAATCTTCTATTCCATCTGGTAATGTTAAGATTGGGGCATTTGTTAATCTTTGCTTTAAAATCCTAAAAGCCTCTTCCTGTTTTGGTCCCCATTCAAATTTTACAGCTTTACAGGTTAGCTTAGTTAATGGCACGGCTATCTTAGAAAAATCTTTAATAAAACGCCTATAATATCCAGCTAATCCTAGAAAACTTCTAACTTCCGTTGCTGATTTCGGGGTTTTCCATTTAGTGATAGCTTCAATCTTGGAGGGATCTACGTGAATACCTTCGTGATTCACCATGTGTCCTAAAAACTGCACTTTTGATAGCTAGAATTCACACTTTGAGAATTTGGCATAAAGCTTTTCTTTTCTTAACAAAGTTAAGAGTACATGTAGGTGCTCACAATGTTCCTCCTGACTTTTGGAGTAAATAAGTATATCGTCAATGAAAACGATCACAAATTTATCCAAATAAGGTTTACAGATTCTATTCATCATGTCCATAAATGCTGCTGGAGCATTTGTTAATCCGAAGGGCATGACTGTAAACTCGTAATGTCCATACCTAGTTCTGAAAGCAATTTTAGGTATGTCTTCTTCTTGTACCTTTAATTGATGATATCCGGAGCGCAAATCTATCTTAGAAAAATATCTAGCTCCTTGCAATTGATCAAAAAGATCATCAATCCTTGGTAATGGGTATCGATTCTTAATTGTAACCTTGTTTAATTCCCTATAATCGATACACATTCTCATCGATCCATCTTTCTTCTTTACAAACAACACCGGGGCTCCCCAGGGAGAGGAACTTGGTCGTATAAATCCTTTACTTAGTAATTCATCTAACTGTTTCTTTAATTCTAACATTTCGGTAGGTGCTAACCGATAGGGTGCCTTGGCTATCGGCATCGTTTATGGAATTAGATTAATTCTAAATTCTACCTCCCTATCAGGTGGTAATCCTGGTAAGTCTTCTGGAAAGACATCTGGGTATTCAGATACTATCGGAATATCCTCCAGTTTCTTACTTTTGGTATTAACAACTACTGAAACAATATATGCTATTCCCTGTTTTCTTGAAAAACTGGCCAACTTCATTACTGAAATAAATTTCAGTGGCTTTTGTGGTTTGTTTCCGGTAATTATTACTAATTCTCCTGTGGGTGTATGAATTTCTATGGAATTTCTATCACAAAGAATTCGAGCATGGTTGGCTACTAACCAATCCATTCCTAATACGACATCAAATTCGGCTAAATTCATTGGCAACAGGTTTGCAGAAAATTTATGGCCTAATAGTTCTATATTTCCTTCTTGCAAAACCTTATCTATTTTAACAGAATTCCCATCTGCCGTTTTGACTGAAAAATTTGCCTAAGGTTGGCTAAAGGTATGTTAAGGGCTTGGCAGAACGAAGTATTTATAAAACTTTGGTTTGCACCAGAGTCAAATAATACTTTTGCATAAACGTTGTGGACTAAAAACGTACCAGCTATGACATCAGGAATTAGTTCGGCTTCCTGAGTAGTCAATTGGAAGGCTCGTGCGTTCTTCTTGGTAGTTCCTTCAGCCGGTTTAGTCTTGTTGTCTGCTGGTTTGACTAATTTAGGGCAATCTGGCTTGATATGCCCAGTTTCTCCGCAGTTGTAGCAGACTGTGGTTTTCTTTCTGCAATTCTCTTCATGATGTCCTACCGCCTTGCAAAAGTTGCAGGTTTCCTTACACCTTCCAAAATGCTTCCTCTTACAGTTTTTGCAAAATGGCGGAACAAAGGATTGTCCGGTTCCCCTTCTCTTGAAACTACTACCACTACCCACACGAAATCCTTGGGTAATTTTCTGAGCCAAATCCTTCTTCCTATTTTCATCTCGAGTGCGTATCAGCCCGTCAGTTAGAGTGTTGGCTAATTCTATCGCTTCGTCAATCGTATGAGGCCTAGCAGCTTTGACAATGTCACGGATCTCGCTAATCAAACCCCAAATATAGCGAGAGATAAGTACGGGTTCTGGCGAAGCCAGAGTAGGTACCATCCTGGCATACTCAAAGAATTTTGAAGTATACCCTCGACAATCTACATCCACCATTCGGTGGCTCAGAAACTTATTTGCCATCTGCTCTTTTTCGTATTCAGGACAAAATTTTCTTTCTATCAATTGCTTAAATTCTTCCCAGCTTATGGCATAAACCATGTCACTTCCTTTGGCTTGTAATACTGTGTTCCACCATTCCAAGGCTTCTTCTTTGAAAAGGTGAGAAGCATACATGACTTTGTCTTCCTCAGCACATTTACTTATTTTGATTACTGCCTCGGTTTTCTCTAACCAACGCAGTGCCACAGTCGCCCCTTCGTTGCCTGCAAATTCTACAGGTTTACAGGCAAGGAATTCTTTGTAAGTGCAACCAGGTGTTGCAGCTTTCATCCTTTTGTGTAGCGGGGACTGAATTCTATTATTGTTATTATTACCACCTCCGTTGATACTATTACTTGCAGTATCATCGTGCACACGTTTACTAGGGTGAGCTTGCGAAGGCTCAACAGGACTTTTTACCGCAGCGACGATAGCCGGGATAGCATTAACTATTCCTTGAGCAACGATATTTTCTATATCTTGCCGATTTAGGAAATGATCCTCGTTTTTATGTTCTGACTGGTTAACTTCATTAACTGATTCATTTACAGTGTGTTCCATCTGAATGTTTATGAACTATTATTTAGCACAAATACTTGAGTCCATTATACAATCAAACTTTATTTAAGAAAACAACACACAATCTTATATATCTATTACAACTGATAAAACATACTACTATTTAACGACTACATCCTGCATTTATTCCCTCGTACTTATTTATTTACCAGGATTGGTTTTGGTTTGACTACTTATCTTGATTACGGATCAAAGTTTACAGCAGTAGTAGCTAACATATAAAGGTCTGACCATTTTTCATCTAACTTGTCTTCCCTTGGCGGTTTCTTACCGATTTCTTTATTAATTACCACTTGTTTTGATTTGGACGTTCCTACTTTCTCTTGACTTTTCCTAATGATCCAATCTCTCTTTTCGGGAGTAAGTGGGTTTTCATAGGATGCTTTGCGGATAAATATTCCTTCACTAGTGTTTACTGAATATCTCGAGGAGTTTGGTCGGGATGGGTTTTTATTAGTCTTTTGGGCACTGTCTAGTTGATAGTAAATATCCGAGAGCTTTTGTTTACCCATTCTGTACATTTAACAAGTAGACAATTAATACTAATTAACAATTAAGGAAACAAATAATCACATAACCAGGTACAACCAAAATTGTCGACTTTGCGACTATCCGATTTTTATATATATTTTTTAATACTATGCATCCGTACACACTGCTTATCTTACAAGGTTTTATTTTAAACTATTTTACAAGAGTTATATTTTACTATTATACATTACCACACCACCACCTACAGTCCCTGTTAACTGGCTTTCTCAGAAATGACGCTCCCTCTCGTCATATTTCCAGGAGATCTGCCCTCCTACCTCCCGAATCCTATTTCCGGCATCCACCAATTCGTCGCCAAAATGGCGAAGTTCAGCTAAGTTCTCGTGACTCATTGGTGGGTTCGGTGCAGGTTCCAGGTCGAATTGAGGGAGAAAAGTGTTAGGGCTATTCATAATATTCTGAAATTGCCAGTCGGCAGACTACCATTGCTCTAGGGTTCCGGGAAAAGGTCTAGGGTGCATAATAGGGTCTGGAATGGCAGGTTCTAGGTTAACAGGCAATAGGGCTTCTGCTGGGTGGCTAAAGAGGGTTTCATCGGTTGGCCCAATGATGTCTCCTAGCGACAGTTTATGATCTAGCTCTTCCTCCCAAGATAGGGGTTCCTGATTTTGTCTAGAACTCTCTCCAGTTTCTATGCCTTTTCCTTTGTCTTTTGGGTCGTCCTTTTCATGGTTTTCTGGGTTGCTGGCTTCTTCCTACGCACACGCCTCCAACCCGCCCACCTATGTCTCTTTTTCACTACTTTAGGTTTTTCCTTAGGCTGGGCTTTAAATACCATGGGCTCCTCTACGTCCGCCTGGTATCCAGTAGTAATACCGGTGATATCCATATCTGTACTATGGATTGAAATATTTTGCAGGGCTTCTGGTATTTCATTCATGCTGTTAACACACATGAAGATGCACATAATCCTAAGTTATAATTTTGTAAACTAAAGTTTTACAAAATCACAGAATGGCAATTAGATAAATTAAGTATTTTCTAAATACTTAATTAGCTTAAATCAGTGGCTCTGATACCACCTTTTTCTGTCACGGCCCCCGTGTCCGGTTTGACCCGGTCCAGGAGCCGCGGGACAGAAAATCCCGTGGTACTCATTTTCACAGCGGAAGTCTTAACAAGATCGTTTTTAAATTTGAAAATGCCCGAGTTTGATTTATTTATAATTCGGGATAAACCCCGTGATTTAGAGTAGAGAAATTTCATAATATCTTTATTTTACAAACATGTTTATTTATTTATTCGAGCCACTACTTTAAGCTTCAGAGTGCTCCTGAGCACTTGTACTTGATTCAAAGTAGGTCACCTGAAACATGGTGTAAAAATATTTTGTCAGCGGGGAAATACTGAGTGAATCATTCTATTTTAATAAAATGACACGTTATAATCTACAGTATTAAGGGAGATTACAATGTTTTTATCAACCAATTACCCACAGTATTTGTCACTCGACCGGATCTGTGACTATGGTCATACCACTATTGGATCCTGTCACCCAATAGTGACGAGTATTACAATTTTAGGCTCGCCCACCTAAAGTAATAAAAATAGGAATGTGCACAATACCCCACACACCGGCTGTAATTTGGTGATTACATAAACTTAATCCCTGTAATTATAACTTTGAAAATAATTTTGAGTTTTGTAAAACAGTTGATAAAAAGAGAATGACTCACATTGCAAGTTTAGACGGGCAGTACTTAGCCCACTGATAAGCTGAATAACCTAGTTTAACAATAATGCACACAACCAGGTTAGTAACTAATACAGTAGTTACGATAATTCATGAGATACAACCCTCACAACGAATGACAAAGTGCGATACTTAAATATCCAGCGGATTCACAACGAATAACAGAGCATAGCTCAAATATCCTGTTGGAATCACGACGAATAACAAAGTATGAACCCAGATTGAGCAGCACTTAAACACTCGTTGGATAGTTTCAATCGATCGGATGTTAAATCGTAATAGCGATCGAGTTATTACCCGGTATTGTGGCAGCACCTCGCTACTATATGAAATTATACCTTCTATTGCTATTATTATGTCTGAGATTTGAGAATTTTCAACAACAGAATGTCGTCCCATGCACTGGCTATTTATAGCCTGAAAACAGGGCTCTCGCGGCCCGCATCAGGTAATCAGCAACCTTCACGCGGCCCGCATTGCCGCCTATCCTACACGTAGGGTTGCCGGGTCATGGGCTTAGGCTTCACAGGTGGCCCATACGTGGCCCAAACCTGTTTCCGGAGAAGTTTGAGCTGTCGCGGCCCGCATTACTTATGTTTAGTTTGTACGCGGCCCGCCCGGACCCTTAATACTTATCCGGTTTAGTTATAAGTCTAAGCGGCCCGCGTAAGATTGAGTTATCTCTTACGCGGCCCGCCTAAAACCCAAAAATCTGTTTTTCTTGAATTTTCATGTTGGTTAGGGTTTTAGGGGTTCGGGTTTTTATATACCGGTATACTAGAGATATTTTTGAAGGTCCTTACACAAGGTGCTGGCTGCAAAAGAACTTGAGGTAGATTCTAGTTCTGGAACTAAGTCCAAAGATAAGGTCAGTTCAAATGGTACACATGAGTCAGGTAAGAAAGAAAAATCTGAGAATGACTGCAAAAATTGCATGAAAGAGTGCAAAGTTTGTAGTACAATCACTTACCTCAGTGGTAAGAAAGTTGAAGATCTGACTGGTAGAGTCAGAAGTGTTGAAGATCAGATTCTTAACCGTGATAAATTGTTGAAAGCTTCGAACGACAGATTAAAAGAATTAACTAACAAAATTGAAAATGATAAAATTGACAAAGAAAGAGTTAGGAAAGAAAACGAAGAGTTAGTTCTTGAAATTCGTCAGATTTCAGAAAAATTTGAGAAGCTAAAACGAACGGTTAAAGATTCTGATGAAAGAAATGGTAAGACAACCAAGGAAAATCTTCATCTGTCGGGAGTTCTTAGGGTGAAAGAAGAGGTAATCAACCAGTAACTAGATGAAATTGCTAAGTTGAAGCTTCAGTTTCAAGAAGCTGAAATTGAAAATGAACGCATCCAATTGAAACTAAAAAGTTACAACTCCGCAAGCTTTGTTTTGCAACATATTGTTCCCAAACCCATCGGGAAAAACAAAGCAGGCGAAGATGTCTTTTCGGATGGAACAGGGGTGGGGTATCATCAAGTTCCACCACCAGTTCTAAACAATTATTCAAAGAAACAATCAGGGTTGGTTAATGATGAAGATGATAATGAAGTGAAACTTCCAGACACGATTGATGTCACATTCACTTCATCTTCCGATGAGGATAGTGTCCAAACTGAAGTTGTGAAAAGTGTAGTTGAGAATGTTCTAAATCTGAAAATGACACTACTGAGGAAGATGAATGTTTCTTGGACAATTACATTCCGAAATCAATGTCCAAAAACAACTTAAATGAAGAACCTAATCTTGTCATGTACAAGATGTTGGGATCGGATAAGTTGTATTCGGATTTTGATTTTCCCCTGGAGAATGTTAATGTTGCTAAATTGACAAACGTGTTCAATTTGATTGAAATTGACTTGTCTGAAGTGAAAAGCTTAAATCAAACAAAAAGGCAAATAAATTTTGAAAAAGATAAAGCTTACTACAAGAAACTTGTTGTTCCACCACGTTTTTATAACAACAATCAAAACAGATGGTCGGGTGGTTATCAGGGTGGTAAGAATTATCAAAGGAAAAATGTTCAAAACAAGAAGTTTGCTGAAAAGAAAGTGTTTGTGAACAGTTCAAGTTCACTTTTTGATGAGGAATCTGAGATTTTTTTGAAATCAAACAAAGAGTTCTTTGAGAAGAAGGCTTCACAGCCTCAGTCTGAAGGCACAAGTCGGGTAGTTGACACCCGAACATGCTTCAAGTGCAATCAAGTTGGACATATTGCACGAAAGTGTACCAACTTAAAGCCTAAGACTGAAGTTGTGATGAATTCAAGGAAGAAAGATGATGTGAAGGGAAAAGCTCCATTGATTGTTGAGAAAAAGTTTTTGAAAAATGAAAATATCAAAGTCAAAACTGAACCTGCTAAAAATGTGGTAACTAAAATTGACAAATTTTATAAGCGGGTTGCATCACCTCAACAAGCATGGAAGCCGAAGGTTGTTTCTCCAAAACTAAAGGTTTCTGAGATGGAAAAACAATCATCTTTTACCACACTAGTAAAGATGAATGTACCTTTGGATTACTATGAGAAACTTGAAAAATCAAAATCCATGGTTTCTGAAAAGAAAGATGTTTTAAAGAAAGACCAACCATCTGGTCAACCTCAGAAAAATGAGTTTTTCTTATACAAGAAAGTTGAGGTTGGGTCTGAAGAAAGTTTGAAAATGAATGATAAAAATTTCCCGCCACTTTATACTACAAAATCTCACATCAAAATTGAGTTACCTGAGTCAAAAGAGGCTTGGGTAGCACCAAAATCTAACTAAGTGTTTTGTGAATTGTGCAGGAGCTTCCAAGATCCGTTTCGCGATGGATTATGGATAGTGGAGCTTCTTGGCACATGACGGGGAAAACAGCCCTGTTGTACGATGTTAGAAATTTTAATGGAGGTTATGTAGGGTTCGCAGGAAACCAAGGTGGTAGAATAGTTGGTAAAGGAACGTTATCCAATGGGATTGTTACGTTTGAAAGAGTGAATTACATCGTCGAGCTTGAGAATAATCTTCTGAGTATCTCTCAGATCTGTGATAGGATGTATACAACGCACTTCACAGACAAAGAGTGTTTGATCTTGAAACCAGGATTTGTTGTTCCCGAAGAATGGATTATCATGAGGGCACCAAGAGTCAATGATCTGTACGTGTTGGACATGAGTGTAGCAACTACAACCATGGGTCAGGCTCATTGTTTTGTGTCTAGAGCAACTGAAAAGGAATCGCAATTATGGCATCGAAAGATGGGTCACATTCACTTACGAAAAATGAATCACCTGGTGCATAACGACCTAGTTACTGGTGTTCATGTGAAAGGTTTTCATCTGGAAGGGGAATGTATTAGCTGCGTGAAAGGCAAGCAGAAGAAAAAGTCACACCCTAGAAAGCAAATCAATTCAGTCTCAAGACCTCTGGAGAGACTTCACATGGATCTTTTTGGTCCTGCGAATGTCAAAAGTATTACAGGAGATCTCTATTGTCTTGTGGTTACTGACGATTATTCCAGATTTTCGTGGGTTTCATTCTTAAAATCAAAAGATGAGACGTTTGAAAGCTTGATGGCGTTGTTCAGAAAAATTGAAAATATGTACCAAAGGTGTATCAAAAGAATCAGAAGTGATAATGGTACTGAATTTAAGAACAACAAGATGGAAGAATTTTGTGATGAAAGAGGTATATTGCATGAGTTTAGTGCTCCGTACACTCCACAACAGATTGGAGTTGCAGAACGTAAAAACAGGACACTAATCGAAACGGCTAGGACGATGCTTGCTGATTTAAAGCTACCGATAAATTTTTGGGCAGAAGCAGTTGCAGCCGCATGCTATACGCTCAGCAGAGTTCTCAATGTCAAGAAATTCAACAAAACATGCTTTCAGTTGATCAATAACCGCAAACCAAATCTAAAGTATCTTGAACCGTTTGGGTCACCCTGTACTGTTCTAGAGCCTTTTGGAAAGTTTGGTCCGAAGAGTATTGAGGGAATATTCATAGGTTATGCAAGTCCTTTACGGCGAGTCTTCGTGCCAAGTCTGAAGCGGATTATTGAAGCTCACAATGTTGAGTGTCAAGGTAATACAATGCCTCCGCAGAATCATGGAGATTCATGGCGTTATCATTACGACACTTTGTGGGATTCGTTTGACATGATGGAAGAACCAGAAGAAGAAGGAGATTTCTTTGACGAGTTGGATATTCTAAGAGAGTATGAGTCATCGCAGGAAAGGTTCCCAGCTGAGTATTCTAGGCGACCATGACAAACTTCAAATGACAATGAAGCAGGTCCAAGTAATGCTGGTGAACATGATGATATACAACAATCTCCAGAAGTTGCTCATGATAATCAAACGGTTGAGAATGATAATCAAGAATCTGAGAACATGCCAGTATTTGATCATGGTGATTTAGATTCTGAGGGGGAGCAGATCTAGATTTCAAGTCAAACAAATCCAGTCGGTGAACAAGATGCAAATCAGAATATTACGAATCTGGGAGGTGAGGTAGATGTTCCAGGCGAGGTGATGCCAAGAACTCTTTCATACCATCCAGAGGAGCTGATCATTGGAGAATTACAATCAGGCGTTCGCACTAGACGTCAAATTGACCAAGGGCTTACTTGTTTTTATTCTACAGTAGCACCTTTACAAACTGATTTTTCATTGAGTTGTTTTATTTCGCAGATCGAACCGCGAATTTACAAAGAGGCGTTAACTGAAGATTCTTGGGTCAATGCTATGCAAGAAGAGTTAAGTCAGTTTGAGAAGTTAGGATTGTGGAAATTAGTGGATTTGCCTGATGGTCACAGGAAGATCAACACCAAGTGGGTGTTTAAGTGTAAAAGAGACGATCGAGGGGTTATTATTCGAAACGAAGCTCGACTCGTAGTTCAGGGTTTCAGTCAACAGGAGGGTATAGATTTCACTGAAGTGTATGCTCCCGTGGCTCGACTAGAAGCGATCAGAATCTTCCTGGCATTTGCATCGTGGAAAAATTTCAAAGTTTATCAGCTAGATGTGAAATCGGCGTTTCTCTATGGGAAGGTAAAAGAGGAGGCATATGTCGGACAGCCACCGGGCTTCACCGATCCAATCCACAAAGACAAGGTCTACTTGCTAGACAAAGAGCTGTATAGTTTACACCAGGCCCCGAGAGCTTGGTACGAGACATTGTCTCAACGCCTACTAGCCAACAGTTTCATCCGTGGAAAAGTGGATGCCACTCTCTTCACCAAAGAGGGCGACGGACATCTTCTGATAGTTCAGATATACGTGGACGACATTATATTTGGGTCAACGAATGAGAATCTTTTCAAGATCTTGAAAGAGTTATGAAGCACAATTTCGAAATGTCATCGATGGGTGAGATGAAATTCTTTTTGGGTCTACAGGTTGATCAACTACCCGAGGGATTTTTCATACATCAGACTAAGTATGTTCATGATATTCTAGAGAAATTTGGGATGTCAGGTTCTACTCTAGCTACCACCCCATTAGCAACGAATCATGGGATAAACCCAGATCTCACCGGAGACAGGGTAATGAAACACTTTATCGTTCCATGATCGGTTCGTTAATGTACTTGACTGCTTCACGACCCGATATCATGTACCCAACGTGCCTCGCAGCAAGATTTCAATCTAACCCAAGAGCTTCGCACATGGTGATTCTGAAAAGGATATTACGCTACCTGAAAGGAACTCCATCTTTGGGGTTGTGGTATCCAAGAAAAGGCGATTTCACGCTCGAAGGGTATTCCGATTCCGATTTCGGATGCTGCAAAGTTAATGCAAAATCAACAACAGCGGGTTGTCAGTTTTTCGGACCTCGTTTGGTCACCTGGCAATGTAAGAAGCAAACCTCTGTGGCCTTATCCACATGTGAAGCTGAGTATGTATCTGCTAGCAATTGCTGCTCTCAGATCTTGTGGATCCAGCAACAGATGCGCGACTACGGTTTGCAATTTCTTAACACCCCTATCTTTGTTGATAATGAGGCCGCGATTAATATCACAAAAAATCCGGTACATCACGCTAAAACAAAACACATAGAAATTCGTCATCACTTCATCCGAGATTGCTTCGAGAAGAAGTTGATACAAATTGAGAAGATCCACACTTACAATCAGAAAGCTGATTTACATACCAAAGCTTTTGATAAAACACGTTTTAAATATCTTTTAAAACTGAATGGTATGATGCTTTTCTCGGTGTCGGATGGAATCATTGGCGTTGATGAAGGTACTGTTGTAGATGACGATGAGAAACAATCTGCAATGATTTGTCGATTTTTTACTTGTTTTGGTATTTAGGGGGAGTAAATATTTTTTAGAAAATACAAAAATTTTTTAGAAAATACAAAAACAGTAAAAAATTCAAAACCATGAGAAAATTTCAAAATCCAAAAACAATAGAAAAATGAAAAAGAGCTTGTGTAAAAAGGGAAAATGATAGTACATCGGCTTGACAGTTACAGTATGCTAAAGATTTGTAAAGTTTAAAAGCGTTAAACAGTCTCGCTGATGATGTGCCAATAGGTTTTTACACATTTAGTAGGTTTGTTCGGGATATAAACATAAAAATTCAAACTTGCTTATTTCGTGGGGAACACTACTTGGATATATAGGTAACCTCTGAAATCTCGTTTGAAAGATCCCTCTTTCTGAAATATTAGGTCTTTATACTCAGTGATATCTGGGGTATTATTCCGGGACTTCTGCTGAATGGAAGTTCTGACCTAGTCCCCGAATAATACTTTCTGCATTGCTTGAAATATAGCACCACCCTCAGCATAAAAAATGATAAAACATTGAAAAATGCTAATCATGTGCTGTTGTAAAAAAGATCCTCTAAAGGGGACACACCTAAAGTCGAACCGTCATCTCTCTGCTGAACGGAAGTTCTGACCTGAGCTCTCACGGTTTTGCATTTAATCCTTTAACAGATATCATCTGTGGTATACTCACCTGTAAGACTGAATATTGGGATCTGGATACGGGAGTATATTCAAGAGTTGGGACACATGAATGAGTTTAAGTTCTTAATTCACCTAATTCGTATCCTGGACAGATTGAAACTTGTGTGAAAATTTAAGTGGATTAGTATATCGACAATCTAAGCGAATTGTTTAATTCTGAGTATGTAATTAAAGCTTAACGGTACTAGTGACTTGTCTGATAGCTGATATGATTCCCTAACACGCTCACAAAAAATATGTCTGAAAATAGTTTACTTTCATTGCATTCTATTTCTGTATTTCATTCCTAGTTTAGAAACTTTATTGAAAATCCAAAAAGATTTTATTTCTACTTTTTTTTCCGACAAACCAGAGTAGAAAGTTGATTGTCAGATTCACGAATTTGAAGCAGATGCAGGAAGTTTCTAGACTGGAAGATGAGGAGAGCTTATCATGATTAAAATCTGATTGTTAAAAAGTCAAAAACAAGTTCATTTGTTTGAAACTTGTTATTTTCAGAAAATGTTTGAAAAACTGTTGTACTAAATCAGTTTTCATTTTGTCACAGATCAACCAAGGTCATTAAGTTGGACTTGGTAGATTAATTGAGTAATCAGGGTCATTAACTTGGACCTGAATACTTAAGTGGATTTCTAAAAAACTGATGAATAGTGTTGGTCCCTCGGATAGGATCTCTACTTCGGAAATTCAACTCTGAATTATTGTCTGATCTTCTATTGATTGAATATGAAAGTGTACAAGCTCCTTAGAGAGTTCAGATGGACATGAGTTTGCCAGAGAGTGAAAGTATCAAAAGTTACAAATGAGCTGATCGAGCAGCTATTTATAGGCACAGTCAGGATAGAGTGAGTGCTGGCCGATCGGCTGGGCTATCCGATCGGCTGGGCTAGCCGATCGGCTGACATTGCTGACCGATCGAATAGCCTGTTCGATCGGTTAGGCTGTCCGATCGGTTGGGCTAGCCGATCGGCTGGCATAGTCAACAAAAGTCGGCACTTAACAAAATAACGCGCCATATCCTGACTTGCTTTACAAACATACATACAAACATAAACTATTCACAAATATACAAAACATGACTACATGCAGACGGAAGCTACAGACGTTATTGTACTAACAAACTCCCCCTCGGATGTAGCTGTAGTTCCTACCAGCATAGTCTTCAGTTCCTCCTGTTCCTCCTTCTCTCTTTGTCCTTTTGCCTCCTTTTTTCTTCTCTTTCTTCTAACATCTTTCGTCTCTTGTGTCTACCTTCTGTCATCCACCATTTCCTGTAGTCTGGGTCACCATCACGCTTTCGATCCCATTTTGGAATTTTGTTTTCTTCAGATTCAATTGGCGTCTGATCTGTTGGTGGTACATACCCCATTCTTCATCTACCCATCTCAACAGCTTTCTTTGCTATCTCTTTTGATCTTTGACTGCGTTTGTATCTCTTTAAGAACTCATCAATCTCTATGTTTCTCCATTTGCTCTTCCAATATCTACCAGAATTAATGTCTTGAGCGAAGCAAACATCCACTATCGGTTGATACTGCATTGCTTGAGCTTTGTCTCTCTTCTCGTAAACAATCTTGTTTAGGAACAAACAATCAATATCTTTCTTTGAGCAGTTCACAAGCCACATTGGATCCAATATACTAATTCTTCTAGATTCTCCTGTGGACTTATCAATAAGAGATATCACTGCCTCAGCCGTTGTCTCATTGTAAAACCATCCTTGAAATATATCATGAAAATCTTGCTCGATGGCTCTAAGAGGCATGTTCTTCAGACACTTGGGCAGCTTTACATCCAGAGTTATATCTTTCTCTCTGTTTTCCAAAATTCTTACAATCTGCTTAGGATACTGTGGCTTCCAATCAGGATAACCATTCTTTGCTTGCAATTTGATGTAGTTCCACAGATCTTGATCATGTTGACGAACTTCAGGACCAAAGTAGAACTGCTTAATGTTCTTTGTCTTTACCAATTCATCCACATCCCACCACGGTAGAGAAGCAATATCAGATAAAAACTCAAAGTATTGAACTCCTTCTTCTCTCCTGATAACATACACTTTGAGATCTTCTAGGTATCCCCATGATAAAATATCTCCCCATGACAGATTTTTGCTGTGAGTGAAGTACTGGAGAGCTCTGAGAGTCTTTCTTTCCTTAGGCATATTCTTGAACCATTTCTTTCTTTCTTCTGCAGAAATTTCTCTCGGAACAGTTTTAGGAACACCTTCAGTGGAGATCTTTTCAACAATCTTTCTTTTAATCTCGTCTTCATTTCTATCTTTAAAGATCTCAGCAAATGAAGGAAATGTTTCATCAATCCCAGCATAATGAAAATCAATTTCATCTTCCGAAGAATCTGAAGCGTCTTCAACAATCACATCATCATAATGATCTGCTTCAAATGCATATCTGGGCTCAATGTCTTTAGCTGGTGACTGAGGAATCTCATCCTCAATATCAAACTTGAACTTTCCTTCTTCCAACTCCAATTCCTCTAGCATTTCAGCTCTCGTTCTTCTAACCTCAACCTCTCCTTCTTGTGGAACATTCAAGTAAATAACGGTTGGGTTTGAGAGGAGTACCTGATCAACATGTTGTTATGCAGATGATGATGCTTCATTTTGTACGTCATCCTCTTGCTCATTAATCTCATCATTCAATAGGTCTTCAATTCTTTCTTGAACAATTGGATCTTTGACTAACAGCCCGGAAGCACCTTGATCATTGTCATCATCACCTTTATCATCTTTATCATTTCCATCATCAGGCTTATCATCGATTTTATCATCAACATTATCTTCATCTTCCTCTTCTTCATCTCCAAACATCTCTACATCAGAATCTTCATCAACTATCTCTCCACGAGCTATCTTTCCCTTTCTTTTTAGATCATAAAACTTTAGAAGTCGAGCCACTTCATTTGCATTGTATAGCACTGGGTAAGCATTACCAACCAGTACAAATTGTTGTGTCTTCCATTCTAGTAGCAACACTTCTCTTGCTTTTCTCTTTCTCTGAATAACCTCAACCTTTCGAAGAATATTATTAATATCAACTGGCTCAGAAGACTCACCAACAATCATGAAGTCTGGTTCCTGAACTTCTTTAGGTTCAACCATTTCTTGTTCATCTTCAACTATTTCTTGTTCATGAACTTCTGCAACTTCAACCATTTCAATATCTTGTTGTGATGATGAACCACCAATATCATGTTGACTTGATGATCCACCAGCTTCTTGAGTGTCATCAATTACACCTTTGTTCTTTTGAGTGGCTTCTTCAGCTAAACGTCTTTCACGTTCCAACCTTCTTTCTTCAGCTCGTTTCACTTCTATCTCATTAAATGCAGCATGAACATCCATCTTCAAATGACTTTCCATGACAGAGTATAACATAAGAAGTTGTTCATCTTTCACCACCTTGTCTGCCTTCATGGCTTCCATCTCTAACTTCATCGCCTTCATTTCATTTGATGAAGCTTCACTCATTTCACTGAGAAGCTGATTGAGTGTTTGATTCACACCTTCCAAGTTCTTTATCTTGACATTCAATGAAGAGATCTCTAATGTCAACAATTCAAAAAACTTAGAATTATCATGAGCTTCATCCTTCATTTTGTTCATTGTCTCTTCTTGCTCTATCAACGCCTCTCTAACTTGATCATGAGCTTTCATCAATCGATCAACTTGTTTCTTCAGAATATCACGCTCCAATTCTATTTTAGCTTTTTCTTTTTCCAGCTTGTTGACCTTTTGTACCAATTCTTTAACTGCTTGATCATTGAACATGTCGAAGTCTTCTTCAGGAATATCTTCTGTATAAATTGTTGTTGCTTCTGGAAATCCTTCAAACATGTAATCAATCTTTTCTTTCTGTTGAGATGATTCTGGTTTGTCTTGTGGAGGAGGACGTGGACTATCAGTTTTGAACCCAGTGATTTCTACGTAATCATCACCACCAGTTTCTTTTTCAACAACTGGTTCTTTTATTGTTTCCACTTCAGGTTCTTTTTGTAACTCAACACCGTGTGTCTTTTCTTTCTGAATGTGTTTTTCTGCTTTTCCTCCCTTTTCTTTTGATGGTTCAGCACCAGCTTTCTTTGCCCTCACATTTCTTGGGATTACTCCAGCTTGAACTGCCTTTCGTTTCTTTTCTTGTTTCTTTGGCTGATCTGGTACATAAGGTGAATCTTCTTCATCTGATGTTTTCTTCTTCTTTAAAGGTTTCTTTTTCAGCTGTGCTTTCCCCCTTCCAAGAGTTGTTGGATCTAATTCAGATTCAGATTGAGTTGCTTCAGAATCATATTCACTTGAACTCCCCTGATCTTCAATCTCTAGTTCAACCCTTGTAATATTCTCAACATGAGCACTTGATCCTTGAGCTTGTTGTGCTGATACTTCCTCATTCTTTTTCATATAACTTTCAAATGATTGGTTTAGAAGATCAGCTCCTTGTTCAATGACCACAAATGGCTCCAAGACAGTTTCATCAATCAGTCTCTGCTGCGGTTCTCCAGAAGACCCTACATACACAAACATTAACAGAGACATTAGAAACATTTAATAAACATAAATTCTAACTGTCTTAAGGCTCCCCCTTTCACTATACCCTTATCTCCATCCTTCGGAATGGTAACTACAGGGGATGCCTTAGGTGTCCTTTTTCTTTTTCCATCTCTCACACACCACCATCTAGTCTTCTTCTCAGCCATCTCGCTCATCCTTTCATTTTCATTGTCTGAATCACTGTTATCATGCCTCCACTTTTCATTCTCAGGAGGAACATAATCTTTATCCTTGATTCTGCAGATCATTTGCTTTGTTTTTGCATCCTTTTCCTTGGTGATTCTTCCAATTGTAATATAGTTTACACTGATTAGCTCCATGACATCATCACTATTCTGTGGAAGATCCTTGATCTTATCATTTATTAACATCATGATGAACCTAGGGTACATGATGTATTTGTATCCTTTAGCCTGGCAGTTTTCCTTCATATACTCAAAGATCACTTGAGAAATGTTGTACTTTCTGTTCAATACCAAGCTTGTGACAATGTTCATGATGTAATCAGAAACTTCATCATAGGCTCCTTTTCTGTGTGAAATTGAATGCACCATGCAATGCATCAAGTACCGGTAAGCCTTTGAGAAATTCCTTTTAAGCAATTTTCCATTTATATGCCCAGTGAATCCCATTCTACACCACAACCCTTTGACAAGACGTTCTGACATGATTGTCGGATTATTATCAGAATCCTGTAAATGAGGAACTCTCCTAACATCTCCAACACCAAATTCAAACTCCACATCTATGTCTTTTCCATCTTGGTCTTTCTTTCTCAACCCTGCGTCTATCATTTTGTCTGATTCATCAAATCGTGTTGTATCCTAGAATGCTCTAACATGGGTTTCATAAACCACAGTTCTATTTGATAAGGCTTTTGCAACTCTGCTTTCTCTCAAGAATTTTGCCATCTTTTCTACCTCCGTACCCTTCGTGGTGTCAGCATCAATTACGCAATGTACATTATGACCTTTGTCTGTATCCTTTCCTCTTCCCTGTAAGTATATGCATTATTAATCATTTGTACAGATATAAAGGCATAAGGATGAAAAATGAAATTTTTTAAAATTTTTCTAACACTGAGATTCTCTATGTGATAGTACTAAAGAATCGACTGGCCTGTTTGATCGAAGAGCATTGTTGTTCGATCGATTTGTATGTGCAGTGAGACAGATTCTGTTCGATCGGCCAGCAGATGCTGTTCGATCGACTAGTAGATGTTGTTCGATCGACTAGCAGAAGCTGTTCGATCGACTAGCAAAAACTTTCCAATCAGTTGATAATTTGCACAGAAATCAATGTAATGATGAGGATGCTGTTCGATCGGCTAGCAATACTAACCGATCGGCTAGCACTTTGTTCAAAAATAGGATATCATCATTTGCTGTTCGATCGGCTAGTAATGTTGTTCGATCGGCTAGCAAGTGATGTTCGATCGACTAGCAAGTGCTGTTCGATCGACTAGCATACATCTGAACATTCTAACACAACGATTTCATAGCATTTGATGGCACAATTTTCAAGGCATGAACTACCCTATTCAATCAACACAAGCACAACACTTTATGACTGCTGTTCGATCGGCTGGTCTAGCCGATCGGCTAGCATCTTCATTCAAGAACAGACATAAACACCAACAGAAGATTCAAAAATTTTATGCAAAATATTACAAATTAAGCACAGATCTAGATTTCTAATGTTGCCGCGATCAAAACCCTATATTTATCTTTGTCTAACTCGTTCTATCCATGGTCTAATTTCACTATGAACATACCGACTGCCGAACACTAAAATCCTAGATCTATCAAGATTAAGCATGATTTTACACAAATTGAACCGGTAAACTTGTAGATCTAATCATTCCGATCAAAACCCTATGCTTGAAATCCATCAAAACATCCTAAATTTTCTTAAATCTAAGATCAAAGAGCCGACAGTGAAGAACACGAAGAACATAGTGAAATTTAACAGATTTGGTTGTGAAATCATACCTTTGCCATTGAGAATGATGAGCAAACCAACAATCCAATGTAATAATGCAAAGAGAATCAGTGAATCAAGAAATCAGTGAAAGTTTTTGAGAGAGAATAAGTTAGCCGATCGAACAAGTGAACTGTTTGACTGAACTCTGACCGGCTATTTATAGGCCTCCTTGACTCGGCTAGGCCAGCCGATCGGCTAGTAATGCTGGCCGATCGGACAGCTTGTCTGATCCAAGTGATCCTTTGACTTTCAACATTGACCTTTTGACCTTTTGACTTTATTAGTGTTTGAGAAATCCACTTAAGTATCTAGGTTCAAATTAATGACCCTAGGTACTTAATTTGTCTACCAAGTTCAACTTAATGACCTTGGTTGATCCGAGACAAAACATACTGATATTTTGAACAAACTTTTTCTGAAAATTTACAAGTTTCAAATTAATGAACTTGCATGAACTTTTCATTTTCTCTGTTTTTATCAAGATTAGCTCCTAACATATCTTCCAGTTCAGAACAACTTCCTGCATCTGCATCAGACTGCGATTCTGAAGATCAACTCTCTGCTTTGGTTTGTCAAAAAATAAAGCAGAAAAAGAAAAATCTTTTAGGTTTTTCTAAATGCACAAACTAAACTAGAAATGAATGATCAGAAACTAAAGCACAGAATATAATGAAAGTAAACTATTTACAAACATATTTTTGGTGAGCGTGTTAGGGAATCATATCAGCTATCGACACATTACAAGTACCGTTAAGCTTAATTCATACTCAGAATTAAACAATTCACATAGATTGTCGATATACAACAGCAATGACTATCAATTTTATTATTTCGACTTTTCGGTGTGTCCCCTTTAGAGGATCTTTTGTTAAACAGCAATGACTATCAATTTTATTGTTTCATCAATTTGCTGAGGGCGATGATATGTCTTAAGCATTTTGTGGAAAGTATTATTCGGGGACTAGGTCAGAACTTCCATTCAGCAGAAGTCCCGGAATAATACCCCAGATATGATATTACTGAGTATAAAGACCTAGTATCTCAGAATAAGGGACCTTTCAAACAAGATTTCAGGGGTTACCTATATATCCAAGTAGTGTTCCCCACGAAGTAAGCAAGTTTAAATTTTTAGGTTTATATCCCGAATAAATCTACTAAATGTTTAAAAACCTATCGACACATCATTAGTGAGACTGTTTAATCCTTTTAAAACTTTACAAATCTTTAGCATACCGTAACAGTCTAGCTGATGTACTATCATTTTCCCTTTTTACACAAGCTCTTTTTCAGTTTTCTACTATTTTTGGATTTTGAAATTTTCTCATGTTTTTGGGTTTTTCAATTTTTTATTGTTTTTGGATTTTCTGAAAGTATATACACATATACTTTTTATTGTTTTTGGATTTTCTGAAAGTTTATACACATATACCTATCTCCCCCTAAAGACCAAAACAAGTAAAAAATCGACAAACCATTGCAGATTGTTTTTCAACATCATCTATAGTGGTATCCTCATCAACGCCAATGATTCCATCCGACACCGATAAAAGCATCATACCATTCAGTTTTAAAAGATATTTAAAACGTGTTTTATCAAATGCTTTGGTATGTAAATCAACTTTTTGCTCGTCAGTGTGGATTTTCTCTATTCGTATCAACTTTTTCTCGAAACAATCGTGAATAAAGTGATGACAAATTTCTATATGTTTAGTTTTAGCGTGATGTACTGGATTATTTGTTATATTAATTGCGACCTCATTATCAACAAAAAGAGGTGTGTTAAGAAACTGCAAACCGTAGTCGCGCATCTGTTGTTGTATCCACAGGATCTGAGAGCAGCAACTGCTCGTAGACACGTACTCTGCTTCACATGTGGATAGCGCCACAGACGTTTGTTTCTTACACTGCCAGGTAACCAAGCGAGGTCCAAAGAACTAGCATCCTGCAGTTGTTGATTTTGCACTGACTTTGCAGCATCCGAAATCCGAGTCGGAATACCCTTCGAGCATAAAGTCGCCTTTTCTAGGATACCATAACCCCGACGATGGAGTTCCCTTCAGGTAGCGTAATATCCTTTTCAGGATGATCAAGTGCGAAGCTCTTGGGTTAGATTGAAATCTTGCTGCAAGGCACGTTGGATACATAATGTCGGGTCTTGAAGCAGTTAAGTACATCAATGAACCAATCATGGAACGATAAAGTGTTTCATCTGCCCTGTCTCCGGTGAGATCTGGGTGAATCCCATGATTTGTTGCTAAAGGGGTTGCAGCAGGAGTAGAACTTGACATTCCAAATTTCTCTAGAATATCATGAACGTACTTCGTCTGGTGAATGAAAATTCCCTCATGTAGTTGATCAACTTGGAGCCCTAAGAAGAACCTCATTTCCTCCATCGATGACATTTCGAATTTTTGCTTCATAACTTGTTCAAAATCTTTGCACAAGTTCTCATTCGTTGACCCAAAGATTATGTCATCCACATATATTTGAACTATCAAAAGATGTCCGTCGACCTCTTTAGTGAAGAGAGTGGCATCCACTGTTCCACGAGTGAACCTGTTGGCTAGAAGATGTTGAGACAATGTCTCGTACCAAGCTCTCGGGGCCTGGTGTAAGCCATACAGTGATTTGTCCAGCAAATAAACTTTATTCTTGTGGATTGGGTCGGTAAAGCCCGGTGGCTGTCCGACATAAACCTCCTCTTTGACCTTCCCATAAAGAAACGCCGATTTAACATCTAGTTGATATACTTTGAAGTTTTTCCATGATGCAAATGCCAGGAAAATTCTGATTGCTTCTAGTCGTGCCACAGGAGCGTACACTTCAGTAAAATCGATTCCCTCCTGTTGACTAAAGCCCTGGACCACGAGTCGAGCTTTGTTTCGCACAACAACTCCTCTGTCGTCTCTCTTACACTTGAACACCCATTTGGTGTTAATTTTCCTGTGACCATCAGGCAAATCCACCAGTTTCCAGACACCCAATTTTTCAAACTGGTTCAACTCTTCTTGCATCGCATTGACCCAAGAATCTTCAGTAAGCGCCTCTTTGTAAGTTCGTGGTTCGATCTGTGAAGTAAAACAACTCAATGAAAATTCAGTTTGTAAAGGTGCTACTGTAGAATAAAAACTTGTAAGCCCTTGGTCAATTTGATGTCAAGTGCGAACGCCTGATTGTAGCTCTCCAATGATCAGCTCCTCTGGATGATATGAATGAGTTCTGGGCATTACTTCACTCGGAACATCTACATTGTCTTCCAGATTAGTAACATTTTGATTTGCACCTTGTTCACTGATAGGATTTGTTTGATCTAAAATCTGGATCTGCTCCCCCTCAGACTCTGAATCACCATGATCAAATGTTGGATCGATATCAGATGTTAAATCATCATTTGTTGCCATTTGAATATCGGGAGTTTGTGGAGTATCATCATGTTCTCCAGCATTACTAGGACCTGCTTCAACGTCATTTGAAGTTTGCTGTGATCTCCTAGAATACTTAGCTGGAAATCTTTCCTCTGATGACTCATAATCTCTAAGAATATCGAACTCGTCAAAGAAATCTTCTTCATCTTCAGGTTCCTCCATTACATCAAACGAATCCCACAGAGTGTCGTAGTGATATTGCCATGAATCACCAGGGTTCTGCGGCGGCATCGTGTGACCTTGACATTCAACATTTGCAGCTTCAATAATCCGCTTTTCACTTGGAACGAAGACACGTCGCATAGGACTTGCATAACCAACAAATATACCCTCAATGCACTTCGGACCAAACTTTCCGAAAGGTTCTATTACCGTACAGGGTGACCCGAACGGTTCAAGATAATTCAAATTAGGCTTGCGGTTATTGATCAACTCAAAGCATGTTTTGTTGAACTTCTTGACAGTGAGAACTCTGTTGAGCGTATAACATGCGGCGGAAACAGCTTCTGCCCAAAAATTTATCGGAAGTTTTGAATCAGTAAGCATAGTTCGAGCCGTCTCGATTAGTGTCCCGTTTTTGCGTTCTGCGACTCCATTCTGCTGTGGAGTGTACGGAGCACTAAACTCATGCAGTATACCGCGATCTTCACAAAATTCTTCCTTCTTGTTGTTCTTGAATTCAGTACCATTATCACTTCTAACTCTTCGGATACGCCTCTGGTACAGGTTCTCAATCTTCTTGAACAACGCCATCAAACTATCAAACATTTCATTCTTCGTCTTTAGGAAAGATACCCAAGAAAATCTGGAATAATCATCAGTAACGACCAAAGAGTAGTAATCTCCTGTAATGCTTTTGACATTCACAGGACCGAAGAAATCCATGTGAAGTCTTTCTAGTGGTCTTGAGACTGAATTAACTTGCTTTTTGGGGTGTGACTTTTTCTTCTGCTTGCCTTTAATACAGCTAATGCACTCCCCTTCCAGATGAAAACCTTTGATGTGAACTCCTGTAACCAAATCATTGTGCACCAAGTGATTCATTTTTCTTAGATGAATATGCCCCATCTTGCGGTGCCACAATCTTGATTCTTTCTCAGTCGCTCTCGACACAAAACAATGAGCCTGACCCGTGGTTGTCGTTGCTACACTCATATCCAACACGTACAGACCGTTGACTCTTGGTGCCCTCATGATGATCCATTCCTCATGGACAACAAATCCTGGTTCAAGATCAAACACTCTTTGTCAGTGAAGTGAGTGGTATACATCCTGTCACAAATCTGCGAGATACTTAGCAGATTATTCTCCAGCTCAGCAATGTAGTTAACTCTTTCAAACGTCACAATCCCATTGGATAGCGTTCCCTCACCAATAATCCTACCATCGTGATTACCCGCGAATCCAACATAACCTCCATTGATATTCTTCACATCGTAGAGCAGCGCTGTATTTCCTGTCATGTGCCGAGAAGCTCCACTATCCATAATCCAACGTGAAACGGATCTCGGAAGCCCCTGCACATTTCGAAAATATTTAATTAGATTTTGATGCTACCTAAGCCTCCTTTGACTCAGGTAACTTGACATTTATGCGAGTTGTTTTTGTGTAGAGCGGTGGGAAATTTTTGTCGTTTATCTTCAAACTCTCCTCAGACCCAATCTCAACCTCTTTGTATAAAGGGGCATCCTTTTTCGGAGGTTGCACAGATGATTGGTCTTTCTTCACCACATACTTCTTTACAGAAGTTGATTTTTGTTTCTGAAGTTTCTCAAACAAATCCAAAGGTACTTACATATTCTTGGTCAAAGATGATGATTTTTCAGTCTCAGAAAACTTTGGTTTTGGAGAACTTGCTTCTGCTCAACACCTTTTGGTTTCCAAGTTTGTTGAGATGAGGCAACTCTTTTGTAAAATCTATCGTTTTTAGTTACCACATTTTTAGTAGGTTCAGTTTTGAATTTAGTGTTTTCATTTTTCAAAAAATTTTTCTCAACAAACATTGGTGCTTTCCCTTTCACATCATCTTTCCTTTTCTGACTCTCAACAACTTCAGTCTTAGGTTTCAAGTTGGTACACTTTCGTGCAATATGTCCAACCTGATTGCATTTGAAACATGTTCGGGTGTCAACTACCCTGCTTGTACCTTCAGACTGAGATTGTGAGGCCTTCTCCTCAAAGAACTCTTTGTTTGATTTTGAAAAGATTTTAGGTTCTTCATTAGAAAGTGAACTCGAACTCGAACCTTTCACAAATACTTTCTTCTCAACAAATCGTTTGTTTTGACCATTCTTTCTTGGATAATTCTTACCCCCCTGATAACCATTCGACCATCTGTTTTGATTTTTGTTATGAAAATGCGAAGGTACAATAGGTTTTGTGTAGTAAGATTTATCTTTTTCGAAGTTCATTTTCCTCTTTGTCTGGTTCAAGTTTTTCACCTCAGACAGATTAATTTTTGTCAATTTGAACACATTTGTCAATTTATCAACATTTACATTCTCCAGTGGAAACTCGGAATCCGAATACAACTTATCCGATCCCAGCATCTTGTAAATTACAAGATTAGGTTCGTCATTTAAGTTGTTTTTGGTTTTGAGTTTCGGAATGCAATTATTCAAGAAACACTCATCATCTTCATTTGAATTAGACTCCAAAACACTTTCAGCCATGCTTTAACAATATCAGTCTGAACACTATCATCAGATGATGATGACGAAAATGTGATATCAATTGACTCCGGAAGTTTTATTTCATTCAAATCTTCTTCACCATTAACCAGCCCGGATTTTTTCTTTGAATAATTGTTTAAAACTGGTGGTGGAACTTGATGATATCCCACCCCTGTTCCATCCGAAAATACATCTTCGCCTGCTTTGTTTTTCCCGATGGGTTTGGGAACAATGTGCTGCAAAACAAAGCTTGCGGAGTTGTAGCTAGTTAATTTCAATTGAATGCGTTCATTTTCAATTTTTGCTTCTTGGAACTGAAGCTTCAATTTAGCAATTTCATCCAGTTGTTGATTGATTAACTCTTCTTTCACCCTAAGCACTCCCGACAGTTGAAGATTTTCTTTTGTTGTTTTACCATTTCGTTCATCAGAATCTTTAACCGTTCGTTTAAGCTTCTCAAAATTTTCGGTGATGTGACGATTTTCATGAATTAGTTTTTCATTTTCTTTCTTAGTTCTTTCTATGTCACTTTTATCACTTTCAATTTTTTCAGTTAACTCTTTTGCTCGATCGTTTGAAGCTTTCGAACATTTTATCCCGATTTACGATCTGATTTTCAACCTCTCTGACTCTTTTTTTCAGATCTTCAACCTTTTTGTTGTTAAGGTAAGCAATAGTGCTACAATCTTTGCAGTTTTTCATGCAACTCTTGCAGTCACTTTCAATTTGAACTTTCTTACCTGACACTTTGTTTGTATCAATCTGAGTGACCTGGCTTTTTGACTCAGTTCCAGAACTAGAATCTACCTCTAGTTCCTTTGCAGCAAGAACTTTGTAAGCCATTCTCATCAGGTTTTCAGCTGTAAGTTCCTGTGATGTATCAATCAATCCATCAACAATCTTCTTTGTTTGCTGCTTCTTTTCTGCCATCTTTTCTTTTTCTTCTTTCTCTTCCACTTTCTCTTTACCGCCTCCCCACCATTCTTTCTGTCTGGCTTCTTCTTCTTCAGCGAATTGCTGAATAAGTGCATCAACACTAATGGAATCAGGATCAACTGCGATATTTCCTTGTGGATCATGGTAGCATTCTCTGTCAGAATCCCATCTCTTTGCCCTTTTGGCTTCTTTGTAAGTGTTGTAGATTCTGCTCATTCTTGTTTGGGTTTTCATTCTTCTGTTCACAAACTTTTCTTCTTCCGTTCTGTTGTCTTTAAACAGAACAATCTTTGTTGCTGCAAACGCATAACCAACTGCGTCTTCCTCAGGCAATAGCTCACTCCACTCATATCCTTCATCGTCATGAATGACTGCAAGAGCTCTAGACTTCTCTTTGTCTTCAATCTGCTTCATCCTGGGAGGTTCCGATTTATTCTGATGATAGATTGCTTTCTTGTAGTAATCTTCTCGGAACGGATTAGCAGAATCATCAGCATAATCGTTTCTGCACTCGCGTTTAAAGTGACCATCTGTTGCTTTGCTGACTCCTCACTGAAATTTTGACCATTTTTCAAATCCACAGCGATATTGCATTGAAATACATTCTTTGGTATAGATTGCTGTTGACTTGAAGTACTAGAAGATGATCCTTGACTTGAAGCATTTGATGACATTCCTCCATGAAAACCACTGTTTAAGCTTTCTTGATTCGTTGGTTGTGAAATTTCTGCTGTGAAGGCTGTTTTGGGAGACACGGTTTTTGGAATCATGCTCTTTGGATAATACAATTCCACATTTTGCTGATAAAAAGAATGATTGACTTTATTTGTTTTCTTTATCTCCAGCTCATGACTCTCTAGCATTTCAATCAGCAAATCAACCGTTAGCTCTTCAGACTTGATTGTATTCTTGATCATCAATGCAAAGTATTGCCAGTCCATTTCATCTGGCAAAGAGTTAAATAACTTGTCAACTAGCTCTTCTTGAGAATATATCACTCCATGTCTTGCCAGCTCTAGCTTTGGATGCCCAAATCGCTCAATCATTTTAGAAACAGACTCATTTTTTAGACAACCGAACAGATCAAATTCTTTTCTCAGTAATTTCTTTTTGTTTTTGATTATTTCAGCAGTACCAACACATTTAACCTTTAATTTTACCCAAAGATCTTTTGCGTTTGAATATTCAATCAATGAGATTATGTCTTCTCTCACTGACTGGTGTATCAATGTTATGCACTTCTGCTCAGCCACAAAATTTTCTATGTCTTCACTTTCTGTCAAATTTTCAAACTTTTCCAGCTCGGGTACGCGAAAGCTTTCAGCCATTCATCGAATCTTTAGGCCCACCTGTTATACTCTTCGATCGCCATCAGCTTTGGTGGTTTGTTATATGTTCCATACGCGCTTTCCACACTTAAGGCATCGGATAACGTTTTCTTCGCGCTAGGAGAGTTTTCATTTGTTCGATTTGATGTGTCATCTCCAGAGTTTCCAGCGAATGCATACATCTCACTAAAAGGATTCATGAATTCATCCATTTTTTATTACCTAAAACAATTTATCAAACACTTAGAAAAATTTTTGTGATTTTCAAAAATCTAGCACAAATGCACTTGGATCGAATGACTTGTTCGATCGAACGGTATACACTCAATCGGTTAGCTTGTTCGATCGATCGGCTTATTCGATCGAACGACCTGTTCGATTGAATGTCAAATGAATGTAACAGAAATCAATTACTGTCCGATCGGTCGGCTTGTCCGATCGGTCGGCTTGTCCGATCGGCTAGCAATATGACATAAGCAACAAATATCAAATATCAACAATGTTGTCTAATCGATTAGTTTGTTCGATCGGTTAACACTGATGATGTCAGCAACACTTTCTGAATGCAATCTAACTGAAATTGTCCGAACGGTTATACAAACAAGTTGATGATGTCAGCAAGTCTAAGAACAGCTAGGTCGTCCGAACGGCTGACATCAGCACACAAGAACAGTTTTTCATAGTTTTTGATGAATTTGAACAAGTTTTTGGACGAATTTTGTTACGAAAACCTGAAGGATTATACTTCTGATGATTGAGAATCGATCTATAGCAAATTTATCAAATTTTAAACGTAAAATCACTCTCAATTTTAAGTTTTTCCGATTGTTGGTGACAAAATGAAAAATAAAGCTAGATCTTTGTAGAAAGTAGAAGAATCTGTCAAATTTCCGGTGAAATTGAGTCGAATCGGCAGAAATGACAAATCTCCAGTGAAATTCGTCTTCAAATCAACAAACACAGCTCGATTCTGGTGAATTCGTCTCTAAATCAGCAAATACAGCTCGAATTCCGGTGAATTCGTCTTCGTAGATCTCGATTCAGCTTCCAGACACGCTCTGATACCACTTGTTGGTCCCTCGGATTGGATCTCTACTTTGGAAACTTAGTTGAATCGGATATGATTAATGCGCGGAATTCATTGAATCACACAACAGATATACGAGAACAAATTCAACTCTGAATTACCGTCTGATCTTCTATTGATTGAATATGAAAGTGTACAAGCTCCTTAGAGAGTTTAGACGGACATGAGTTTTCCAGAGAGTGAAAGTATCAAAAGTTACAAATCAGCTGATCAAGCAGCTATTTATAGGCACAGTCAGGATAGAGTGAGTGCTGGCCGATGGGCTGGGCTAGCCGATCGGCTGACATTGCTGACTGATCGAACAGCCTGTTCGATCGGTTGGGCTGTCAGATCGGCTGGCATAGTCAACGAAAATCAGCACTTAACAAAATAACGCGCCACCTGACTTTCTTTACAAACATACATACAAACATAAACTATTCACAAATATACAAAACATGACTACATGCTGACGGAAGCTACAGACGTTATTGTACTAACAAATAGTTTGTAGAAGTTTAAAATATGAAAAGAGTGTAATGTTATATGTTTGAGTTACAGGAGTCAAAATCCCCATGGCAATGTAAATATCAAAGTTTGAGCCAGATCACGATCCTAGATCCCAGCTTCTCGAGAGGGGGAGTCTTCGAAAGGGGGAGACTAGATTCTGGATCAACATTTAATGGGGAGATTAAAGGATGCTTTTACAATGACAAAGACAATTTAAGGCAAAGATTGAAAGATCAGGACTAAAGACTGAAGACAGGATGCTAAAGACTTCGTTAACATCCAAGGGGGAGTCTGTTGGTGCACTGATGTTTGTTAACTTCGTCTTTAATGAGTCTTGTATTGTATGTTTTAGATCAGGGCACGGAAATCAAGAAACTATGTTGTAAGGTAATTTTGCATGAATGGTCCAAAAGTTAGTTCAAGCGAAATTATATGTTTCATACGGAATTAGGTAATTCCGCACGGAATTACTGATTTCGTGTGACATGTAATTCCGCTTGGAATAGTTTCATGCGGAATTATTCATCTATAAATACCTGATCTGTCATGTTCATTTCACACGGAATTAGTATTGAAGAGCCGAGGTGCTGCTGGATTTTTGTCAGAATTGTATTGTAAAAGCTCAGGAAATCAGTAAGAGATAAAGATTGAAAAGGAACAAGCTGTGTTGACATCTTTTACATTGATTCCGCCTTTGTATTTGATGATGAACAACTCATACTGACTATTTAGGGTCACCGGTCGATCCAACAACAATATGTTTGGACATTTCCAAGTGCGTTTTGCTAATGCTTACTGTGAATGATGTTGCTTGTACAGGCTGTACTTACAAGCAGTTTCTAGACTGCAAGCCTCTAAACTTTGACGGCACTGGAGGCACCGTAGCTTTTGTGAGATGGGCTGAGAAGACAGATTCGGTTTTGCGGATGAGTAAGTGTGTGCCAGAGCATCAAGTCACTTACATTTCTAGACTATTCCTCGATGGAGCTCTGTCATGGTGGAATCTTCAGGTTCAGACTCTAGGTGAGGCTGGAGCGTACGCTATGACTTGGGACGAGTTGAAAGAGCTGATGCGTAAGAAGTATTGTTCGAGGGCTGAAATTCAGAAGTTGGAAACCGAGTTTTGGAATCTGAAAATGGATGGTCCTAAGATAGCTGAGTACGTGCAGAGATTCCATGATTTGTCTCGTGTTGTCCCTTACATGGTAGAACCAGAGTTCAAGCAGGTTGAACGTTTCATTTGGGGATTGGCGCCCCAAATTATGAGCATGGTAACGACATCCAAGCCTCCAACGATCACTGAAGCCATCGACCTGAGCGTGGCACTGACAGAGGAAGCCATTAGATTGGGCAAGTTTTCGATTTCTGAGGAAAAGAAGATAGAAACTCATGTCGAGTCGTCTGGAGAAAACAAGAGGAAGTTCTCGAATTTCAAGAAGGGTACCCAAGGAAACAACAACAGTGCTAACCAGTGGAGAGATGCTAACCCACCAGCCGAGGTCAGGAGTGGTGCTGCAAGTTCTGAGAACAAAGGGAAAGGATACATGGGCACTCTGCCCAAATGTGATGTATGTCAGTTTCATCATGTCGGCCAGTGTAGGTTTAGGAAATGTGAAACCTGTGGAAAGAATGGTCATTCTAAGGAAACGTGCCGGACTAGAAATGGTCATGGGAATGGTAGTCAGAGAGGAAATGGAAATGGTAAGGGCAATGGCAACCATGGTGGAAACGGTTATGGGAATAGGAACCAAGGAGGGAACAATAATCAGGGAGGTAATGGAAACCGGAATGGAAACGGAAACCAGACGGGAAATGGAAACCGCTGAGGGAATAATAATAACAATCAAGGCGGTAATGGGAATGGACGCGACCAAGGTTGTTTTGGCTGTGGTTATGTAGGGCACTTCAAGCGGGACTGACCGAAGAATAATCAAGCCCAGGGAAGAGTCTTCAACATTGGAGCTAGGGAAGCTCGTCAGGATTCGAACGTAGTCACTGGTACGTTCCATATTAATCAACATTTTGCATCTGTGCTATTTGATACCGGTTCCGACTATAGCTTCATATCTCTAGAGTTTAAGAATATACTTGATTTAGTTGTAAGTAAGTTAGATATCCCGTACTCGATAGAACTAGCTAATGGAAAGCTAGTAGAAGCTAACGAAGTTATTAGAGGCTGTGTGATAGAGCTTGGAGAGTGTGAGTTTACGCTTGATCTGGTGCCAGTTGAATTAGGAAGCTTCGACGTAGTGGTTGGAATGGACTGGTTGTTGAGTAACCGAGCTGAGATCGTATGCCATGAGAAGATTATCTGTATCCCATTGGCGAATAAAGAGACGATCGTGATTCACGGAGAGAAGCAGGATACACCTCTACGGATGATCAGTTGTTTGAAGGCATGAAAGTTTTTGCGTAAAGGATGTGTTGCCTTTTTGGCTCATGTCGTGGACAAAGAGGCCGAAGAACCGAAGCTCAAAGATATCCCTGTGGAAGCTCGAAGATATCCCTGTGGTAAGGGAATATCCTAAAGTCTTCCCCGAAGACTTGCCAGGATTACCGCCTCAACGACAATTCGAGTTTCATATTGACTTGGTTCCAGGCGCCGCGCCTGTCGCCAAGGCACCCTACCGACTTGCAACTTCAGAGATGCAAGAGTTGTCAACGCAGCTTCAGGTGCTTCTGGACAAGGGATTCATTAGACCAAGCTTCTCGCCTTGGGGAGCTCCAGTTCTGTTTGTCAAGAAGAAGGACGGTAGTTTTCATATGTGCATCGACTACCAAGAGCTGAACAAGTTAACCATCAAGAATCGGTATCCTTTGCCGAGGATTGATGATTTATTCGATCAACTTCAGGGTTCAAGCTACTACTCCAAGATCGATCTTCGATCAGGTTATCACCAGCTACGGATTCAAGAAGAGAGTATACCGAAGACTGCCTTCAGAACTCGTTACGGACATTACGAGTTTCTAGTAATGCCGTTTGGGTTGACAAATGCACCGGCAATGTTTATGGACTTGATGAATCGGGTTTGCAAGCCATATCTTGATAAATTCGTGATTGTGTTTATCGATGATATTTTGATCTATTCACAGACAAAGGAAGACCATGAGCAACACCTTAGAGCCATCTTAGAGTTGCTAAAAAAGGAGAAGCTCTATGCTAAGTTCTCGAAGTACGAGTTTTGGTTACGCGAAGTGCAGTTCCTCGGTCACGTAGTAAACGAGGATGGAATTCATGTCGATCCCACCAAGATCGAGGCGATTAAGAATTGGGAAATTCCGAAGACGCCAACCGAGATCTGACAGTTTCTAGGTTTAGCAGGGTATTATCGCAGATTCATTGAGGATTTCTCCAAGATTGCTCAACCGCTAACCTCCCTTACTCAAAAGGACAAGAAGTACGAATGGGGAGACAAACAAGAAGAGGCTTTTCAGCTGCTTAAGAATAAGCTTTGCGATGCACCTATTTTATACCTACCCGAAGGCACCGACGACTTCGTGGTATACTGTGACGCCTCGCATCAGGGATTGGGTTGTGTGCTGAAGCAGCGACAAAAGGTTATCGCTTATGCTTCGCGCTAATTGAAGGTTCATGAGAAGAACTACACCACGCATGATTTGGAGTTAGGCGTAGTGGTGTTTGCTTTGAAGATTTGGCGACATTACTTATATGGTACCCGATGTACGATTTTTACGGATCACAAGAGCCTCCAGCACATATTCGATCAGAAAGAGCTTAACATGAGACAACGACGTTGGGTAGAGCTGTTAAATGATTATGATTGCGAAATCAAATATCATCCAGGAAAGGCGAATGTGGTGGTAACGCCTTGAGTCGAAAAGAGAGAATTAAGCCCATAAGGGTTAGGGCTTTGGAAATGATTGTTCAGACAGATCTCTCATTGCGTATTCGTGCTACACAAAGAGAAGCTCTTAAGAAAGAGAACTTAAAGGCCGAATATCTCCGAGGAATGGAGAAAAAGTTGGTACCCAACGAGGAAGGAACCTTGTATTTTATGGGACAAATTTGGGTTCCGCTTTTTGGTGGCCTTAGAGATATTATTTTTGATGAAGCTCATACATCAAGGTACTCGATCCATCCAGGATCGGACAAGATGTACCAAGATTTGAAGGATTGTTACTGGTGGCCAGGACTAAAGGGCGATGTGGCTACTTACGTTGGAAAGTATTTGACTTGTGCCAAGGTAAAGGCCGAGTATCAGAAGCCTTCAGGTCTCCTACAGCAGCCAGAAATACCCATGTGGAAATGGGAGCAGATTTCTATTGACTTCATAACGAAGTTGCCCAAGACTCCCAGAGGTCATGATACGATTTGGGTAATCGTGGACCGATTGACAAAGTCTGCGCACTTTTTGCCGATTAGAGAAAAGGATAACACAGGTAAGCTAGCTGAGCTGTACCTAAGGGAGATAGTAGCACGACATGGAGTGCCTATCTCAATTATATCGGATAGAGATGGAAGATTTGTGTCAAGGATTTGGCAATCTTTCCAGGAAGCTTTTGGTTCTCAGTTGAATCTGAGTGCTGCTTTTCACCCGCAGAAGGACGATCAAAGCGAGAGAACGATTCAGACGCTTGAAGATATGTTACGTGCTTGTGTAATGGATATGGGTGGCAGTTGGGATACTCATATGCCTTTGGTTGAGTTTTCCTATAACAACAGCTACCATACAAGCATCCAAGGTGCACCGTTCGAGGATCTCTACGGATGCAAGTGTCGATCACCGTTATGCTGGGTAGATGCAGGTGATAGACAGCTGGTTGGTCCCGAACTGGTCCAAGAGACAACTGATAAGACTATGCAGATCCGAGAGCGCATTAAGGTGGCTTGTGATCGACCAAAGAGCTATGCGGACCAAAGACGAAAACCCTTGGAATTTGAAGTGGGTGATATGGTTCTATTAAAAGTCTCACCTTAGAAAGGTGTGGCACGCTTTGGGAAGTGTGGTAAGTTAAAACCACGATTTATCGGGCCGTTCAAAATCCTGGAAAGGGTTGGTTTTGTAGCATACAAGTTGGAGCTACCAGAAGAACTAAATGGTGTTCATGATACGTTCCATGTATCTAATTTGAAGAAAAGTCCAACTCAAGAGACAGTGGTTATCCCTGCTGACGAAGTTTACATTGACGACACACTCCACTTTACCGAAGAACCCGTTGAGGTTGCTGATTGGAAGGTTAACAAGACTCGGAGGAGTAGTGTTAAACTCGTCAAGGTTCGATGGAATGCACGTCACGGCCCAGAGTTTACTTGGGAGCGTGAAGACCGCATGAAAGCTAAGTACCCGCACTTGTTCCCCAACTCCCCTGCAGCTAGTAGTAAAGCTCAAAATTTCGGGACGAAATTTTCTTAACAGGGGGAGAATGTGACAACTGTCAAAATTCCAGGTATCCGTACAACATTTAAACAATGATTAGTGCTTAATGACTGTTGTGAATTACAATTAATGACTTGACTTGCTTTCTGGTTCCCGTTATCATACATACATGTGCATCATATATTGCAAATGACATATCATTATTGCATGCAAACATTGTTGATTCAATTGATGCACGAAACATAGTTAGCATAGTGATCAGACAAATCAGAAAAATCCTGACGGAGTTCATTACATAGACAGACATTGTATTAGGACACGTATGAGCCAGAAACCAAGTATTACACTAGTATAGTGTGTAGGAAAGTAAAGATCACAAAACTGCCTTCTTAGAAATAGTTTAAGTGCCGGAAAGTGCCAAAAACTCACTTAAAATGCTGAATTCAGCAAAAATCAGCAATATTCAGCATTTAAACACTCTAATATCATGCAGAAATATGGTTAAATGGTCCAGAATACTTTCCTAAGTGTTGGGAATCAAAACTGTCACGAAAGGTAACATAAAGCACACTAAACTGCATAGTTTAGCACCTTAACGAATCGGTAATCAACCGAACAACCGGACATTACCCGAAACACCAAATTTTCACTAGAAGCATTGTTTTAACATTACCAAGCTACTTATGGTTCCTGAACATCATAACACACTATATAACATCTAGTAACTAAATACCTAACTAATACTTGGATTTTAACCACATAAACTAACTTATACTTGAATCCTAAGCCTAGACCCCCCACCTAGTTCACGGCCAACACAAGGGCCCCACTCAAGATTTTATTTACATTTTATAATGGATCTTGTTTCCTTTTTAAAAACATAAGACCCACTAGATTTTGAAGTGTTGGTGGATTTATAAGTTAACCAAAGATCATAACCCTCATTCATTCTCATAACTCACAACACACACCACTCTTCTTCTTCCTTTCTTCTTTGGGTTCGGCCGAGAACAACAACAACCATACCACCATCATAAATCAATCTTCATTCAATTCTAAGTAATCACAAGGGTGTAAGAAGGTGTATTGGGAAGCTTGGAGCTTGTGGAAGTTGAAGGACCTTTCTCTTGTGCTTTTATCCACTCCATTTCATCTACTGATCATCCCTAGCCTTAAGCTAGTAGTGAGAACACCATACTCTTCATTTTACATCTTATTTTAGTGGTTCAAAGAAGATACAAGTTGATGAACATGATAAACACTAAGGATCTTGAACTTGAAACTTGAACATAAGCTTAAAATCATAAGAAATCATGATGTTTATGTGTTGTTATGCTTGTTGATTGTTGTTTACTCATGTTTTTGATGTTGATCATCATATGATCTTGCTAGATAATGATTAAAAACATAATCTAGCAAGATGAGAGGATGAAAATGTTAAAGGTCCATAGATCATCCTCATGAGAACCATGAACTTGAAAGAATAAGTTGTTTTCTTGTTAAGTGATGATCAAAGGGTGTGTAAAGTCTTGTAAATCTATGATTTCAAGAATGGTTTTTCAAGAAATCATGTTAAAAATACAAGTTTACTTATTCTTGGGTCTTAAAGAAATAAACCACATTTTTAGTGGTTAATCAAGTGTAGGATCATGTATTTAACAAGAAAAATACAAGAAGAAACATTTTTAGAAAAATTAATTACAAGTTGTAAAGAACTAATTCTTTCAAAAATGAAGTTTTTAAATAAACAACCACACTTTAAAGGGTAACTAAGCTTACTAAACACCCTAGTAAGTTACTACAAATTTTTATAAATTTTCAAGTTCATGAGGTAGTAGTTTATGCTTGATTTTGGCAAATTGGTAAGTGTAGATTTATTTGTTGTTGATTGTGTTGATTTACAAAAGAAAATGATATGTCTTGAAGGCATGGAAACCTCCATTTTTAGAGGAAACTATGGCACATTTTTTCTAAAAATTAAACACTTAGAAAAATATTTTTAAACAAATATTTACAAGTATATTTTTAACCATGAATTTTGACATAGAGTTTGCCATAATTTTTGTAACAAAAATTATAAATATTGGAGGTTGGTTTTTATAAATAAAAGTGACTAAATATGTATTTAGGAAATATATATTTAGAAGTCACCATGTGTGTGATTATTTGTATATTATGTGTATTAGTTATATTATTTTAGGACTTGAAATAATATAACTCATCAAAATACCAAAAATTACAATCCAAAATATTACCAAAATTCCAAGAGAATGAACATATAAATTATACCCAAAATATTGGAGAAACCAAACAAAGGAATATAACTTGCAAAATATTCTGGAAGGTTTATTCATAAGTATATTTTGGTAATAAGTATTTTGGACACCAAAAGAACAAAATATGATTTTTACAATTATTACAAAATATATCATATTTTTGACAAGAAGAAAATATATTATTTTTGGCAAGTAAAAATATATATTTCTTGGAATTATTAGAAGATGTATTATTTTTTGTGAAGAAAATATATATTTTCTCAAACAAACATGAAATACATTATTTTTGGGAGAAAATGTATTTTCTTAAATAAACTTAAAATATATTATTTTTGGAAGAAAAATGGATTTATATATATTCTAAGTTAGACTTGGAAATATATTATTTTTGAGACTTGTATGAGATTTATAAATATTTTTGGCAAGGGAAAAATTATGAATAATTTTTGTAAGTAATATTTAATAAAATATATATTTTGGAAATATATATTGGGGTTAGGATATAATAGGAAGTTTATTTGGCTAAGAAGGCTAGAAAGTAATCTTGACCATCCATTTAGTTAATCAAGGGCTAAGATTAAATGAGGGAAATTGAAAGGAAGAAAAGAGGCCCGTGGGTTTGTTTAGGGGCATTCTAGTCAAATAAAGACAATAATTTCTCTCTCCTCAAATTCGCCCCGTTTTTTAAACGTTAATAACTCTTTCATACGACATTATTTTTTATAAAAATTGCAACAAAAACGAGCGTTTTTTTATCTTTAAAACGAGTATACTATTGCTATATTTTTGAAAAAAAAATTTTGAAAACCCAGTTGCGTAAAACGCAATGGAAAAAAAAAACCCTAAAAATTGACATTTTTCTAAAACACAATGCACCAAAAACACAAAGAAATATCTTATTTGTAAAACGCAATGGCCAGAAAACACAAAGAAATGTCTTATTTCTAAAACGCAATAGCCTAAAAACACAAAAGAAAGTATACTTTCTAAAACGCAATGGACTGAAAACACATAAAAATGTGTTTTTACCTAAAACACAATGCACCAAAAACACAAACAAATGTCTTATTTCTAAAACGCAATGGCCACAAAACACTTAAAATGTCTGTTTCCTAAAACGCAACAAACTGAAAACACATAAAAAAGTGTTTTACCTAAAACGCAATGCACCAAAACACAAAGAAATGTCTTATTTATAAAACGAATGGTCAGAAAACACTAAAAAATGTCTCATTCTAAAACGCAATGGCCTAAAAAACCAAAAGAAAGTGTTCTATGTAAAACGCAATGGACTGAAAACACCTAAAAATGTGTTTTACCTAAAACGCAATGACTAAAAACACTTTAAAAATGTGTTTTTCTAAAACGCAATGGCCTAAAAACTCCAAAGAAAGTGTTCTCTCTAAAACGCATTGAACCTGGACAATAGTTTTATCTGTGCTGTGAATTGTCTGAACGAATGCAGTTTAAGAATGCAGCTCAACCCCAGCCAAGGGCTCTGCCCCTTGGACCCCGCCGGGGGCTGCCGCCCCCGGGACCCTGCTACCAGGGGCGCTGCCCCCGGACCTGTGACACTTGTGTCACTTCAACCATCAAACAAATGCCAAATCAATGAAATATTGTATTTCATACTTGGGATTTGTAAAAATATGTGCATCGTTCGCACATATCAATTCCTGTCCGATTTCAAGCCTTAAATCGCTTTCTGGAAGGTTATACGCAAACTGATGCGTAAATATAACCAGTTAAATGCAACAAACACTACAGAATAGTGAAATAGGCTTAACATACCTTAAATAACCTTTACATAACTTAGAAACAAGTTTTGGAGGGTTTGGTGTGTTAAAATCAAGTTTGTTCGATCGCAGGGACTAATTGTGTCAAACTGCAAAACTATACCGATTTCTATAGTAACGAACCTTGCGGAACTTGATCATAAGTTAAATATGCCCTAAATATCCCTTATATAGCTTAGAAATAGGCTTTGAGGTGTTTGGTGCGCAAAAATAAACTTTTGGTCATTCAGGGACTAAAAGCGTCAAAAAGTGCACAAGTTTGCATTTTCGCTCATATCTTACGTTCTGAATACATCCGGACATCCAAAAAATTATGTAATCTTTAAAATACTTTATTTTAGTGATTGGCATGATAAAATTCCATTCGTCGCTTAATTTGGATCGTTTTTGCGTTCTTTACGACTTCCGTCATAATTTACCGAACAACGCAACTGTACGACCAAACGAGCAGACATCCGGGATATTTTTGAGAACATTTCAAGTTCCCTATACTTTAACTTCATTTTAGAGCCTTGAAATGAGGTTAACGGGGCTTAAACGTGTCAAAAATGAGCCGAAATGCAAGATTCTGAAGTTCAGGGACCAAAATTGACATTCTGCCATAGTTATCTTAGGATGGGACCAAAATGAAAAATCTAAATTCCAGCTTTTTCCAGCTGTTCCCCTCATTTGCACATGGTTTTAATGAAACTATGGGCTCCCATGGTTTCACAAAACCATGGGCACATGTGTACGGATGAGATCGAAGCTCGTTTTACGATGAACGATCCTAACGGTTCTAGATTTCCTATAAATACCCACCACGTTTTCATTCATTCCTCACATTTGAATCTGATTCAAGCTCTCTAAGTGGAAGTATATGCTTCCTACCTGAGAGAGAATCGGGTTCAAATCTTGCGGAGACCTTCTGTAAGTATTCTTACGCGTTTTTCATTCGTTTTTATCGTTAAAGTCAAATTGCGTTTGACTTTCTACATTGACCAGTTTATGGTCAATGCGAAGTTCGTTTGAACTTCATAACATGAGCGTAATCACGATGTTTATAGTCCCTAGTGACTATACCTACTGATTACCATGTTATCTAGGCTCAGTGACGAGTCGTAGTTTCGGCCAAATTGCGTTTACTCTAGGGTATTAAAACCATTTGTTTTACTACCAAACCTGTTTTCTAACTTAACTAAACATGTTCTAGCATGTTTAGCTCTTCACTTTTTAGATTAGTGATTATGTAGGGTCGTAAGGTAAGCGATCTAAACAGTCGCTTATACTTTCGAACCCGACCCGTTTGGTCGATCATTAGGATCCGACCAAACATGTTTAGTGACCATAGTTGTATAGGGAATAACCTTCTGAGGTTATACCTTATGGTCACTTCGTTTAAATAGTTGTATGATAAGTAGTTTATATGCCTTAGGTAAATTACCAATGTCACGGCCCCCGACCCGGTTTGACCCGTTTCAGGAGCCGCGGGACAGGAATCCCGTGGTATTTAATTTAGGCGACAGCGGAAGTCTTTTTAAAACAGGATCTTTCAATAATTTAAACTGCTCGTTTCATAACTTAGGGATAAATTCCCGAAATTTACAATAATGTGATTTCTCAGGGAAATCTTTATTTTCAAAACATGTTCATTTATTTATTTACATTGAGCCACTTTTCTAAGCTGGGAGTGCTCCACGGCACTTTTCTTTGCTCATACCAGATCACCTGAAACATGTTTGAAAAAGGTTTTGTCAGCGGGGAAATACTGAGTGAATCATTCATTTTACTGAAAACGACATCTTTTGTTATAATTTACAGTATTAAGGGGAATTACAATGTTTCTGATATCAAACCAACTACCCACAGTATTTGTCACTCGACTACCCATTGGCTATCTCGTTGTCCAAATGGTGTCTGTGACTGTGGTCAGATCACCCCTTGGCTAACTCGTTGTCCAAGTGTGACGGGAAATAAGTAATGTATACAAAACCCCACATACCGGCTGTAACTTGGTGATTACATAGACTTAATCACTGTAACTATAACTTTGAAAATAATTTGGAGTTTTGTAAAACAGTTGATAAAAAGAGAATGACTCACATTGCAGATTTACGAGCAGAGTATAAGCTTTACTGATTAGCCTTTTAACCTAATTTAAATAACAATGCACACCCAAACAGGATTAGTAACTAATTCAGCAGTTACGTCAATTCACGAGATTAAACCCTCACAACTATTATCAAGTGCGATACTTAATAATTCAATGGATTCACAACGAATGACAGAGCATAGTCCGAATTCGAACAGCACTCAAACATTCAAGTTGAAATCACAATGAATAACAAAGTACAAACTCAATTTGAGCAGCACTCGGACAATCGTTGGATAGTTATAATCGATCGGACGTTGAATCGTAATAGCGATCGAGTTATTACCCTGATTGCGGCAGCACCTCGTGATCGTGTGTGTGTGTTGTGAACTGTAATTGCTCTAACTCGTCGTACAGACAGAATTTGTGCGACGTTTTAATACCAGAAGCTAAGTGCCAATGTCGGCTTTTTATAGGAATTTTTGAGGCTCGCTTACGGACCGTAAGCCCTTTCCCTTGCGGTCCGTAAGCTAAGCAGTCTAATTCATAGGCTGCCTAGGCTCGGTTATAGCTTAGGTGACTCAAGAAATTAACCAATCAGAACTGTGCAACGTTTTAATTTAGATAATTATCAACTAGCGTTTGCCCCCCTCGAGTTTTAGGGGCCCTGATCCTAATTCCGATTGTTCTGAAAATTTTAGGGCTTATGCAGAATTACTTGGGTGTCTCAGTTAGGGTTTTCTTATTGACTAATTATCGTCCTAATTATTGATTTTAGTGGCAGTTGTTACATCCTCCCCACCTTGAGAAAAATCTCGTCCTCGAGATTTACTGAAATAGATGAGGGTACTTTCGCTTCATCTCTGATTCCAGTTCCCAAGTGTACTCTGGTCCTCTCTTGGATTCCCATTTGACTTTTACTAGCACAAGTCGCTTGTGTTTGAGAAACTTGATCTTCCGATCTTCTATTTGTAGGGGTTTCTCTATGAATTTCAGCTTTTCATTTATCTCTATATCTTGAAGAGGTACTACCAGGGATTCGTCTGATAGACATTTCTTGAGATTGGGTACATGAAACACATCATGTACTCCAGCTAATTCTTCTGGTAGTTGTAAACGATAAGCTACTAGTCCTATTCGTTGGATCACTAGGAATGGTCCAACATATCTTGGACTCAGTTTTCCTTTCTTACCAAATCGTACTACTCCTTTCCAAGGAGAAACTTTTAAAAGTACCTTGTCTCCGACTTGGAATTCTAATGGCTTGCGGCGATTGTCCGCATAACTTTTCTGGCGATCTCTGGCTGTCTTTAATCTTTCCTTGATTTGTGATATCTTGTCAGTAGTTTCTTGCACAATTTCGGGACCTGATAACTGAGTTTCTCCTATCTCTGCCCAACAAACGGGAGTTCTGCACTTGCGTCCATACAGTGCTTCAAATGGAGCAGCTTCGATGCTCAAATGATAACTATTGTTATAGGAGAATTCAATTAATGGCAAATGGCTATCCCAATTACCACCCAAAGCCAATTACACATGCTCGGAGCATGTCTTCCATTGTTTGTATTGTCCTTTCACTTTGTCCGTCCGTTTGAGGATGATATGCAGTACTTAAATTAAGTCGAGTTCCCATTGCCTCCTGGAAACTTGTCCAGAAACGGGAAGTGAAACGGCTATCTCTATCCGATACAATGGAGAGTGGGACTCCATGTAAGGATACTACTTCATCTACATACAACTTGGCTAACCTTTCCATGCTAAAGGTTTCCTTTATTGGTAGAAAATGAGCTGATTTGGTTAATCGATCCACAATTACCCAAATAGCATCATTACCTTTTCTGGTTTTGGGTAACTTAGTAACAAAGTCCATTGTTATGAGTTCCCATTTCCATACAGGCATTTCTTGCTGTTGTAGTAGTCCTGAAGGTTTCTGATGTTCGGTTTTAACTTGTGAACAGGTTAAACACTTAGATACGTATTTGGCTATATCCTTTTTCATTCCTATCCACCAAAAATTATTTCTTAAATCTTGGTACATCTTATTGTTCCCTGGATGTACAGTATACCTAGATTTATGTGCTTCTTCTAAAATTTTATTTCTTAATTCTCCCTGCTTAGGTACCCAAATTCGTTTCTTGTGGAATCTCCAAATTCCATCCTTTCCTTGTTCTAGTTCCTTTAGGTAACCTTTCATTCCTTCGGCATCGTCCTTGATTGCCGTTTCCTGAATTTTCTTCAATTGTTCCATTAAATCTAATTGTAGATTTAACCTAAGAGCACGGACTCGTTTTTGCTTTTCATGATACTTACGACTTAAAGCGTCTGCGACTACGTTCGCTTTTCCTTCGTGATATTGATTATCACAGTCGTAATCACTTAGGATTTCCATCCACCTTCTTTGCTTTATGTTTAATTCTTTTTGCCCAAATATATACTTTAAACTCTTATGATCCGTATAGATGGTAAACTTACTTCCATACAGATAATGTCTCCAAATTTTAAGGGCAAAAATTATGGCTCCTAATTCTAGGTCATGAGTCGTGTAATTTTCCTCGTCCTTTTTCAATTGCCTAGAGGCATACGCAATTACCTTGTTGCGTTGCATCAACACACATCCATATCCTAATTTTGAAGCATCAGAGTAGACTTCAAAATCTTCAGTTCCTTCGGGTAAAGCTAAAATTGGAGCATTTGTCAATTTGTGCTTTAGAATCTTAAAAGCTTCCTCTTGTCGAGGTCCCCATTCAAACTTAACTGCCTTACAGGTTAGCTTAGTTAAAGGTACAGCTATCCTAGAGAAGTTCTTAATAAATCGTCTATAGTATCCAGGTAATCCTAGAAAACTTCTAACTTCCATAACTGTTTGTGGAGCTTTCCAATTTGTGATTGCTTCTATTTTAGCAGGATCTACGTGAATTCCTTCGTGATTCACCATATGACCTAAAAATTGCACTTCTTGTAACCAGAATTCACACTTCGAGAATTTGGCATAAAGCTTTTCCTTTCTTAACAATGTTAAGAGTGCATGCAAGTGCTCACAATGTTCCTCCTGACTTTTGGAATAAATAAGTATATCGTCAATAAACACGATTACAAATTTATCCAAGTATGGTTTACAGATCCTATTCATCATGTCCATAAATGCAGCTGGAGCATTTGTTAATCCAAAGGGCATGACTGTAAACTCATAATGACCATACCTAGTTCTGAAAGCAGTTTTAGGTATGTCCTCCTCTTGTACTTTCAACTGGTGATATCCTGATCTTAAGTCTATCTTAGAGAAATACCTAGCTCCTTGCAATTGATCAAAAAGATCATCAATCCTAGGTAATGGGTATCGGTTCTTAATTGTAACTTTATTCAATTCCCTATAATCGATACACATTCTCATTGATCCATCTTTCTTTTTCACAAACAACACTGGTGCACCCCAAGGGGATGAACTAGGTTGTATGAATCCTTTGCTTAGTAATTCATCTAATTGCTTTTTCAATTCTAGCATTTCGATAGGTGCTAATCGATAAGGTGTCTTAGCTATTGGTATAGTACCTGGAATTAAATGAATTCTAAACTCTGCTTCCCTATACGGTGGTAAACCAGGTAATTCTTCAGGAAAAACATCTGGGTATTCTGAAACTATAGGGATGTCCTGGAGTACTTACTTTTAGTGTTAATGATTACAGAAATCATACACACCATTTCTTGTTTCCTTGAATAACTAGCCAATTTCATTACTGAAATGAATTTCAGTGGCTTTCGAGGTCTATCTCCTGAAATTAATATTACTTCTCCTGTGGGGGTACGGATTTCTACGGAATTCTTATCACACAGGATTCGAGCATGGTTGGCAATTAACCAATCCATTCCTAACACCACATCGAATCCGGCTAATTTCATAGGTAACAGGTTTGCAGAAAACTTATGGCCTAATAGTTCTATCTTTCCTTCTTGCAATACCTTATCTATGTTGACAGAATTTCCATCTGCCGTTTCGACTGTAAAAATCTGCCTAAGGGTAGTTAAAGGTAAATTAAGAGCTTGGCAGAATGAAGTATTAATAAAACTTTGGTTTGCACCAGAGTCAAATAATACTTTTGCATAGACGTTATGCACTAAGAACGTACTTGCTATCACGTCTGGAATGAGTTCGGCTTCTTGAGTGGTCAGTTGGAATGCACGCGCATTTTTCTTAGTTATTCCATCGGCCGTTTTAGCTTTATTGTCTGCTGGTTGGGCTAACTTAGGACATTCAAGTTTGATATGCTCTGTTTCTCCGCAGTTATAACAGATTCTTGTTTTCCTTCTGCAGTCTTCTTCCCGATGTCCTTTCGCCTTGCAGAAGTTGCAAAATATATTACACTGTCCATAGTGTTTCTTTTTGCAATTTCTGCAGAGAGGAGGTGACGAGGATTGTCCTGTTCCTCTTCTTTTGAAGCGATTATTATTACCCGTACGAAATCCTTGGGTAATCTTCTGAGCCAATTCCTTCTTACGATCTTCTTCTCTTGTGCGGACTAGTTCATCGGTTAAGGTATTAGCTAATTCCACAGCATCGTCAATCGTGCGTGGTCTCGCAGCTTTAACGATGTTACGGATTTCTCCGATTAATCCCCAAATATAACGGGAAATGAGTACCGGTTCCGGCGAAGCCAGGGAAGGTACCACTCTCGCATATTCGAAGAATGTCGAAGTATATCCTCGACAGTCTACACCTATCATACGATGGCTCAGGAACTTGTTTGCCATTTGTTCCTTCTCGTATTCGGGACAAAATTTTCTTTCGACAAGACTCTTAAATTCTTCCCAATTCATTGCATAGGCCACCCTTCTTCCTTTTGCTTGTAGCACCGTGTTCCACCATTCTAGCGCCCCTTCTTTGAATAGATTCGAAGCATACATCACTTGATCTTCTTCAGTACATTTACTTATTGCAATTACTGCCTCAGTTTTCTCTAACCAACGCAGTGTTGCAGTTGCCCCTTCATTACCTGCAAACTCTGCGGGTTTACAGGCAAGAAATTCTTTGTAAGTGCAACCAGGCGTTGCAGCTTTCATTCTTTTAGGGAGTGGGGCCTGTTGCGGATCATGATCGTCATGATTGCCGCCTCCATTTATGCTGTTACTGCCGTTATCTTCCGGAGTACGTTTACTAGGAATTAATTGTGGTTTGGCTGGTTTCTGAACAGCAGCCACAATTTCTGGAATAGCATTGGCTATTCCTTGAGCAATAAAGTGCTCAATATCTTGTCTAGTTATATATTGATCTTCCTGATTTTGCTCAGACTGATTTACTTCATTAACTGGTTCACTATTAGCATTTTCCATCTGCTAATTAGCATTAATAGGAATTATTAGTGTTTAATTATTGATAACAAAATCACAGATAAACACATAGATCAGTATAACATGCAAGCATAGTCAAAATTGTCGATGCTTCGACTTCTGTTTTGTTTTATATATTATACCTGCTTCAATACACACTTTTTATCTTACATTGTTTTATTGCCCATTTTACAGAGTCAGTTTTACTATATTAGTTATAATACAAACAAACTTCTCCAAACCCCTCATATCTTTTGGTTCACTGGCAGTTTCAGTAATGACGCTCCCTCTCGTCGTACTTCCAGGAGATTTGTTCCCCCATTTCCTGAATCCTATTCCCGATGCCTATCAGTTCTTCACCAAACTGACGCAGTTCAGCTAAATTTTCATAGCTCATTGGCGGATTAGGGATAGGTTCTGGATCAAACTGTGGGAGAAAACTATAGGGACTATTGACTATATTTTGGAATTGCCAGTCATTGGTCCACCGTTCCTCCATTTGGCCTAATGGTCGGGTGTGAACTAGTGGGTCTGGAATAGCTGGTCCTAGGTTTATTGGGAATTGGGCTGTAGCAGGATAAGAGAAGAGATTATCGTTGATAGGCTCTAGTATATCACAATTATCCAGTAGGCGGTCGATTTCGTCCTGGAATGTGATTTCTTCAGGCTGTTTAGAGCTTTCTCCGATCTCTATTCCCTTTTGCTTTATGTCTATCCCTATTTCTGCTGGTTTGGAACTTTCTCCGGTTTCTATTTCTTTTCCCTTGCTCACACTTACAGGATTTTCTATTTTAGGGAGTCTCCTAGGTTTCCTTCTGCGTACTTTTCGCCACCCTACATATCTTCTCCTCTTTTTAGGTTTTGCTTTTTCCAGCGGTGGAGCTTGGAATTCCAGAGGTTCCTCTATGTCAGCAATGTAACCAGTGAAGTTGTGGGAGACTTCAATTGGCACAGGATAGAGGTTGAGGTTCTGAAACACCTCGGATAGCTCACTCATGCTGTGTAGCATATATGCAAAATGCACAAAATGTTAAGTTAAAACTTTGGAACAAAGCTTAACAGATAAACATTTTTATTGCACACCAATTTGTACAACATAACAGGAAGGAGAACACACTCAGATTTATTTATTTATTTACTGGGAAGTACTTATTTCTAGATTTAAAGTTTAAAGATTTGCATTTTCTGCTACTGTAGCGAGCAGATACAGATTTGCCCATTTTTCATCTAGGTTATTTTCCCCTGGTGGATTATTGCGAATTTCCTGAATCTCTGGGTTAAACCTCACTCTCTTGGTTTGGGGTTTCTTTTTCTCTTGACCCTTCCTAATAATCAAATTTCATTTCTCCGGTGTAAGCGGATTTTCATAATTTGCCTTTCGAACAAAGATTCCTTCCTCTAATTCGATGGGAGATTTGGAGGAAGATGTTCCATGTTCTTTAGGTGTACTATCTAATTTGCGATAGATAGCAGAAATCTTTTGTTTACCCATACTGTAATTTTAACAATTAATCAGTTAATAAGCATATATTCACAGAATGACAAATAAAATTTTCCTAATTGTAATAGGCTTATATCAATTAGAACAGTGAGCTTAATCAGTAAGCTTAAAACAGTGGCTCTGATACCACCTTTTCCTGTCACGGCCCCCGACCCGGTTTGACCCATTTCAGGAGCCGCGGGACAGGAATCCCGTGGTATTTAATTTAGGCGACAACGGAAGTCTTTTTAAAACAGGATCTTTCAATAATTTAAACTGCTCGTTTCATAACTTAGGGATAAATTCCCGAAATTTACAATAATGTGATTTCTCAGGGAAATCTTTATTTTCAAAACATGTTCATTTATTTATTTACATTGAGCCACTTTTCTAAGCTGGGAGTGCTCCACGGCACTTTTCTTTGCTCATACCAGATCACCTGAAACATGTTTGAAAAAGGTTTTGTCAGCGGGGAAATACTGAGTGAATCATTCATTTTACTGAAAACGACATCTTTTGTTATAATTTACAGTATTAAGGGGAATTACAATGTTTCTGATATCAAACCAATTACCCACAGTATTTGTCACTCGACTACCCATTGGCTATCTCGTTGTCCAAATGGTGTCTGTGACTGTGATCAGATCACCCCTTGGCTAACTCGTTGTCCAAGTGTGACGAGAAATAAGTAATGTATACAAAACCCCACATACCGGCTGTAACTTGGTGATTACATAGACTTAATCACTGTAACTATAACTTTGAAAATAATTTGGAGTTTTGTAAAACAGTTGATAAAAAGAGAATGACTCACATTGCAGATTTGCGAGCAGAGTATAAGCTTTACTGATTAGCCTTTTAACCTAATTTAAATAACAATGCACACCCAAACGGGATTAATAACTAATTCAGCAGTTACGTCAATTCACGAGATTAAACCCTCACAACTATTATCAAGTGCGATACTTAATAATTCAATGGATTCACAACAAATGACAGAGCATAGTCCGAATTCGAACAGCACTCAAACATTCAAGTTGAAATCACAATGAATAACAAAGTACAAGCTCAATTTGAGCAGCACTCGGAAAATCGTTGGATAGTTATAATCGATCGGACGTTGAATCGTAATAGCGATCGAGTTATTACCCTGATTGCGGCAGCACCTCGTGATCGTGTGTGTGTGTGTTGTGAACTGTAATTGCTCTAACTCGTCGTACAGACAGAATTTGTGCGACGTTTTAATACCAGAAGCTAAGTGCCAATGACGGCTATTTATAGGAATTTTTGAGGCTCGCTTACGGACCGTAAGCCCTTTCCCTTGCGGTCCGTAAGCTAAGCAGTCTAATTCATAGGCTGCCTAGGCTCGGTTATAGCTTAGGTGACTCAAGAAATTAACCAATCAGAACTGTGCAACGTTTTAATTTAGATAATTATCAACTAGGGTTTGCCCCCCTCGAGTTTTAGGGGCCCTGATCCTAATTCCGATTGTTCTGAAAATTTTAGGGCTTATGCAGAATTACTTGGGTGTCTCAATTAGGGTTTTCTTATTGACTAATTATCGTCCTAATTATTGATTTTAGTGGCAGTTGTTACAACCAAAATGCCCTTTTCATACATAATTGGTAATTAAGCATATGTAACCTAAATTTTTCTCACATAACTGATTATGTAACATATTAAAACATGTTTCGGCATATAATACTTGTCATAGGGCTAGTTAGACGTCTCGAACGCGTTTTACGCAAACGACGCGTTAAAGTAGCGCAAGCTACCTAAACGGGTCGTGATGGGTCGTAAGCACTTAGGATGGGTTTCATTTTAGTATGTAGGCCTTGTTAAACCATATCATATGAGTTCCCACACTCATTTGGTTTACAAGACCTCATACTGTCCGATCTCCCGATTTAGGTCCGGTTTATTTACGTAGTTATCTATACTAGGTGCCGTTTGATTCCGGGACTCCTCTAGCTTGCTTGGTAGTTGCTTAAGACTTCTAAGCACTCTCAAGTAAGTACATAGTCCGCTCTTTTACTGTTTCAACTGTTTTGGGGTGAAGCATGTGTACCTATGTGTTATTTTCATGATTTCAAAGTATAATTGATTATACATGTTAGTACTTATCTTTTGACAAACTAAATGACTATCTATGGTTTAAACACTGATTTTTCAAAGATTATGAAATTAATTGTTGGAATAGTACTTATTTTTGTTCACCAGACCAGTTGGTAGTATGATATATCGTTATAGGATTTGACACCCCATTCCTGTTGTCATGGAATGTCTGAAACCAATTTGTTGCTCCATCCAAATAGGGATTGCCTTTGTGATATTTCTATAGTCTCAAAGGTGTATTTTGATACACTAGGTCTGAATGAATTCTTAAATCACATTATTTTTGTATATTAAGTTATACTCCCAAAAGTATAGTTTGATATGCTCTCATATGGGATATTGTACAAAAACCAACATATATTTTGTTAATCATTAAAACATAGTTTGATATGTTATCTTCCTAATCCAAAACATAGTTTTAATATGTTATTTTCAAACCAAAACATAGTTTAATATGTTATTTATAAATCCAAAGTATACTTTTGATATACTACTGAAAACTTATTTATGTTACCAACTAAAGTATGGTTAATATACTATTTACTTAATGACTGGTTTTTGGTTAGTGTTTAGATAACGGGACAGGTGTAATATGATGAAAACATGGTAGATACGCCGCTGGTACTTCTTATATATAAGTGTTTTCATCGCATTACATACAGTGGCGTTATTTAGTACACTTGGGTTAATGGTTTTGGAACTAAAATATATTTTAATATATAACTTATTCAACTTTCTTAAAACCGAAGTATATTTTTATATATACTATGAAACTTTTTATCAAAATATTGTTTTTCAAAACAATATATTTTTATACAAACTTATTCTATTTACTTATTTAATTTCCGATGTATTATTATTCTATATCATCTGATTTCTTATAAATGATTTATAAAAGAAAACCTTTTTCAAGGATCATGACTATTTTTATTAAAACCTTTTCTTTAAACTTATAAGTCATGAATCCTAAATCAATAAAACTTATGTATCTCACAGGCATTTTTATGCTGACGTACCTATTTTTACACATGTTTCAGGTGCTGCTTTGTGATGACTGATGATATATGCTACATTTAGGATGGACTCGTGCCTTAGCGACTTTAAACTTGAAAGATAATAGTTGTACTTATTTGATTGTATTTAAACAATGAGTTCATTTATTCAATAAAACAAAATTATTTATTCCATGGTTGTGAAACAATGATTCTGTTACAACACTCCCCGACGTTTCCGCTACGTTTTGTTGTTTTACGTGGTCGGGGTGTTACAGAAAAGTTGGTATCAGAGCCAATGGTTATAGAGAATTAGGTTATTAGTAAATTTTTTGACCTAGACTATAACCTTCCTAGGACCCTAACACAAGTTATCTTGTGTTTAGCTTTTAAAACAATACCGTCACTTATTCTTAAGTGACAACCACAATAAGAACACAAATTTCTATCCCGCTTTGAAAACTAATCATCTGTTCTAGGATGATTTATTATATGGTTTTGAACCCTTTAAGTTTTCAAAATCCCATCAAAGTTTGCTCTAAATAATGTGAACACGTGCAAACTGGAAGGGTGGGTGCCTGTACCCTGAGTTTTCTGTCTAAGGCTAGAGTGTTCGTACAAATCCGCAATATCAGACCAGTCACTCTTATCTGGGAACTCTTGGGGTGAATGTCCACTTATAGGCGAGCATGTCTTCGCGATGCATTATTTTTGACCTATTTACTTTGATTAATCACCATGTGTCGTTTGTTGCTTTGTAGTAACAAACAAATGACCGCCATCTTCGCTTTCATCAATTTTGTCTCGTCTCATTCTTTTTGTCTAATCCTTTCACTTGTTTTCCTTCCTGTTTCCCCTTTTAGAATGCCTCCTCGGCGCGAAAATCCGCTCTCAAATTCCGAAATGGCAGATATTCTGGCACAGCACATGGCTGTCGCACTCCCAAACATTATAGCTCAAGTGAACCAAGCCAACTACAACCAGAATGCTCCCTGCAATTTCAAAAGTTTCAATTCAGCTAACCCCCTCAAATTTAGCGGTTCTGAAGGAGCAACTGGGCTCCTACAGTGGTTCGAAAGCATTGAAAGTACGTTTCGTCACGTTCGGTGCCCTGAAAATCGGAAAGTCGAGTTTGCATCTAGTGTATTTCAGAAGAGGGCTCTCACATGGTGGAACGGAATTATGAGGGACCGTGGTGCTGAGGTCGCATTAGCACAAACTTGGGCTGAGCTTAGGGCTCTTATGATGAGGGAGTTTTATCCTCGTCATGAATTAAGGGCTTTAGAAAGGGAATTTTATGACCTGAAGCAAGATAGCGGTGAGCATCGCGCCTATACTGACCGCTATGAGGAATTGAGCCTGCTATGTCCTGCTATGATTACACCTGTGGATAAGGCGATTGAGAAATATATTGATAGTCTTCCTGACCTAGTTCAGGATATTGTTACTGGCAGCAACCCTACTACTGTCAGACAAGCCATTGAATTATCTGCCACTCTGACTGAATCCCACATCAGGAAGAAAAAGCTTTTTCGAAAAGGCTACCCAAGACCATCCGACAAGACTGCTCCAGCTGAGCCAAAGGAAAAGCAGGTTGAAGGATCTAAGAAGAAGAAGCGTAAGGCTTCTCAAAACGGCACCATCACTGCTCAAGAGAAACATGTTGCACCAAACCAGCCAGCACAACCTCGTAAAAGGCAAACTATGTTGGTACCGCACCTTTGTGCAACAAGTGCAATCGTCATCATCTGGAGCAGGAGCAGTGTCACAAATGTACCCACTGTGGGTGGTTGGGACATTTGATCAATGTCTGCCGTTATGCAAATCAAGCTGCTGCAAACCCTGCTGCTGTTCAAGCACGGTTCCCACCGGGGTCATGTTATAACTGTGGTGACCTTACTCACTACAGAAACAATTGCCCAAAACTTGTTAACATACCTCCAGCGCGTGGACGAGCATTTAACATCAATGAGGCAAACGTAAACAATGATGCAGCAGTGAACAATTCGTGTTTTGTTGTTTCCTCTGGTTGTTATCTTTTGACATTTAAAGACAAGTCAGTTGTTATATAAATAAAAATTCATCGTTTTTATTTTTAACTGATGCAATTATTTGAATGTTTGATGCAACCTTATGATGTCAACACAAAGACAAACTACTCGTGTGGTTCTGTCATTATTATGATCACTTGTGATCTCCCCAAGAACCTTTAACGCTCGTTTCTTTTAAGAAACAAAGCCAAACTCCTGTTGAAGATCCTTCTATCCCCATAGATAGATTCTTAATGATTAAAGTGCCAAATAAAATCCACGGATTAGATTTCCTGGTGTGCTTTAATTATCCGTGTCCAAAGATAACAAATTAAAGATCAAGTTAACTAATTATGTGATTATGTGCTTATATGTTCTCTTATATGTTTTGTGTGATCCATCCAAATCCTCATAAAATCTTCCATATCTTATATATGAGGGATTCATAGTAGGATATCCAGAGGTACTATCTTAAATCCTTAATGGACTTCTACGTTGTAGTAAAGTCCCTTGGGTTTTAAAGTACTATACTATAATTGGACCCCTTGAGTGGTCTAGTTAAACAGATTGATTTGAAAATCTGGTTAGAAATATCATGTGATGATATAATTGAAAAGATCCCTTAAAGTGGTCTATTTAAGGAGATCGTACGACGGTCTAGTTAAGGAGATCATGTGTTGATCTAGTTAAAAAGATCGTTCATTGATCTAGTTAAAAAGATCCTTTGGTGGTCTAGTCAAATCGCTTCATGTTTATTCAATTGATTTTTTCCCTTACGCATTATGAAATGAACTATGCGGACTGTGCAAGGAATTACGTAATTATGGAGGCCTACATAATTATGGAATTCAGTGCACAGAAACCACAAGAAGTTTTGTCATGTGTTAAGACCTATAGTGACAAGAGTAATGATATGGGAGAAGTCTTGGACCTTGACCGATGTCATTTTATCTTACACTCCCCAATTCTGATTTCAAGCACACACAAGTTTCCTATGATAAGTCTTCATGAGAAACGTTCTTCTGTCCATAGTTCGAAACTCCATATTTTGTTACTACAAGGACTTCACTTTGATAGTTGTCAATTTCTCTAAGAATCCTAACATGGCCCAGAGTTTTACTTAGGGTTCGAGGGATTCATTCGAAAGCGAAACCATCACAGTTGTGTTCACAAGTTCCCCTAAAATTAAATTTCGGGACGAAATTTCCTAAAGTAGGGGAGACTGTGACACCTGTGTCACTTCAACCATCAAACAAATGCCAAATCAATGAAATATTGTATTTCATACTTGGGATTTGTAAAAATATGTGCATCGTTCGCACATATCAATTCCTGTCCAATTTCAAGCCTTAAATCGCTTTCTAGAAGGTTATACGCAAACTGATGCGTAAATATAACCAGTTAAATGCAACAAACACTTTGGAATAGTGAAATAGGCTTAACATACCTTAAATAACCTTTACATAACTTAGAAACAAGTTTTGGAGGGTTTGGTGTGTTGAAATCAAGTTTGTTCGATCGCAGGGACTAATTGTGTCAAACTGCGAAACTATACCGATTTGTATAGCAACGAACCTTCCAGAACTTGATCATATGTTAAATATGCCCTAAATATCCCTTACATAGCTTAGAAATAGGCTTTGAGGTGTTTGGTGCGAAAAATAAACTTTTGGTCATTCAGGGACTAAAAGCGTCAAAAAGTGCACAAGTTTGCATTTTCGCTCATATCTTACGTTTTGAATACATCCGGACATCCAAAAATTTATGTAATCTTTAAAATACTTTATTTTAGTGATTGGCATGATAAAATTCCATTCGTCGCTTAATTTGGATCGTTTTTGCGTTCGTTACGACTTCCGTCGTAATTTACCGAACAACGCAACCGTACGACCAAACGAGCCAAAATCCGGGATATTTTTGAGCACATTTCAAGTTCCCTATACTTTAACTTCATTTTAGGAGCCTTGAAATGAGGTTAACGGGGATTAAACGTGTCAAAAATGAGCCGAAATGCAAGATTCTGAAGTTCAGGGACCAAAATTGACATTCTGCCATAGTTATCTTAGGAAGGGACCTAAATGAAAAATCTAAATTCCAGATTTTTCCAGCTGTTCCCCTCATTTGCACATGGTTTTAATGAAACTATGGGCTCCCATGGTTTCACAAAACCATGGCACATGTGTACGGATGAGATCGAAGCTCCTTTTACGATGAACGATCCTAACGGTTCTAGATTTCCTTTAAATACCCACCATGTTTTCATTCATTCCTCACATTTGAATCTGATTCAAGCTCTCTAAGTGGAAGTATATGCTTCCTACCTGAGAGAGAATCGGGTTCAAATCTTGTGGGGACCTTCTGTAAGTATTCTTTCGCGTTTTTCATTCGTTTTTATCGTTAAAGTTAAACTGCGTTTGGCTTTCTGCATTGACCAGTTTATGGTCAATGCGAAGTTCGTTTGAACTTCATAACGTGAGCGTAATCACGATGGTTATAGTCCCTAGTGACTATACCTACTGATTACCACGTTATCTAGGCTCAGTGACGAGTCGTAGTTTCGGCCAAAATGCGTTTTCTCGCGTATTTTGTAACTAAACTACTCTAGGGTATTAAAACCGGTTGTTTTAATACCAAACCTGTTTTCTAACTTAACTAAACATGTTCTAGCATATTTAGCTCGTCACTTTTTAGATTAGTGCTTATGTAGGGTCGTAAGGTAAGCGATCTAAACAATCGCTTATACTTTCGAACCCGACCCGTTTGGTCGATCATTAGGATCCGACCAAACATGTTTAGTGACCATAGTTGTATAGGGAATAACCTTTTGAGGTTATACCTTATGGTCACTTCGTTTAAGTAGTTGTATGATAAGTAGTTTATATGCCTTAGGTAAATTACCAAAATGCCCTTTTCATACATAATTGGTAATTAAGCATACGTAACCTAAATTTTTCTCACATAACTGATTGTGTAACATATTTAAACATGTTTTGGCATATAACACTTGTCATAGGGCTAGTTAGACGTCTCGAACGCGTTTTACGCAAACGACGCGTTAAAGTAGCGCAAGCTACCTAAACGGGTCGTGATGGGTCGTAAGCACTTGGGATAGATTTCATTTTAGTATGTAGGCCTTGTTAAACCATATCATATGAATTCCCACACTCATTTGGTTTACGAGACCTCATACTATCCGATCTCCCGATTTAGGTCCGGTTTATTTACGTAGTTATCTATACTAGGTGCTGTTTGATTCCGGGACTCCTCTAGCTTGCTTGGTAGTTGCTCAAGACCTCTAAGCACTCTCAAGTGAGTACATAGTCCCCTCTTTTACTGTTTTCAACTATTTTGGGGTGAAGCATGTGTACCTATCTGTTATTTTCATGATTTCAAAGTATAATTGATTATACATGTTAGTACTTATCTTTTGACAAACTAAATGACTATTTATGGTTTAAACACTGATTTTTCAATGATTATGAAATTAATTGTTGGAATAGTACATATTTTTGTTCACCAGATCGGTTGGTAGTATGATATAGCGCTATAGGATTTGACACCCCATTCCTATTGTCATGGAATGTCTGAAACCAATTTGTTGCTCCATCCAAATAGGGATTGCCTTTGTGGTATTTCTATAGTCTCAAAGGTGTATTTTGATACACTAGGTCTGAATGAATTCTTAAATCACATTATTTTTGTATATTAAGTTATACTCCCAAAAGTATAGTATGATATGCTCTCATATGGGATATTGTACAAAAACCAACATATATTTTGTTAATCATTAAAACATAGTTTGATATGTTATCTTCATAATCCAAAACATAGTTTTAATATGTTATTTTCAAACCAAAACATAGTTTAATATGTTATTTATAAATCCAAAGTATACTTTTGATATACTACTGAAAACTTATTTATGTTACCAACTAAAGTATGGTTAATATACTATTTACTTAATGACTGGTTTTTGGTTAGTGTTTAGATAACGGGACGGGTGTAATATGATGAAAACATGGTAGATACGCCGCTGGTACCTCTTATATATAAGTGTTTTCATCGCATTACATACCGTGGCGTTATTTAGTACACTTGGGTAAATGGTTTTGGAACTAAAATATATTTTAATATATAACTTATTCAACTTTCTTAAAACTGAAGTATATATTTATATATACTATGAAAAATTTTATCAAAATATTGTTTTTCAAAACAATATATTTTTATACAAACTTATTCTATTTACTCATTTAATTTCCTATGTATTATTATTCTATATTATCTGATTTCTTATAAATGATTTATAAAAGAAAACCTTTTTCAAGGATCATGACTTTTTTTATTAAAACCTTTTCTTTAAACTTATAAGTCATGAATCCTAAATCAATAAAACCTATGTATCTCACAGGCATTTTTATGCTGACATACCTATTTTTACACATGTTTCAGGTGCTGCTTTGTGATGACTGATGATATATGCTACACTTAGGATGGACTCGTGCCTTAGCGACTTTAAACTTGAAAGATAATAGTTATACTTATTTGATTGCATTTAAACAATGAGTTCATTTATTCAATAAAACAAAATTATTTATTCCATGGTTGTGAAACAATGATTCTGTTATAACACTCCCCGACGTTTCCACCACGTTTTGTTGTTTTACGTGGTCGGGGTGTGACAGGACCCCCGCCAAGATCGTAAAACGCGATGACTAAATCAAAAACCCAGATAATAAAAATGAAATTAAAGAATTTCTTACATGGATCGAAGTCAGTTTCTTCAACGATTGACGAATTTTGAATGATTGAAACACTTATCAGAGATCGAATCGAACGGATCGAGTGATTATCTTCAAGATCACCGGAAAAAACAAGATTTTGTATGAAATTAAAGTGGGTTTTTCTTCAAAAAAAAGGTGAAGAACACGTTGATCGGGTGTTTGAATCATTGATTGGTGACGAAAATCACACTATAATGTAGTGATTACTGAGATAGAAAATGAACAAATAGTTGAAGATGGTGGTTTTGAAAATGGTGGGTTTTGATGTTACTGGGAAGAAGAAGGAAAAAGAAAAGGATAAGATTGACTAAAATACCCTTCCTCTTTATTTTAAATTTTGCCACATGTCCTAATCCTATTGCTTCCTATACTTCCTAGCTAAAATAAACTTCGTATTTGATCCTCACCCATATATGTTGATGTATTTTTATTAAAGATATTATTCCGGAAAAGCTAATACAAAAATTAAGTATAAGGATACTTAATAATTACAAGAAAATACGTATTCTCATACGTATAAATACACACCGGAATACGCCACCGATACTTGGCAAAAATATACAAGTATAAGAATACGAATACAAATACACCCATCCTTGGGAAGGATATACATGTATAAATACATAAAAGGTAACAAGTTAAAATATATTATTTTAACTATTATTCCAAAATTTAATAAATATAATTTAAGTTAAAATATTTATTATTTTAACAAATAATTATTTAACTTGGAATAATATTGAAGACACAATGAAACGTAACTCAAAGACACTAAATAATACTAAGTCAAGGCACGACCCGCTCGTCTAATAGACCTTAGTACGTTGTAGGTAGTCGTGTACACCAGAGGAAACTTTGAGTTACAGTCGGATTGAAGAACGCAAAACCGTGAGTTCATGTCCCCCTTTCTTTAACTGTTTTTGGTTTTTATAACTTCGGGGGTGAAGTACATGTTACAAATTGTTTACATACGAGTAAAATTGGTATGGTTAGCTAAGGAAAGGTACTGCAAGATCATGTGAGTGGTGGGTACAACGCTTAAGACCATTAATCCTTGTAGTAGGACCGAGGGACATGAGTGATAGATATATTTGGGTGTAGCGAGCCCCACCCATGTGGACCGGGGTTTGGCCCATGAGGTGACTATGTCTTACAGCCGGAAGCCCGGTGCAAAATCTGCTAGGTTTGAGCCTTCCAACATCACGTCACACATATTATTGGCCTTGCAAACCATTAATCGATCTGTTTTCCTTGTTTTCTTTCATACCGGATTTACAAAACATACATACTTACAATGATTTCAAAGGTTTATTCGTGCACACATACAAAACACATGAACTCGCTCAACTTTTGTAGATGTTTTCAAACTACATGTATTTCAAGGAATTAAATGTGGATCTGGCGGGCGTTTGGATGTTTCAAGTAATGTTGGGAATAAAAGATGTCATCCGAAGTCTAAGGGTTTAGATAGTGTGTCTGATCCTGGATAAGACACATCTTTCAAAGCCTGGTTTTGACTAATGTCTTTTGTCTAGGGCTGTAAACGAGTCGAGTCGAGCCGAGCTAGACCCAACTCAAGCTCGGCTCGAACTCGATTCAAGCTGGCTCGGCTCGAGCTCGAATTTTAAATCGAGCTGAGATTTGAGGCTCGAGCTCGACTCGATTAGAATTCGAGCTAGCTCGGCTCGGCTCGATCTAGCTCGAACTAACAAAAAACCGCAAAATTTACTACTTTAAAAAGCCCTTAAAAATGAATTTGTTCATAGACTAAGGGCCATTATTGCCATTTAATTTTATAAATAGTTAATTCACTTTGTACATTGTCTTTACCTTCTTTTATAGGGGGAATACTCCCTTAATTTTTGTTTTCTAAGTGATGTGGGACAAAAAAATATAGGATGCAAACCTTATCGAGCCAGCTCACGAGCCGAGCCAGACCAAGCTCGAGCTCGGCTCGTTTACAAACCGAGCCGAGCCGAGCCGGCTCGTTAACAACCAAGCCATTTTCGAGCCAAGCTTTCTTCGAGCTTTTTTCGAGCGAGTTTCGAGCGAGCTGCGAGCCACGAGTTTTTTGAACACCCCTGCTTTTGTCGAGTTCTTATGGAACTCTAAAACAATTTGCATGGTTTGTACAATGGAATTGAAGTCTATGTTTGGATTCGAAAACAATGTTGTTGTTATGTTTTAAAACCTAATTAATGAACGAACATCTTTAGTTTTATCATATAGATGTTTGATATGGTTGAAGGCAATGATATTAAGCAAGTCACACATAATCATGCTTCCGCAAAAGACAGGTTGTGACATTTTTTACTCTCTTTGATTGAGGTTCTCGGCATTGAATAATTTTCGTAAACTAAATCACACATGTATATGTTGACATTTAAGAGATATACAGTCAAGAAACTCAAGAGCAATGGTGATATATTTGCGGATTAGACACCAAAAAATAAACACTCAAAAAATGGCTACAATTTAAGGAATGTTTTCAGTGATGGCATCAGATTCCTAATTCATAGAGAAAAGTCTCCTAATTGATGGAGAAAGGTCTGGTGGCAAGAAAGGCCGCTTCCAGGAGTTTGTCAAGTGTTTTCGCTCGACGATTCCATTCTTGGGTGGTTGGTTTGGCCCTTGTTCCTGTAACTCGAATCTTAGCCCGGTATATCCCATTTTAGTTTTACACCATTGTGAACCTTACGCCTTTTTCACTCTCTGATCTAGGTGCTCGGCATTGAAAAATCTTCGAAAACTAAATCACACGTGTATATGTTGACATTTAAGAGATAAACAGTCAAGAAAATCAAGAGCAATGGTGATATATGCGGATTAGACACCAAAAAATAAACACTCAAAAAATGGCTACAATTTAAGGAATGTGTTTATTGAGGACATCAGATTCCTAATTGATGGAGAAATGTCTGGTGGCAAGAAAAGCTGCTTCCAGGAGGTTGTCAAGTGTTTTCGCTTGACGATTCCATTCTTGGGTGGTTGGTTTGGCCCTTGTTCCTGTAACTCGAATCCTAGCCCGGTCTATCCCATTTTAGTTTTACTCCATTGTGAACCTTAGGCCTTTTTTACTCTCTGATTGAGGTTCTCGGCATTGAAAAATCTTTGTAAACCAAATCACACATGTATATGTTGACATTTAAGAGATATACAGTCAAGAAACTCAAGAGAAATGGTGATATATTTGCGGATTAGTCACAAAAAAAACACTCAATAAATGGCTACAATTTATGGAATGTGTTTAGTGACGGCATCAGGTTCCTAATTGATTGAGAAAGGTCTGGTGGCAAGAAAAGCTACTTCTGGGAGGATGTCAAGTGTTTTCGCCTGACGATTCCACTCTTGGGTGGTTGGTTTGGACCTTGTTCCTGTAACTCGAATCCTAGCCCTATATATCCCATTTTAGTTTTACACCATTGTGAACCTTACGCCTTTTTTACTCTCTGATCGAGGTTCTCGGCATTGAAAAATCTTCGTAAATTAAATCACACATGTATATGTTGACATTTAAGAGATATACAGTCAAGAAACTCAAGAGCATTGGTGATATATTTGCGGATTAGACAACAAAAAATAAACACTCAAAAAATGGCTACAATTTAAGGAATGTTTTTAGTCATGGCATCAGATTTCTAATTGATGGAGAAAGGTCTGGTGGCAAGAAAAGCAGCTTCTAGGAGGTTGTCAAGTGTTTTTGCTCGACGATTCCATTCTTGGGTGGTTGGTTTGGCCCTTGTTCCTGTAACTGGAATCCTAGCCCGGTATATCTCATTTTAGTTTTACACCATTGTGAACCATACGCCTTTTTTACTCTCTAATCGAGGTTCTCGGCATTGAAAAATCTTCGTAAACTAAATCTCACGTGTATATGTTGACATTTAAGAGATATACAGTCAAGAAACTCAAGCGCAACGGTGATATATTTGCGGATTAGACACCAAAAAATAAACACTCAAAAAATGGCTACAATTTAAGGAATGTGTTTAGTGACGGCATCAGATTACTAATTAATGGAGAAAGGTCTAGTGGCAAGAAAAGCCGCTTCCAGGAGGTTGTCAGGTGTTTTCGCTCGACAATTCCATTCTTCGGTGGTTGGTTTTGCCCTTGTTCCTGTTACTCGAATCCTAGCCGGGTATATCCCATTTTAGTTTTACACCACTATGAACCTTACCCCTTTTTACTCTCTAATCGAGGTTTTCGTCATTGAAAAATCTTCGTAAACTAAATCACACGTGTATATGTTAACATTAAAGAGATATACAGTCAAGAAAATCAAGAGCAATGGTTATATATATGCGGATTAGACACCAAACAATAAAGACTCAAAAAATGGCTACAATTTAAGGATTGTGTTTAGTGACGGCATCAGATTCCTAATTGATGCAGAAAGGTCTGGTGGCAAGAAAAGCTGCTTCCAGGAGGTTGTCAAGTGTTTTCGCTCGACGACTCCATTCTTGGGTGGTTGGTTTGGTTCTTATTCCTGTAACTCGAATCCTAGCCCGGTGTATCACATTTTTAGTTTTACACCATTGGAAACCTTACGCCTTTTTTACTCTCTGATCGAGGATCTCGGCATTGAAAAATCTTCGTAAACTAAATCACACGTGTATATGGTAACAACAGGAAAGACAGATGGACGTAAAGAGTCTTGGTGGTGGAATGATGAAGTACAAACCAAAATAAAGGATAAGCAAGAGAGCTTTAGGGATCTTTTCAGATGCACGGATGACGAGGAGCGTGTGAGATTGAGGGAGAGATACACAAAGGCCAAAAGGGAGGCGAAAAAAGCAGTGACTGAAGCAAAGAACGCAACCTATAAGAAGATGTATGAACGCCTAGAAACAAAGGAGGGGGAAAACAATATGTTCAAGATTGCCAAAGCTAGGGAGCGCAGGAGGCAAGATCTAGGGGTAGTGAAGTTTATTAAGGGAGAGGATGGACGTGTGTTAATCAAGGAACACGACATAAAGTCGAGATGGCAAACTTACTTCCAGAAACTTTTCAACGGCGATGGGAATCACCAACAGCAAAGAGACAACTCGACTACAAAAAGACAACAGCGAAATAACAGCTATTGTAGGCGTATCACACAGGGAGAGATGACGGCAGCACTTAAGAAGATGGGAAGGGCTAAGGCAGTGGGTCCGGACAATATACCAATTGAGGTGTGGAAGTGCTTGGGACATGATGGAGTTCAATAGCTAACTAACTTGTTCAATCTCATTTTCAAATCTGGAAGAATGCCAGACCAGTGGAGGAGTAGTATTGTAGTGCCTTTATATAAGAACAAAGGAGACGCCCAATGTTGTGGTAGTTATAGAGGGATTAAGTTGTTAAGCCACACTATGAAATTATGGGAGAGGGTGATTGAGACTAGACTTAGAAGAGAAACCCAGGTTACGGTAAACCAATTTGGTTTCATGCCAGGGCGGTCAACTACAGAGGCAATACACATTCTAAGGAGATTGATGGAAAAATATAGAGAGAAAAATCGAGATCTACATATGGTGTTCATTGATTTGGAAAAGGCGTATGACAGTGTGCCACGTAGATTGATGTGGGAAAGCTTAGAGGAGAGAGGGGTACCTGGTAAGTATGTAGACTTAATTAAGGATATGTATGTTAAGACCACAACTAGTGTTCGTGCACCGGTAGGGGATACAGATTTCTTTTCTGTGGAAGTAGGACTCCACCAAGGGTCAGCGTTGAGCCCTTTTCTATTTGCGATTGTCTTAGATGAGTTGTCAAAGTCGATTCAGGAGTCCGTTCCGTGGTGCTTGCTTTTTGTAGACGATATTGTGCTGATAGAAGAAAGTAAACAAAGCTTGAAAGCGAGGTTGGAAGAATGGCATATAGCCTTAGAATGCAAAGGTTTGAGGATAAGTCGCTCAAAGACTGAGTACCTTTACTGTGATTTTAGCGGAGCAGGCGAAGAACACGACACTCAGATTACCATTGAGGGCCAGGTGGTTCCTCAAGCAACTAAGTTCAAGTATCTTGGATCGTTTGTCAAGAGTAATGGAGAGTTAGATAGCGAAGTAGCTCACCGTATCCAGGTTGGATGGTGTTGGTGGAGAGCAGCCACAGGGGTATTGTGCGACAAGAGAATCCCTGATAAATTAAAAGGGAAATTTTATAGGGTTGCAATTAGACCCTCTATGGTATACGGAACAGAGTGTTGGGCCATCAAGAAAATGCATGCTCGAAAGCTAGAGGTAGCGGAGATGAGGATGCTAAGATGGATGTGTGGGCATACTAGGTTGGACAGGATAAGAAATGAGGTTTTTAGGGAAAGACTAGTGTAGGATCGTTTCGTGACCCGAACGAGTCGTTCAGAGGTAATTCTATCAAATATAGGTGCGGAAAACAAGTATTTGATTCAGGAACAACTTGAATATCACTTTAAACACCTTTTCTATTAATATATAACAGATTCTGGTACAATCTCGATCCGGCAGCACCTCGGTACGAGTTTTGGCAAAACATTACAAATGAATCGCTTTTGTGACTATATATAGAGTTCCAGGTCCGCCCCAAGGTACCATGTTCACATAAGCGAACCGACCTTGGTCGTATAAGCGGACCACACCTATGACATAAAAGCGAACCATATCCTGTCCACAAAACCGAACTTATCTCTAAATTCCTATACAATTCCCTGTTTTCTCGTACAACGTGCCCTGATATAACATTCTAATACTATGACTCGATCCAAAACGAAGTCAACAGATGAAATGCACCAAAGACTCCTCCTCAGATGTTGACGGAGTGTCATCGAGTCTCCACACTGTCTTCGATCTTCTGTCTTGATCAGTCACTGGGCTTTTCTCTCTATCTTCGTCTCTTTCTCTTCTCATCAACAGACTCCCCATCACAATGAGATTGACAACTTTTGAGCTTATCAAGTCCAACTTGTACTCCCCCTCAAATGTTACACATTCTCTTTTAGATGTTGACTTTCCTGCATAAACTCTACCACAAACATAAGATTTATGACAACATTTAAACATATACACACGCACCAACTTAGACTCTCTCATGTGCACCAACATTTAATTCCCTCTCAATTCTCTATCTGTATGATGAACCACTTGAAAAGGTTAGATTATGAAGACATTTTTAATTTCACACACACACTCCCCCTCAAATATTGCTCATCATGTTTAGCACTTTGAATTTTGAATATCAGCTTTTCAACATCAGTTGTCAAAAATCTTTTTGTGTTTTCAAAAATTATGCTAAAGCACATCAAAAATCTTTTTGGATTTTTCTGAAAGAAAATGAAAATGCAGAAATAAACTATTTACAAACAATATTTTTGTGAGCTCGTGCAAGAGGATCATATCAGTTTTGAGACATATCACTAACACCGTTAAGCTTTAAACATTCTCAGTTCTAAACAATTTACCTAGATTGTCAGTATGTTTGTCCACTTCAATTTTCACACAGACTTCAATTGATTCGAGATACGATATTAATGTTTTAGAGACTTAAACTTAATTGTGTATCACTCCACTTGAATATACTCCTGTATCCAGATCCCAAATATTCAGTCTTACAGGTGAGTATACCACAGATGATATCTGTAAAGGGGTAGATGCGAAACCGTGAGAGCTCAGGTCAGAACTTCCGTTCAGCAGAGAGATGACAGCTCGACTTTTGGTGGGTCCCCTTTAGAGGATCTTTTTTACAACAGCAATGACTATCAATTTTATTGTTTCATCGATTTGATGAGGGCGGCGCTATGTTTCAAGCATTTTACGAAAAGCATTATCCGGGGACTAGGTCAGTACTTCCATACAGCAGAAGTCCCGGGATAATACCCCAGATATCACTGAGTATAAAGACCTAGTATCTCAGAATACGGGACCTTTCAAACAAGATTTCGGGGGTTACCCATATATTCAAGAATAGTTACCCACGAATCAAGCAAGTTTGATTTAGGTTTATATCTCGTTTCAATTTACTAAATGTGCGAAAATCTACTGACACATCCGCAGTAAGATCGTTTATCACATTTTGACTTTCCAATTCTTTAGCATGTTGTGATAGTCCACTGATGTACTATCATTTCCTCTTTTTCGCAACAAAACTCATTTTTTATTTTATCATGTTTTTGGCTTTGTCAAATTTTCTAATGTTTTTGGATTTTCTGAAATTTTCTTACTCCCCCTAAAATACAAACACATTAACGAAAATATGAAAACAAACTGTACAGAAACATGACAACCGATATCAAATCACCTCAAATCGCCATTCACTAGGCATAAACAATCAGAACTCCCCCTATCAACAAACTATTTTCCCATTTAGATTTCAAACAAATGTTCGGGAAATAAGTTTGATTGATTTTACCACTTGTAGATTTATCAAACAAATGTTCGGGAATGTGGTTCATCATCTTGTCTTCCAACCAAAAGTAGGAAAATACAAGTACAACTTAATGTCCTTGATTTACCATATGCAATCAAATCATCTAACAACTTGTAATTATAACCAACAAACATAAACAAACCTCTTTACCGTTTGTATGATTGACGTTACTGAATAAAATTCAAGAAAGATGCCGATTCATGCTCCACGCTTACCAACCTGGGAGCTCCGGCAAGTCCTGAGACTTACTGTTCATAGTATGTACCATCCCAGTCACAAACCAGGGATGGTTCAACCTTTTCTTTCGTTGTTTTCTTCTCATAAAATTCCTTAACCCCTTTGACTTTTTGATCAATCATCTTGCCAAAGATGTGTTTTACCTTGGGGTTCAAGACCTTCTCAAAACAGGGTCATCATCTTGTCTTCTCTTCTTCATCAGTTGATGTACCTGAAACAAATGACATTTTGGATTTAAAATCACGAACATATTTTTCATTTTTCTGTTTTTCTGTAGGAGTAAAACCAAGACCTTTCTTTTTGAAATTACCGTTATGGTTTGATTTCTTTTGGAAACCAGAACCAAAACCGTAATCCTTTTTCTTGTTTAATCTTTGTTGAACTCTTGAAGTGTAAGGTTTAGGTTTATCAATAAGACATAAGCCTTTTATTTCAGAAATATTAATTTCTGTGAGTATGAAAACCTTTTTAATTAGTTCAGTTTTAACACTTCTTATTGGAAATTCTTCATCAGAATATAATTTGTCAGAATTATTCAAAGTATAAGCAACTTTAAACAATCCATCATCCAAATTAGATTTTGACAATAAAAACTTTCTATCATAAACCAATTTGCCCTGTTTTTCTGTTTGACTCTGTGTGCATGATCCAGACTTTGACTCTTCCACATCATCACTCTCTAACACATGATCCACGACTTTCTTCATTAATTGAGACTGTTGATCAGTGTCAGATGATGTAAACACAACATCAATACTTTCTGGAAGATTGACCGACGACTCTGACTCCCACTGTAAATTTGTGGCCTTTTTGACTCTTTCATCATTTGGATATCTAGGCAAATATCCATTTTCCAATGGGGGTGGACACTTGTTATAACTGACACCTTGCTTCTTATCAGATGTCATCTTTTTAGTATCCTTTTTCTTGTCACTCTTCTTCTTGTCAGCAATCTTTTCACCAGCAACAACTTCAGCTGCTTTTTCTTCAGTTATCTCATCTTCTTCCCATACCTTCATGCTCTCAACCGTAGGATAAATCCTGTCAATCACATAGGAAGTACATGAGTAACTTTTTAATAAACGATTAACTCTTTCTGTTTCAATTCGTTGCAGCTCAAGCTTCTGTTCTAAAGCAGCACACTTTTCAATGTAATTGTTTACAACTTTTTGTTTTGTCATAAACGCTCCCTGAAGTGTCTTCATAGCAATAGCTTGCTATTCACTAGTTTGATTGTACTGATTCATTGTCTTGTTCAGCACATCATATGACTCCTTCAGACTGTTCAAGTTGTAAATCAAAGTACTATTCTGCTTCTTCACAGCTTCACAATTTTCACACTTTACAGGAACTTCTTTTGCATCAACTTGTTCTTCAACTTTAAACTTAGGCACTTCTGTCACCTTTTGCCTTCTCACCACCGGCACCTCTTCATCATCACTACTCACTGACGTTTTGATCTTCTTTTTCTTCTTCTTTACTTTTTCATCTTCACTATCACTCTCAGCAACCAACTTCATATCTTCTCTATATTTTCTAGCCCAATACTCTGTATCATCATCACTATCATCTACAATCTTTGCTGTAAAAGCAGTGTAAGCTGTAGTTTGATCAGGAATGTAATCATCCCAAGTGAAATTTGCCCAGCTAAAACCCTCTGCTAGCTTTTCATCATCCTGATCAATAATCAAAGCACTACCATCTCTTCTTTTGCCATACAACCTATCATGATTACCCACACAAGCTCTTTTTCCGGAATCTTCAATTACATCTCTTCCATGTGCAGTTTGAGCTTGATGTTTAGGTTGTTGAGATAATTGACCCACTTGGTGATAGATGGCTTTCCGATAATAATCATTGTTGTTGTTGAGCGGATTTTGAGCTCCACTTGCTTCTCGGTTAGTGCACTCTCTCTTGAAGTGTCCTTTTTCCCTGCACCGAAAACAAGTAATTTTAGATTTGTCAAAACCTAAAGTAGAGACATTCGCATCACGAAGATCATCTCTCCCCGTGATTTGTTTGAACTTCTCAGCTCTCCGTAAAACACTAGCCAGACACCACTTTATGTCCATCAGCTCCATTTCTTCAGCATCTATCTGGTCGTAATCTTCTTTGGTTAACATTGGATTCCCGATACGACCTGCAACAAAACAAGTGTAAGATTCCAAAACCATTCCTAACAAAGACATTTGGTTTTTGGCAACTTCCTCAGAATAATCTTGATCATTTTCAAGATTTAACACAATGTTGCACTGTAATTTTCTCTCGTTTTTAGTTGTTAAATGTTTGGATCATATGATGAAAATGACGTAAAGCTGGTTTTGCTGTTGGACCCAGATGATTGACTCCCAGACGAATTCTTGGCACTGTAGGCAGTTTCAACCTTAGGAGATAGATTTGAAGACTTCTTCTCATTCACCCCTACCTTATAATACAGCCCGATGTCCTGTTCACCATCGAAATCTTTCATTCTGATCACTTTTCTCTGTTCCATTTCCTGAGCCTCTATTTTCTCAATGAACTTACTAAGCGTTAGATTACTGAAACCTTTCTTGTTTCTGAGCATCATCAAATATGTGCCCCACGTCTCATAAGGCAATGCATCAGCAAGCTTCTCAATCAGCTCATCAGTACTCTTCTCAATACTTAACCTTTTTATATTTGCAAGCAGATTACAATAACGTTCAATAATCTCTCTCGTACTCTCATTCTTCAACCCACGGAACAAATCGAATTCTTTCTTCAGAACTGATTTTTTACTCTTAACCATCTCCTCACTTCCTCTAAACTTCGATCGCAAAGCTTTCCAGATCGAATACGAAGTTCCATTGTGCTGTAGAAGAACCATTATATCCTCTTTCACTGCCTGTTGAAGAAGACTAAGCATCATTTTCTCATCTTTGTACTTCTTCCAAGCATCAGCAGATAAATCTTTGATTGGAACGGGTTCTTCATCATCGTTCAATGGTCAAACATACTTTGTTTCTACGCATTCCCAAGCATCAAGATAATTCTCTTGCACCCAATTCTCAAACCGACCTTCCCAACCCTTATACTCTTCAATGTTCATGAGTCTTGGTGGTTTTTGCATCGTGCCCGTTTCGTTCCCGAGCATCGTATTTTGTGCCAAAGTGATCGGGGTTACCGGGGTAGCACATGCGTTAAAGAATTCCTCGTCCATTATCAAACTTTTGAAAATTTTCACTAACAGTTGTAAAAGCGAATCAAGTATTTTGAACAGTACACAAAAACGAATCCTTTGCTAGACAGAAAAGCGGACCAGACAAGTTCACTTGAGCAGATCTTTCAAATGACAAATGAGCGGACCAGATTCAGTCAGTAAAAGCGAACCAGACTAACCCACAAGAGCGGACCTGATAATGTTCAGTCGAGCGGACCAAACAGTGTACTGATAAGCGAACCAGATTGAAGATTGGACACAAAAGCGGACCAGCAGAAGCTTTGGAGCGGATCTCTGAAAATTGTAACCAAGAGCGGACCATACACAACTTTTGGAGCGAACCTGGTTGAAATTGTCACTTTGAGCGGACCAGTGGGGTTTACAGGAGCGGACCTATGACCTGTTCAGAAAAGCGGACCTACTTCGGACATCATTTTGACCCATTTTTTCTTTGAGTTTTGACACCAAACTTTCAAGGGTTTGTCTTTGTACTGATGCACACAATCCCTGAGATTTTGAGCTAATTCTGACCGTTGGAACTGTTTGAAAAAGAAAAAGAAGGTGTAGAAGACAGAAATTTAGAAGAATCTCAGCTATTCTCTGTAGAACTCCTCCTCCTGAAGCTCTGATACCACTTGTAGGATCGTTTCGTGACCCGAACGAGTCATTCAGAGGTAATTCTATCAAATACAGGTGCGGAAAACAAGTATTTGATTCAGGAACAACTTGAATATCACTTTAAACACCTTTTCTATTGATATATAACAGATTCTGGTACAATCTCGATCCGGCAGCACCTCGGTACGAGTTTTGGCAAAACATTACAAATGAATCTCTTTTGTGACTATATATATAGAGTTCCAGGTCCGCCCCAAGGTACCATGTTCACATAAGCGAACCGACCTTGGTCGTATAAGCGGACCACACCTATGACATAAAAGCGAACCATATCCTGTCCACAAAAGCGAACCTATCTCTAAATTCCTTTACAATTCCCTGTTTTCTCGTACAACGTGCCCTGATCTAACATTCTAATACTATGACTCGATCCAAAACGAAAAGTCAACAGATGAAATGCACCAACAATTAGGAGTCGCTAGTATATTAGACAAGATAAGGGAAGGGAGATTGAGATGGTTTGGGCATGTCAGGAGGAGGCAGACGACAGACCCGTGTAGAATAGTTGAAACACTTACTGTAGATGGAAGGAGGAGTTGAGGCAGGCCGAAAAAGACTTGGGATGAGCGGATTAGGCAAGATTTGCTAGATTTGCACCTCTCTGAGGACATGGTCGAGGATAGAACTTCGTAGAGACGTAGGATTAAGGTTAAGGACTTTTAAGAGTGTGGCATAGCTTTTGCTTTACATTCTCGTCTTATTAGTTTAATTTTTCATTTTGTATGAGGTGTGATATAGCTTTTATAAGTCCCCACCTAGTCCCAGTGTCGTAGTTTTACTAACACTACTTATTCATTTATGTGTTTATTTTGATTATTTTTATTCCCCCTTCTTTTAGTAGTGTGTGCTTATATGATGTCCTAGAAGATTATGTCTTGGTTCTCCCCTTCTTTTAGTAGTGTGTGCTTATATATTTACCTAGAAGCTTATATCTTGGTTATGGTTTTTAGAGCCGGGGGTCTCACTGGAAGCAGCCTCTCTATCCCTGGGATAGAGGTAAGGCTTGCCTACATCCTACCCTCCCCAGACCCTGTCAATAGCTTCACTATAGGTGGGATTATACTGGGTACGGTTGTTGTTGTTGTTGTTGTTGTATAGTCAAGAAAATCAAGAGCAGTGGTGATATATATGCAGATTAGACACCAGAAAATAAACACTCAAAAAATGGCTACAATTTAAGGAATGTGTTTAGTGACGGCATCAGATTACTAATTGATGGATAAAGGTCTAGTGGCAAGAAAAGCCGCTTCCAGGAGGTTGTCAAGTGTCTTCGCTCGACGATTCCATTCTTGGGTGGTTGGTTTGGCCCTTGTTCCTGTAACTCGAATCCTAGCCCGGTATATCCCATTTAACTTTACACCATTGTGAACCTTACGCCTTTTTTACTCTCTGATGCAGGTTCTCCGCATTGAAAAATCTTCGTAAACTAAATCACGCGTGTATATGTTGACATTTAAGAGATATACAGTCAAGAAAATCAAGAGCAATGGTGATATATATGCGGGTTAGACACCAAAAAATAAACACTCAAAATATGGCTACAATTTATGGAATGTGTTTAGTGATGGCATCGGATTTCTAATTGATGGAGAAAGGTCTAGTGGTAAGAAAAGCTGCTTCTAGGAGGCTGTCAAGTGTTTTCGCTCGACGACTCCATTCTCGGGTGGTTGGTTTGGCCCTTGTTCCTGTAACTCGAATCCTAGCCCGGTATATTCCATTTAATTTTACACCATTGTGAACCTTAAGCTTTTTTACTCACTGATCCAGGTTCTCGGCATTGAAAAATCTTCGTAAACTAAATCACGCGAGTATATGTTGACATTTAAGAGATATACAGTCAAGAAAATCAAGAGCAATGGTGATATATATGCGGATTAGACACCAAAAAGTAAACACTAAAAAAATGGCTAAAATTTAAGGAATGTGTTTAGTGACGGCATCAGATTTCTAACTAATGGAGAAAGGTCTGGTGGCAAGAAAAGTTGCTTCCCGGAGGTTGTCAAGTGTTTTCGCTCGACGATTCCATTCTTAGGTGGTTGGTTTGGCCCTTGTTCCGGTAACTCGAATCCTATCCCGGTCTATCTCATTTTAGTTTTACACCATTGTGAACCTTATGCCTTTTTTACTCTCTGATCGAGGTTCTCAGCTTTGAAAAATCATCGTAACGCATGTATATGTTGACATTTAAGAGAGATACAGCCAATAAAATCAACAACAATGGTGATATATATGTGGATTAGACACCAAAAAATAAACACTCAAAAAATGTCAACAATTTAAGGAATGTGTTTAGTGACGGCATCAGATACTAAATTGTTGGAGAAAGGTCTAGTGGCAAGAAAAGCCATTTCCAGGAGGTTGTCAAGTGTTTTCGCTTGACGGTTCCATTCTTGGGTGGTTGGTTTGGCCCTTGTTCCTGTAACTCGAATCCTAGCCTGGTATATCTTATTTAATTTTACACCATTGTGAACCTTACGCCTTTTTTACGCTCTGATCGAGGTTCTCAGCATTGAAAAATCTTTGTAAACTAAATCACGCGTGTATATGTTGACATTTAAGAGATATACAGTCAAGCAAATCCAGAGCAATGGTGATATATATGCGGATTAGACACCAAAAAATAAACATTCAAAAAATGGCTACAATTTAAGGAATGTGTTTATTGACGACATCAGATTCCTAATTGATAGAGAAAGGTCTGGTGGCAAGAAAAGCTGATTCCAGGAGGTTGTCAAGTGCTTTCGCTCGACGATTCCATTCTTGGGTGGTTGGTTTGGCCCTTGTTCCTGTAACTCGAATCCTAGCCCGGTCTATCATATTTTAGTTTTACACCATTGCGAACCTTATGCATTTTTACTCTCTGATCGAGGTTCTCGGCTTTGAAAAATCTTCGTAAACTAAATCACGCATGTATATGTTGACATTTAAGAGATATACAGTCAAGAAAATCAAGAGCAATGGTGATATATATGCGGATTAGACACCAAATATAAACACTCAAAAATGGCTACAATTTAAGGAATGTGTTTAGTGACGACATTAGATTCCTAATTGATGGAGAAAGGTCTGGTGGCAAGAAAAGCTGCTTCCAGGAGTTTGACAAGTGTTTTCGCTCGACGATTCGATTCTTGGGTGGTTGGTTTGGCCCTTGTTCCTGTAACTCGAATCCTAGCCCGGTGTATCACATTTTAGTTTTACACCATTGTGAACCTTACGCATTTTTTACTCTTTGATCGAGGTTTTCGGCATTGAAAAATCTTCGTAAACTAAATCACACGTGTATATGTTGATATTTAAGAGATACACAGTCAAGAAAATCAAGAGCAATTGTGATATATATGCGGATTAGACACCAAAAAATAAACACTCAAAAAATGGCTACAATTTAAGGAATGTGTCTAGTGACGGCATGAGATTCCTAATTGATGGAGAAAGGTCTGGTGGCAAAAAAAGCTGCATCCAGGAGGTTGTCAAGTGTTTTTCGCCGATGATTCCATTCTTGGGTGGCTGGTTTGGTCCATGTTCCTGTAACTCGAATCCTATCCCGATCTATCCCATTTTATTTTTACACCATTGTGAACCTTACGCCTTTTTACTCTCTGATCGAGGTTCTCGGCTTTGAAAAATCTTCGTAAATTAAATCACGCGTGTATATGTTGACATTTAAGGGATATACAGTCAATAAAATCAAGAGCAATGGTGATATATATGCGTATTAGGTACCAAAAAATAAACACTCAAAAAATGGCTACAATTTAATGAATGTGTTTAGTGACGGCATCAGATTCCTAATTGATGGAGAAAGGTCTGGTGACAAGAAAAGCTGCTTCCAGGAGGTTGTCAAGTGTTTTCGCTTGATGATTCCATTCTTGGGTGGTTGGTTTGGCCCTTGTTCCTGTAACTCGAATCCTAGCCCGGTATATCCCAATTTAGTTTTACACCATTGTGAACCTTACGCCTTTTTTACTCTCTAATCGAGGTTCTCGGCATTGAAAAATCTTCGTAAACTAAATCACGCGTGTATATGTTGACATTTAAGAGATATACAGTCAAGAAAATCAAGAGCAATGGTGATATATATGCGGATTAGACACCAAAAAATAAACACTCAAAAAGTGGCTACAATTTAAGGAATGTATTTATTGACAGCATCAGATTCTTAATTGATGGAGAAAGGTCTGGTGGCAAGAAAAGCTGCTTCCAAGAGTTTGTCAAGTGTTTTCGCTCGACGATTCCATTCTTGGGTGGTTGGTTTGGCCCTTGTTCCTGTAACACGAATCCTAATCTGGTATATCCATTTTAGTTTTACACCATTGTGAATCTTACGGCTTTTTTACTCTCTGATCAAGGTTAATAATCTTCGTAAACCAAATCACACATGTATATGTTGACATTTAAGAGATATACAGTCAAGAAACTCAAGAGAAATAGAGAAATGGTGATATATTTGCGGATTAGTCACAAAAAAACACTCAATAAATGGCTACAATTTAAGGAATGTGTTTAGTGACGGCATCAGGTTCCTAATTGATTGAGAAAGGTCTGGTGGCAAGAAAAGCTGCTTCTAAGAGGATGTCAAGTGTTTTCGCTCGACGATTCCACTCTTGGGTGGTTGGTTTGGACCTTGTTCCTGTAACTCGAATCCTAGCCCTATATATCCCATTTTAGTTTTACACCATTGTGAACCTTACGCCTTTTTTACTCTCTGATCGAGGTTCTCGGCAATGAAAAATCTTCGTAAATTAAATCACACATGTATATGTTGACATTTAAGAGATATACAGTCAAGAAACTCAAGAGCATTGGTGATATATTTGCGGATTAGACACCAAAAAATAAACACTCAAAAAATGGCTACAATTTAAGGAATGTTTTTAGTCATGGCATCAGATTTCTAATTGATGGATCATATGATGAAAATGACGTAAAGCTGGTTTTGCTGTTGGACCCAGATGATTGACTCCCAGACGAATTCTTGGCACTGTAGGCAGTTTAAACCTTAGGAGATAGATTTGAAGACTTCTTCTCATTCACCCCTGCCTTATATTACAGCCCGATGTCCTGTTCACCATCGAAATCTTTCATTCTGATCACTTTTCTCTGTTCCATTTCCTGAGCCTCTATTTTCTCAATGAACTTACTAAGCGTTAGATTACTGAAACCTTTCTTGTTTCTGAGCATCATCAAATATGTGCCCCACGTCTCATAAGGCAATGCATCAGCAAGCTTCTCAATCAGCTCATCAGTACTCTTCTCAATACTTAACCTTTCTATATTTGCAAGCAGATTACAATAACGTTCAATAATCTCTCTCGTACTCTCATTCTTCAACCCACGGAACAAATCGAATTCTTTCTTCAGAAGTGATTTTTTACTCTTAACCATCTCCTCACTTCCTCTAAACTTCGATCGCAAAGCTTTCCAGATCGAATACGAAGTTCCATTGTGCTGTAGAAGAACCATTATATCCTCTTTCACTGCCTGTTGAAGAAGACTAAGCATCATTTTCTCATCTTTGTACTTCTTCCGAGCATCAGCAGATAAATCTTTGATTGGAACGGGTTCTTCATCATCGTTCAATGGTCGAACATACTTTGTTTCTACGCATTCCCAAGCATCAAGATAATTCGCTTGCACCTAATTCTCAAACCGACCTTCCCAACCCTTATACTCTTCAATGTTCATGAGTCTTGGTGGTTTTTGCATCGTGCCCGTTTCGTTCTCGAGCATCGTATTTTGTGCCAAAGTGATCGGGGTTACCGGGGTAGCAAATGCGTTAAAGAATTCCTCGTCCATTATCAAACTTTTGAAAATTTTCACTAACAGTTGTAAAAGCGAATCAAGTATTTTGAACAGTACACAAAAACGAATCCTTTGCTAGAGAGAAAAGCGGACCAGACAAGTTCACTTGAGCAGATCTTTCAAATGACAAATGAGCGGACCAGATTCAGTCGGTAAAAGCGAACCAGACTAACCCACAAGAGCGGACCTGATAATGTTCAGTCGAGCGGACCAAACAGTGTACAGATAAGCGAACCAGATTGAAGATTGGACACAAAAGCGGACCAGCAGAAGCTTTGGAGCGGATCTCTGAAAATTGTAACCAAGAGCGGACCATACATAACTTTTGGAGCGAACCTGGTTGAAATTGTCACTTTGAGCGGACCAGTGGGGTTTACAGGAGCGGACCTATGACCTGTTCAGAAAAGCGGACCTAATTCGGACATCATTTTGACCCATTTTTTCTTTGAGTTTTGACACCAAACTTTCAAGGGTTTGTCTTTGTACTGATGCACACAATCCCTGAGATTTTGAGCTAATTCTGACCGTTGGAACTGTTTGAAACAGAAAAAGAAGGTGTAGAAGACAGAAATTTAAAAGAATCTCAGCTATTCTCTGTAGAACTCCTCCTCCTGAAGCTCTGATACCACTTGTAGGATCGTTTCGTGACCCGAACGAGTCGTTCAGAGGTAATTCTATCAAATACAGGTGCGGAAAACAAGTATTTGATTCAGGAACAACTTGAATATCAATTTAAACACCTTTTCTATTGATATATAACAGATTCTGGTACAATCTCGATCCGGCAGCACCTCGGTACGAGTTTTGGCAAAACATTACAAATGAATCTCTTTTGTGACTATATATAGAGTTCCAGGTCCGCCCCAAGGTACCATGTTCACATAAGCGAACCGACCTTGGTCGTATAAGCGGACCACACCTATGACATAAAAGCGAACCATATCCTGTCCACAAAAGCGAACCTATCTCTAAATTCCTTTACAATTCCCTGTTTTCTCGTACAACGTGCCCTGATCTAACATTCTAATACTATGACTCGATCCAAAACGAAGTCAACAGATGAAATGCACCAACAATTAGGAGTCGCTAGTATATTAGACAAGATAAGGGAAGGGAGATTGAGATGGTTTGGGCATGTCAGGAGGAGGCAGACGACAGACCCGTGTAGAATAGTTGAAACACTTACTGTAGATGGAAGGAGGAGTTGAGGCAGGCCGAAAAAGACTTGGGATGAGCGGATTAGGCAAGATTTGCTAGATTTGCACCTCTCTGAGGACATGGTCGAGGACAGAACTTCGTAGAGACGTAGGATTAAGGTTAAGGACTTTTAAGAGTGTGGCCTAGCTTTTGCTTTACATTCTCGTCTTATTAGTTTAATTTTTCATTTTGTATGAGGTGTGATATAGCTTTTATAAGTCCCCACCTAGTCCCAGTGTCGTAGTTTTACTAACACGTACTTATTCATTTATGTGTTTATTTTGATTATTTTTATTCCCCCTTCTTTTAGTAGTGTGTGCCTATATGATGTCCTAGAAGATTATGTCTTGGTTCTCCCTTTCTTTTATGTGTGCTTATATATTTACCTAGAAGCTTATATCTTGGTTATGGTTTTTAGAGCCGGGGGTCTCACTGGAAGCAGCCTCTCTATCCCTGGGATAGAGGTAAGACTTGCCTACATCCTACCCTCCCCAGACCCTGTCAATAGCTTCACTATAGGTGGGATTATACTGGGTACGGTTGTTGTTGTTGTTGTTGTTGTATAGTCAAGAAAATCAAGAGCAGTGGTGATATATATGCAGATTAGACACCAGAAAATAAACACTCAAAAAATGGCTACAATTTAAGGAATGTGTTTAGTGACGGCATCAGATTACTAATTGATGGAGAAAGGTCTAGTGGCAAGAAAAGCCGCTTCCAGGAGGTTGTCAAGTGTCTTCGCCCGACGATTCCATTCTTGGGTGGTTGGTTTGGCCCTTGTTCCTGTAACTCGAATCCTAGCCCGGTATATCCCATTTAACTTTACACCATTGTGAACCTTACGCTTTTTTTACTCTCTGATGGAGGTTCTCCGCATTGAAAAATCTTCGTAAACTAAATCACGCGTGTATATGTTGACATTTAAGAGATATACAGTCAAGAAAATCAAGAGCAATGGTGATATATATGCGGGTTAGACACCAAAAAATAAACACTCAAAAAATGGCTACAATTTATGGAATGTGTTTAGTGACGGCATCGGATTTCTAATTGATGGAGAAAGGTCTAGTGGTAAGAAAAGCTGCTTCTAGGAGGCTGTCAAGTGTTTTCGCTCGACGACTCCATTCTTGGGTGGTTGGTTTGGCCCTTGTTCCTGTAACTCGAATCCTAGCTCGGTATATTCCATTTAATTTTACACCATTGTGAACCTTAAGCTTTTTTACTCACTGATCCAGGTTCTCGGCATTGAAAAATCTTCGTAAACGAAATCACGCGAGTATATGTTGACATTTAAGAGATATACAGTCAAGAAAATCAAGAGCAATGGTGATATATATGCGGATTAGACACCAAAAAGTAAACACTAAAAAAATGGCTAAAATTTAAGGAATGTGTTTAGTGACGGCATCAGATTTCTAACTAATGGAGAAAGGTCTGGTGGCAAGAAAAGCTGCTTCCAGGAGGTTGTCAAGTGTTTTCGCTCGACGATTCCATTCTTAGGTGGTTGGTTTGGCCCTTGTTCCGGTAACTCGAATCCTATCCCGGTCTATCTCATTTTAGTTTTACACCATTGTGAACCTTACGCCTTTTTTACTCTCTGATCGAGGTTCTCAGCTTTGAAAAATCATCGTAAATTAAATCACGCATGTATATGTTGACATTTAAGAGAGATACAGTCAATAAAATCAACAACAATGGTGATATATATGCGGATTAGACACCAAAAATAAACACTCAAAAAATGTCAACAATTTAAGGAATGTGTTTAGTGACGGCATCAGATACTAAATTGTTGGAGAAAGGTCTAGTGGCAAGAAAAGCCACTTCCAGGAGGTTGTCAAGTGTTTTCGCTTGACGGTTCCATTCTTGGGTGGTTGGTTTGGCCCTTGTTCCTGTAACTCGAATCCTAGCCTGGTATATCTTATTTAATTTTACACCATTGTGAACCTTACGCCTTTTTTACGCTCTGATCGAGGTTCTCAGCATTGAAAAATCTTTGTAAACTAAATCACGCGTGTATATGTTGACATTTAAGAGATATACAGTCAAGCAAATCAAGAGCAATGGTGATATATATGCGGATTAGACACCAAAAAATAAACATTCAAAAAATGGCTACAATTTAAGGAATGTGTTTATTGACGACATCAGATTCCTAATTGATAGAGAAAGGTCTGGTGGCAAGAAAAGCTGATTCCAGGAGGTTGTCAAGTGCTTTCGCTCGACGATTCCATTCTTGGGTGGTTGGTTTGTCCCTTGTTCCTGTAACTCGAATCCTAGCCCGGTCTATCATAATTTAGTTTTACACCATTGCGAACCTTATGCCTTTTTACTCTCTGATCGAGGTTCTCGGCTTTGAAAAATCTTCGTAAACTAAATCACGCATGTATATGTTGACATTTAAGAGATATACAGTCAAGAAAATCAAGAGCAATGGTGATATATATGCGGATTAGACACCAAATATAAACACTCAAAAATGGCTACAATTTAAGGAATGTGTTTAGTGACGACATTAGATTCCTAATTGATGGAGAAAGGTCTGGTGGCAAGAAAAGCTGCTTCCAGGAGTTTGACAAGTGTTTTCGCTCGACGATTCGATTCTTGGGTGGTTGGTTTGGCCCTTGTTCCTGTAACTCGAATCCTAGCCCGGTGTATCACATTTTAGTTTTACACCATTGTGAACCTTACGCATTTTTTACTCTTTGATCGAGGTTTTCGGCATTGAAAAATCTTCGTAAACTAAATCACACGTGTATATGTTGATATTTAAGAGATACACAGTCAAGAAAATCAAGAGCAATTGTGATATATATGCGGATTAGACACCAAAAAATAAACACTTTAAAAAATGGCTACAATTTAAGGAATGTGTCTAGTGACGGCATCAGATTCCTAATTGATGGAGAAAGGTCTGGTGGCAAGAAAAGCTGCATCCAGGAGGTTGTCAAGTGTTTTTCGCCGATGATTCCATTCTTGGGTGGCTGGTTTGGCCCTTGTTCCTGTAACTCGAATCCTATCCCGATCTATCCCATTTTATTTTTACACCATTGTGAACCATACGCCTTTTTACTCTCTGATCGAGGTTCTCGGCTTTGAAAAATATTCGTAAATTAAATCACGCGTGTATATGTTGACATTTAAGGGATATACAGTCAATAAAATCAAGAGCAATGGTGATATATATGCGTATTAGATACCAAAAAATAAACACTCAAAAAATGGCTACAATTTAATGAATGTGTTTAGTGACGGCATCAGATTCCTAATTGATGGAGAAAGGTCTGGTGACAAGAAAAGCTGCTTCCAGGAGGTTGTCAAGTGTTTTCGATCGATGATTCCATTCTTGGGTGGTTGGTTTGGCCCTTGTTCCTGTAACTCGAATCCTAGCCCGGTATATCCCAATTTAGTTTTACACCATTGTGAACCTTACGCCTTTTTTACTCTCTAATCGAGGTTCTCGGCATTGAAAAATCTTCGTAAACAAAATCACGCGTGTATATGTTGACATTTAAGAGATATACAGTCAAGAAAATCAAGAGCAATGGTGATATATATGCGGATTAGACACCAAAAAATAAACACTCAAAAAGTGGCTACAATTTAAGGAATGTATTTATTGACAGCATCAGATTCTTAATTGATGGAGAAAGGTCTGGTGGCAAGAAAAGCTGCTTCCAAGAGTTTGTCAAGTGTTTTCGCTCGACGATTCCATCCTTGGGTGGTTAGTTTGGCCCTTGTTCCTGTAACACGAATCCTAATCTGGTATATCCATTTTAGTTTTACACCATTGTGAATCTTACGGCTTTTTTACTCTCTGATCAAGGTTAATAATCTTCGTAAACCAAATCACACATGTATATCTTGACATTTAAGAGATATACAGTCAAGAAACTCAAGAGAAATGGTGATATATTTGCGGATTAGTCACAAAAAAACACTCAATAAATGGCTACAATTTAAGGAATGTGTTTAGTGATGACATCAGGTTCCTAATTGATTGAGAAAGGTCTGGTGGCAAGAAAAGCTGCTTCTAAGAGGATGTCAAGTGTTTTCGCCCGACGATTCCACTCTTGGGTGGTTGGTTTGGACCTTGTTCCTGTAACTCGAATCCTAGCCCTATATATCCCATTTTAGTTTTACACCATTGTGAACCTTACGCCTTTTTTACTCTCTGATCGAGGTTCTCGGCAATGAAAAATCTTCGTAAATTAAATCACACATGTATATGTTGACATTTAAGAGATATACAGTCAAGAAACTCAAGAGCATTGGTGATATATTTGCGGATTAGACACCAAAAAAATAAACACTCAAAAAATGGCTACAATTTAAGGAATGTTTTTAGTCATGGCATCAGATTTCTAATTGATGGATAAAGGTCTGGTGGCAAGAAAAGCAGCTTCCAGGAGGTTGTCAAGTGTTTTTGCTCGACGATTCCATTCTTGGGTGGTTGGTTTGGCCCTTGTTCCTTTAACTGGAATCCTAGCCCGGTATATCTCATTTTAATTTTACACCATTGTGAACCATACGCCTTTTTTACTCTCTAATCGAGGTTCTCGGCATTGAAAAATCTTCGTAAACTAAATCTCACGTGTATATGTTGACATTTAAGAGATATACAGTCAAGAAACTCAAGAGCAACGGTGATATATTTGCGGATTAGACACCAAAAAATAAACACTAAAAAATGGCTACAATTTAAGGAATGTGTTTAGTGACGGCATCAGATTACTAATTGATGGAGAAAGGTCTAGTGGCAAGAAAAGCCGCTTCCAGGAGGTTGTCAGGTGTTTTCGCTCGACAATTCCATTCTTCGGTGGTTGGTTTTGCCCTTGTTCCTGTTACTCGAATCCTAGCCGGGTATATCCCATTTTAGTTTTACACCACTATGAACCTTACCCCTTTTTACTCTCTAATCAAGGTTCTCGTCATTGAAAAATCTTCGTAAACTAAATCACACGTGTATATGTTAACATTAAAGAGATATACAGTCAAGAAAATCAAGAGCAATGGTTATATATATGCGGATTAGACACCAAAAAATAAAGACTCAAAAAATGGCTACAATTTAAGGAATGTGTTTAGTGACGGCATAAGATTCCTAATTGATGCAGAAAGGTCTGGTGGCAACAAAAGGTGCTTCCAGGAGGTTGTCAAGTGTTTTGGCTCGACGACTCCATTCTTGGGTGGTTGGTTTGGTCCTTATTCCTGTAACTCGAATCCAAGCCCGGTGTATCACATTTTTAGTTTTACACCATTGGGAACCTTACGCCTTTTTTACTCTCTGATCGAGGATCTCGGTATTGAAAAATCTTCGTAAACTAAATCACACGTGTATATGGTAACAACAGGAAAGACAGATGGACGTAAATAGTCTTGGTGGTGGAATGATGAAGTACAAACCAAAATAAAGGATAAGCAAGAGAGCTTTAGGGATCTTTTCAGATGCACGGATGACGAGGAGCGTGTGAGATTGAGGGAGAGATACACAAAGGCCAAAAGGGAGGCGAAAAAAGCAGTGACTGAAGCAAAGAACGCAGCCTATAAGAAGATGTATGAACGCCTAGAAACAAAGGAGGGGGAAAACGATATGTTCATGATTGCCAAAGCTAGGGAGCGCAGGAGGCAAGATCTAGGGGTAGTGAAGTTTATTAAGGGAGAGGATGGACGTGTGTTAATCAAGGAACACGACATAAAGTCGAGATGGCAAACTTACTTCCACAAACTTTTCAACGGCGATGGGAATCACCAACAGCAAAGAGACAACTCGACTACAAAAAGACAACAGCGAAATAACTGCTATTGTAGGCGTATCACACAGGGAGAGATGACGGCAGCACTTAAGAAGATGGGAAGGGCTAAGGCAGTGGGTCCGGACAATATACCAATTGAGGTGTGGAAGTGCTTGGGACATGATGGAGTTCAATAGCTAACTAACTTGTTCAATCTCATTTTCAAATCTGGAAGAATGCCAGACCAGTGGAGTAGTATTGTAGTGCCTTTATATAAGAACAAAGGAGACGCCCAATGTTGTGGTAGTTATAGAGGGATTAAGTTGTTAAGCCACATTATGAAATTATGGGAGAGGGTGATTGAGACTAGACTTAGAAGAGAAACCCAGGTTACGGTAAACCAATTTGGTTTCATGCCAGGGCGGTCAACTACAGAGGCAATACACATTCTAAGGAGATTGATGGAAAAATATAGAGAGAAAAATCGAGATCTACATATGATGTTCATTGATTTGGAAAAGGCGTATGACAGTGTGCCACGTAGATTGATGTGGGAAAGCTTAAAGGAGAGAGGGGTACCTGGTAAGTATGTAGACTTAATTAAGGATATGTATGTTAAGACCACAACTAGTGTTCGTGCACCAGTAGGGGATACAGATTTCTTTTCTGTGGAAGTAGGACTCCACCAAGGGTCAGCGTTGAGCCCTTTTCTATTTGCGATTGTCTTAGATGAGTTGTCAAAGTCGATTCAGGAGTCCATTCCGTGGTGCTTGCTTTTTGCAGACGATATTGTGCTGATAGAAGAAAGTAAACAAAGCTTGAAAGCGAGGTTGGAAGAATGGCATATAGCCTTAGAATGCAAAGGTTTGAGGATAAGTCGCTCAAAGACTGAGTACCTTTACTGTGATTTTAGCGGAGCAGGCGATGAACACGACACTCAGATTACCATTGAGGGCCAGGTGGTTCCTCAAGCAACTAAGTTCAAGTATCTTGGATCGTTTGTCCAGAGTAATGGGGAGTAAGATAGCGACGTAGCTCGCCGTTTCCAGGTTGGATGGTGTTGGTGGAGAGCAGCCACAGGGGTATTGTGCGACAAGAGAATCCCTGATAAATTAAAAGGGAAATTTTATAGGGTTGCAATTAGACCCTCTATGGTATACGGAACAGAGTGTTGGGCCATCAAGAAAATGCATGCTCGAAAGCTAGAGGTAGCGGAGATGAGGATGCTAAGATGGATATGTGGGCATACTAGGTTGGACAGGATAAGAAATGAGGTTTTTAGGGAAAGACTAGGAGTCGCTAGTATATTAGACAAGATAAGGGAAGGGAGATTGAGATGGTTTGGGCATGTCAGGAGGAGGCAGACGACAGACCCGTGTAGAATAGTTGAAACACTTACTGTAGATGGAAGGAGGAGTAGGGGCAGGCCGAAAAAGACTTGGGATGAGCGGATTAGGCAAGATTTGCACCTCTCTGAGGACATGGTCGAGGATAGAACTTCGTAGAGACGTAGGATTAAGGTTAAGGACTTTTAAGAGTGTGGCCTAGCTTTTGCTTTACATCTCGTCTTATTAGTTTAATTTTTCATTTTGTATGAGGTGTGATATAGCTTTTATAAGTCCCCACCTAGTCCCATTGTCGTAGTTTTACTAACACGTACTTATTCATTTATGTGTTTATTTTGATTATTTTTATTCCCCCTTCGTTTAGTAGTGTGTGCTTATATGATGTCCTAGAAGATTATGTCTTGGTTCTCCCCTTCTTATAGTAGTGTGTGCTTATATATTTACCTAGAAGCTTATATCTTGGTTATGGTTTTTAGAGCCGGGGGTCTCACTGGAAGCAGCCTCTCTATCCCTGGGATAGAGGTAAGGCTTGCCTACATCCTACCCTCCCCAGACCCTGTCAATAGCTTCACTATAGGTGGGATTATACTGGGTACGGTTGTTGTTGTTGTTGTACAGTCAAGAAAATCAAGAGCAGTGGTGATATATATGCAGATTAGACACCAAAAAATAAACACTCAAAAAATGGCTACAATTTAAGGAATGTGTTTAGTGACGGCATCAGATTACTAATTTACTAATTGATGGAGAAAGGTCTAGTAGCAAGAAAAGCCGCTTCCAGGAGGTTGTCAAGTGTCTTCGCTCGACGATTCCATTCTTGGGTGGTTGGTTTGGCCCTTGTTCCTGTAACTCAAATCCTAGCCCGGTATATCCCATTTAACTTTACACCATTGTGAACCTTACGCCTTTTTTACTCTCTGATCGAGGTTCTCCACATTGAAAAATCTTCGTAAACTAAATCACGCGTGTATATGTTGACATTTAAGAGATATACAGTCAAGAAAATCAAGAGCAATGGTGATATATATGCGGGTTAGACACCAAAAAATAAACACTCAAAAAATGGCTACAATTTATGGAATGTGTTTAGTGACGGCATCGGATTTCTAATTGATGGAGAAAGGTCTAGTGGTAAGAAAAGCCGTTTCTAGGAGGCTGTCAAGTGTTTTCGCTCGACGATTCCATTCTTGGGTGGTTGGTTTGGCCCTTGTTCCTGTAACTCGAATCCTAGCCCGGTATATTCCATTTAATTTTACACCATTGTGAACCTTAAAGCCTTTTTTACTCTTTGATCAAGGTTCTCGGCATTGAAAAATCTTCGTAAACTAAATCACGCGAGTATATGTTGACATTTAAGAGATATACAGTCAAGAAAATCAAGAGCAATGGTGATATATATGCGGATTAGACATCAAAAAGTAAACACTAAAAAAATGGCTACAATTTAAGGAATGTGCTTAGTGACGGCATCAGATTTCTAACTAATGGAGAAAGGTCTGGTGGCAAGAAAAGCTGCTTCCAGGAGGTTGTCATGTGTTTTCGCTCGACGATTCCATTCTTAGGTGGTTGGTTTGGCCCTTGTTCCGGTAACTCGAATCGTATCCCGGTCTATCTCATTTTAGTTTTACACCATTGTGAACCTTACGCCTTTTTTACTCTCTGATCGAGGTTCTCAGCTTTGAAAAATCATCGTAAATTAAATCACGCATGTATATGTTGACATTTAAGAGAGATACAGTCAATAAAATCAAGAACAATGGTGATATATATGCGGATTAGACACCAAAAAATAAACACTCAAAAAATGGCAACAATTTAAGGAATGTGTTTAGTGACGGCATCAGATACTAAATTGTTGGAGAAAGGTCTAGTGGCAAGAAAAGCCACTTCCAGGAGGTTGTCAAGTGTTTTCGCTCGACGGTTCCATTCTTGGGTGGTTGGTTTGGCCCTTGTTCCTGTAACTCGAATCCTAGCCCGGTATATCTTATTTTATTTTACACCATTGTGAACCTTACGCCTTTTTTACGCTCTGATCGAGGTTCTCAGTATTGAAAAATCTTTGTAAACTAAATCACGCGTGTATATGTTGACATTTAAGAGATATACAGTCAAGCAAATCAAGAGCAATGGTGATATATATGCGGATTAGACACCAAAAAATAAACACTCAAAAAATGGCTACAATTTAAGGAATGTGTTTATTGACGACATCAGATTCCCGATTGATAGAGAAAGGTCTGGTGGAAAGAAAAGCTGATTCCAGGAGGTTGTCAAGTGCTTTCGCTCGACGATTCCATTCTTGGGTGGTTGGTTTCGCCCTTGTTCCTGTAACTCGAATCCTAGCCCGGTCTATCATATTTTAGTTTTACACCATTGCGAACCTTATGCCTTTTTACTCTCTGATCGAGGTTCTCGGCTTTGCAAAATCTTCGTAAACTAAATCACGCATGTATATGTTGACATTTAAGAGATATACAGTCAAGAAAATCAAGAGCAATGGTGATATATATGCGGATTAGACACCAAATATAAACACTCAAAAATGGCTACAATTTAAGGAATGTGTTTAGTGACGACATTAGATTCCTAATTGATGGAGAAAGGTCTGGTGGCAAGAAAAGCTGCTTCCAGGAGTTTGACAAGTGTTTTCGCTCGACGATTCGATTCTTGGGTGGTTGGTTTGGCCCTTGTTCCTGTAACTCGAATCCTAGCCCGGTGTATCACATTTTAGTTTTACACCATTGTGAACCTTACGCATTTTTTACTCTTTGATCGAGGTTTTCGGCATTGAAAAATCTTCGTAAACTAAATCACACGTGTATATGTTGATATTTAAGAGATATATAGTCAAGAAAATCAAGAGCAATTGTGATATATATGCGGATTAGACACCAAAAAATAAACATTCAAAAAATGGCTACAATTTAAGGAATGTGTATAGTGACGGCATCAGATTCCTAATTGATGGAGAAAGGTCTGGTGGCAAGAAAAGCTGCATCCAGGAGGTTGTCAAGTGTTTTTCGCCGATGATTCCGTTCTTGGGTGGCTGGTTTTGCCCTTGTTCCTGTAACTCGAATCCCATCCCGATCTATCCCATTTTATTTTTACACCATTGTGAACCTTACGCCTTTTTTACTCTCTGATCGAGGTTCTCGGCTTTGAAAATTTTTCGTAAATTAAATCACGCGTGTATATGTTCACATTTAAGGGATATACAGTCAATAAAATCAAGAGCAATGGTGATATATATGCGTATTAGATACCAAAAAATAAACACTCAAAAAATGGCAACAATTTAATGAATGTGTTTAGTGATGGCATCAGATTCCTAATTGATGGAGAAAGGTCTGGTGACAAGAAAAGCTGCTTCCAGGAGGTTGTCAAGTGTTTTCGCTCGATGATTCCATTCTTGGGTGGTTGGTTTGGCCCTTGTTCCTGTAACTCGAATCCTAGCCCGGTGTATCCCAATTTAGTTTTACACCATTGTGAACCTTACGCCTTTTTTACTCTCTAGTCGAGGTTCTCGGCATTGAAAAATCTTCGTAAACTAAATCACGCGTGTATATGTTGACATTTAAGAGATATACAGTCAAGAAAATCAAGAGCAATGTTGATATATATGCGGATTAGACACCAAAAAATAAACACTCAAAAAGTGGCTACAATTTAAGGAATGTATTTATTGACAGCATCAGATTCTTAATTGATGGAGAAAGGTCTGGTAGCAAGAAAAGCTGCTTCCAGGAGTTTGTCAAGTGTTTTCGCTCGACGATTCCATCCTTGGGTGGTTGGTTTGGCCCTTGTTCCTGTAACTCGAATCCTAATCCGGTATATCCATTTTAGTTTTACACCATTGTGAATCTTACGGCTTTTTTACTCTCTGATCAAGGTTCTCGGCATTGAATAATCTTCGTAAACTAAATCACACGTGTATATGTTGACATTTAAGAGATATACAGTCAAGAAAATCAAGTGCAATCGTGATATATATGCGGAATAGACACCAAAAAATAAACACTCAAAAAATGGCTAAAATTTAAGGAATGTATTTAGTGACGGCATCAGATTCCTAATTGATGGAGAAAGGTCTGCTGGCAAGAAAAGCTGCTTCCAGGAGGTTGTAAAGTGTTTTCGCTCAACGATTCCATTCTTGGGTGGTTGGTTTGGCCCTTGTTCCTGTAACTCGAATCCTAGCCCGGTACATCCCATTTTAGTTTTACACCATTGTGAACCTTACGCCTTTTTTACTCTCTGATCGAGGTTCTCGGCATTGATAAATCTTTGTAAACTAAATCACGCGTGTATATATTGACATTTAAGAGATATACAGTTAATAAAATTAAGTGCAATGGTGATATATATGCGGATTAGACACCAAAAATTAAACACTCAAAACTGATATATATTTAAGAGATATACAATTGTCTTGCCACCACCACCCCACAGTATTTCTGATGCAAGTCACAACCATCTCCGGCAACAACTAACACCACCATCACCGAAAATCACCATCGACAACCACCACCATCTCCGGCAGCCACTACCGCCACCAACAAAAACCACCATCTCTGACAGATCTTGGATATTTTGACCTGCTCACCAACACACCTGATGTGCAGAATGTGGTCTGTAAAAACTAAACCTAATCTAGACACCCTAGTTTTAAATTTATAAACTAAGACTCTCTAAATGCTAGACCACTGACAGGCAAGTGTACCTATCGTACGTAGTAAAGCCTAATGAAGTCCGAGTATCGAACCCACGAGACACTAGCGACGCTAAACTAGACTCTGACTCAACTAATACTTAACTGGTTTTAATTTGTATTTTTGGGTTTTTTTCTAATAAACTAATAATGCAAGAAAACAAGATAACAAGGCAAGCAAGCAAGAAGTGACAGGAAGGAGACAATGATGAGAAAGAACTACCCAGGCTTCGAATCCCTAGAATCATGCAATGCTAATGCGACAATGATGATGGTTAAATATCTATTTCCCTCGATTGACCCCCCGCTAGAGATGTCCCAAATGAAGAAGCAAGACTAAATGTGAAGTGCTAGAACGAACCGGCTCGAGCTATCGATACCAAATCCTACGAAAATAGAATCCTTTTGACCTCAGAGACAGTTATGTTAAGAGAAGATCCCAAAATCGCAAAGCAAACCCAACTTTGATAATTGAAATCCTAGGAAACCTTAATTACGATGCAATAAACGAGCCCGAGCTATCGGTCACCCAATCTACCCACCAATAATTAGCTAATAACCTAGCTCACCCTAATCGTCTTTCGAGTCACAAGATGAGGATGCAAGTTTTAATATAGTGATTTTAATTATTAGTCAACTTGGTCAATTTCTCAACACAATATTCAACCCGAAAATCCTAAGATTAACGAATTAAATTAAATTCTAAGTCTAGGGGAAATTTCTTCGTACCTAAACCGCTGAATTTATTGACTAATAAAATAACCAAAACATACCAACATGCAATATCAAGATCAATCACAAGGCAAAGTTATGTAAATCACATCAAATAACCATAATCATGTCAAAATCGCATTACAATCGTCAAGTTCATCTAAACCCAGGTAGCATGAAACGTTTAGCCAAAAATCATGGTCAAGAAAAAGAAACAAGTCTCAAACGATAAACAAAACATAGTATCAAGTTCGAAAACACACAGTCTTAACAAAATTGAATACTAATAAATACAAACCCGGACTTAAATCTTGATCGTGACTTGAACTCGAACCAATCCCTTTCTTTCTTTTATTCTCTCTCTTCTTTGATCGAACTCCAACTCTTTTTAATATTGCAGACGTCCCCCTTTTGTCAAACTCCTCTCCTGTTCGTCCAAGGAGTATGCGTATATATAGTAGCCTTTTTTTTCATTAGGTTTTTCTTTAGTTTGTGATATAATATTCAAAGGCCCAATAGAAAACAACTACAAAACCCCCCAACATGATGTGTCGAGAGTTTGCATGGATGGCAGTTCTCATGTGGGCGGCCCACCTCTTCTAATTCTAATATGCACGCGCCTATTATATTATTACTAATATACAGCCTTCTCAAAGTTATAATATAGAGATTAGGGTGCTCGGCTCAATCATGGAAAATAGCTGCAATTTTTTATTCGGTCCTTGGTATCACACTCTGCCCAACTGGCTGGTCATTTCCATATTACTCATTTTCGCTCCATTCGCACCAGGACCTGCCAAAACACAAACTAATACAATAAACCACTAAAAACTAAATAAAAATAAATAAAACTATACAATAATTATATATTTTACACCGGGAAAATATGTATATTTTACCAAACATCAAATATCCCCACACTTAACCTTTTGCTTGTCCCTAAGCAAAATCCCAAGCAACATGTCCAGCTTAAACACTTAACAATAACGCAAGTCTCGAACAAGTTATAACGCGAACTACGAAATCATCAAACACAAAAGTTTCGCAAGACTTACAACGTTCAAAAGGTGACGAATCATAACATTTATATAAAAACGGGCCTACCTAATCAAGCTTTTCTTACCTTCGAGCAACCAATTATGCAATGTCAACACCCCTCACAATATCACTCATCTCTCGGCTGATAAATATGTAATTTTGAGTGAACTCTCAAAACCAAACTATGAAGCATACTATCATAAGCTTGTACGTCAATCAGATTTCCACCTATTTGTTAAGATTTAACACGGATCAAGAGGGCTTTATTGGGTAGGTAAGGGCTAAAGGTAGGGTTTTTTTATTTTTATTATTATTATTTTTATTTTTTGAAAGAAGTGGTTAAACACATAATCACAAGATAAACCGGATAAGCACGAAACAAATACTAACATATTGGTCATTTTGACCCACAACTTTATTCCTTATTTCTTTTTTCTTTTTTTTTCTTTTTTTCTCTTTTTGTTTTTTTTTTCTTTTTTTTTTCAAGATAAATATAACAATATCATAACACGATCTGGCTATCAAATTAACAATGGGTAACAAACGAATGGTTTTAGGCTTAAACTGGTGTCTAAGGGTAATGGTGAAACGGGTCAAACACAATGGCTACACAAATAGGGTAATCCTAATGCCTCTATCATATCCATGTCAAATCCTAACCGAAGGTCTCAAACTGTATCAAAATGCACAAGTTCTAAAGTAATGCAACAAAGTCGGTAAACACACATGAAACGAAAATAATGATCATATACATATATATGACACATGTAAAGGCTCAAATCTCACTATCACGTGGAAAATAAGGCTACCGATATCAACAATGCATAATCAATTAACTCTCCGGCTCCATCCACTATCCTAGGCATCGCAAAACCTTTACTTCCCAAAAACCGATTCAGTCAACTTACTATCCCGCAACTTAAAGAAACACGTGCTTTCCAACTCGTAAATTCGACAATTAAACCGCTTTTGACCGACGTTTTGAAAAGGTTTTTGTTTTCTACGCGCTAAAGGACCGGGACTCGCAACGAACTTACTTTTTTTTTTCAATTTTTTGATTTTTAATTTTTTTTTGTTTATTTTTTATTTTTTTGACTCAAGACTAACTAACTAAGACCTAAACGACAGTTTCTCATCCCCACACTTAAACTCTACATTGCCCTCAATGTAGGATGGAAACCGACTCAAAAGACTAAAAATAAATAAGAAATAAAAAGACTAAGGGCAAATTGGAAAGAACTCTCGTCCAATCCAGCTCGATCGTATAGCATTTCATTCGCGATCGGCTTTGACTCTGACTAGTACACTTGGTAAATGCCTTGAAATTTGAAAAGCAGCTCCAAAATCACCCGAATGGAGATTGAGTACGGGTGGTACATATCCAAACCTGCATTAACAAAAACAAGCAAAAACCAAAGCAGTACCGACTCTAAAAAAACGACTGAAAACTACTAAATTAGACTCATGGTACAAAATAAACGACTCAAAATACAAACTCTACAAACCTCCCCACACTTGAATTTAATCAGGAGGTTTCTCCTTTATCCAACCTCGGTCTAACCCATTTAATTCCACCCGATCCTCATAAACATTTAAAAATTTAATGGCGGAATTAAAAAATATTTTCAAAATTCTTAACGGGTCAGACCACCAAAACTTAAACTTACCTGGCATTAACCGGATGCGCGACATGTAATGAGAAGACTGGTCTTGTTTTAAAGGCTCATTCCTCTCCTCCTTGTACCAACTTTCGACCCGCAACCGATCCCGGTTCTTTATTTTCCTTTTTCTTGCCTTCTCCCGTGGTTTTGATTTTTTAGATTTGTTTGTTATAAGTAACACGGGCCAGCTGTGGTGTTCTTCTTCTTCCACCACCACTTCTTCTTGTTTGATTTCTTGGTCTAGAACAAGTTCGGTCACCTGGGGTAGGTTACCTTCATGTAAAGCTTCTAAGAGTGCAAGATCACCTTCCGGGTCAAACTCACATTTTTCCATGTAATAAGGTAAACCTTCTAACTCCCCACGAAACTCGTCCTCCCAAGACAAGACATTCTCTAATTCCTTATCCTCTACCTCGTCTGCAAACATAAACCCTAAGGAATCTCTCTTCACCAACGACCTCTGATACACCACCCATTCTTCTTCGTTTATCTCGTCATCAGAGTCACTCCCAAAATCATATATAGTACCCTTATGAACCGAAGGTGGGACTTCGTCGTCCATTTTCGTCTCCGTGACTGGAATGATCTCCTCACCCGACTCTTCTTCGTCTTCCTCTGAGTCTTCTCCCTTCCATCTCTTATATGCAGCCAGTTGTGCATCTATCTCTTCATCACTACATGAGAAATCAATTATGAACTTACCCGTATTCTCTTCTCGTTCTTCCTACTCTACCTTATCATTTTCATTTGTCCTCTCAGTATCCTTCAATGGCGTCTCCTTTGAATCTGAAGGCATCGCCCCTGGAAAAGCGACCGGACAATCTTCATTCTTGTGTGGTCCAGCGCAACCCCGACAAAATGGATCCATGAGTTGATTGTTGCTTTCCCTCAACATCTGTTCTAATGCTGCTGTCGACTGAGCGATGACTTGACATCATTCCACCAATGTCTGAAAATAAGGTGGGCACTCGTTTTCTTTGCATGATTGATATGGTAAAGTAAAGAAATTCTGATATGGTGAAGGATAGGAATTCTGATATGACTGTGGCTCTGAATATGAGTTAGAAGAGTAATATGAGGAATACCCCTGCGAAGGATATGACTGCGGCTGCACAAGAGGGTGAGCATCGAAATCTATGGGACACCCCGAGTCGTTTGGACAATATTTGGTGTAATGGGGCCCTCCACAGATAAAACACATGATGAAAAATATATAAAAAAAACTAATAAAAATATATTTAAAAAAAACGACTAGACACACTACTACTAGACACAAACCCTAAGACTCAAACTACAAATAAGACCAATTAAACAAATAAGATCAGTCAAAGCTAATAACGCAATCGCCTAAGTGTCCCCGGCAACGGCGCCAAAAACTTGATGTGCAGAATGTGGTCTGTAAAAACTAAACCTAATCTAGACACCCTAGTTTTAAATTTATTAACTAAGACTCTCTAAATGCTAGGCCACTGACAGGCAAGTGTACCTATCGTACGTAGTAAAGCCTAATGAAGTCCGAGTATCGAACCCACGAGACACTAGCGACGCTAAACTAGACTCTGACTCAACTAATACTTAACTGGTTTTAATTTGTATTTTTGGGTTTTTTCTAATAAACTAATAATGCAAGAAAACAAGATAACAAGGCAAGCAAGCAAGAAGTGACAGGAAGGAGACAATGATGAGAAAGAACTACCCAGGCTTCGAATCCCTAGAATCATGCAATGCTAATGCGACAATGATGATGGTTAAATATCTATTTCCCTCGATTGACCCCCCGCTAGAGATGTCCCAAATGAAGAAGCAAGACTAAATGTGAAGTGCTAGAACGAACCGGCTCGAGCTATCGATACCAAATCCTACGAAAATAGAATCCTTTTGACCTCAGAGACAGTTATGTTAAGAGAAGATCCCAAAATCGCAAAGCAAACCCAACTTTGATAATTGAAATCCTAGGAAACCTTAATTACGATGCAATAAACGAGCCCGCGCTATCGGTCACCCAATCTACCCACCAATAATTAGCTAATAACCTAGCTCACCCTAATCGTCTTTCGAGTCACAAGATGAGGATGCAAGTTTTAATATAGTGATTTTAATTATTAGTCAACTTGGTCAATTTCTCAACACAATATTCAACCCGAAAATCCTAAGATTAACGAATTAAATTAAATTCTAAGTCTAGGGGGAATTTCTTCGTACCTAAACCGCTGAATTTATTGACTAATAAAATAACCAAAACATACCAACATGCAATATCAAGATCAATCACAAGGCAAAGTTATGTAAATCACATCAAATAACCATAATCATGTCAAAATCGCATTACAATCGTCAAGTTCATCTAAACCCAGGTAACATGAAACGTTTAGCCAAAAATCATGGTCAAGAAAAAGAAACAAGTCTCAAACGATAAACAAAACATAGTATCAAGTTTGAAAACACACAGTCTTAACAAAATTGAATACTAATAAATGCAAACCCGGACTTAAATCTTGATCGTGACTTGAACTCGAACCAATCCCTTTCTTTCTTTTATTCTCTCTCTCTTCTTTGATCGAACTCCAACTCTTTTTAATATTGCAGCCGTCCCCCTTTTGTCAAACTGTAACACCCCCAAAATACCACCTGCGGAAACCCCGCGAGGTGTGTTACACATCAGAGTCTGAGCCACCAATCACATTGAACCAATGATAAATATTTAAATAAAACGTGTCATTAATTGCCAAGATTAAATGTCAAACATAATATCAATTCACAAAGAGTTATGTAGCGGAAGCATATGATAAGTCGTTTAGCAATTGTTTCATAATAAAACTCAAAACCAATGTATCAATTATAAGTAATCCAATAGCTTCGATCCATGACCACTCCAGCACTCCCAGATAGCAAGTCCATGTTCCAAGGTTAACGACCTACAAGCATGCAAACAAGTGTGTCAGACTACGCTGGTGAGTTCAAGGTCTTGTTAACGTGTTGTGTTACCAGATATATGTTAATGCGATTCAATGCTGTGTTACGATGTTGCTCATGCTAGTTACCCTAGGGAGTACGCCCTTACGTAACCGAGGAGTGTGCCTCTTAGCAACCCACTATGTTGTTCACGCTAGTTACCCTAGGGAAAACGCCCTTACGTAACCGAGGAGTGTGCCTCTTAACAACCATAGTGAAACCCAGATAATTAGTTCACCCCATCCTTACGGCCCGGTGTGAGGTTTCCCACCTAATAGCGCTATCAACTAATTACCCCATTGCCCTCCAGGCAATAACCAAAACCGATTAAGTTGTTTACCCAAAGTTTCCCTTCCAAATGTTTACCAGTTGTCCCAAACCACCGGGACGCATGCTTGAGAAAATGCAATGAACTCACCTTGGTTTGCTCGGCAGATTATACCAAAGTTACTTGAATTAAAAATGGTCAATCACGTCCTAACAGGATTACCATACGAGTCAGGTTCGGTTCAAGTAAAGCACGTATGGTTACACAGAGTTAACACGTTACAAACACGAATGGATCATGGCAACATTTAACAGTCAAGCAACACACTCAACTTGTGCAATTATATATCCAATGGTAATCGGCCCAAAGTGAGAATGTATAAGTTGTGCGATCCGCTGGATTTGTGTGATCGGACTGGCCCAGCCCGATCACTGTCCGGCCCAAACAGTCAACATATATGTGGCCTTGTGCGATCCAAGCAGACTTGTGCGATCTGCTTGGGTTGTGCGATCTGATTAACCTGGTGCGACTAATAAGCCTTGTGCGAGTGAGGCCTTGGGCTGTCCGGCCCATTAACCTCAACCGGTTATTATCTGTGTGTGGCCCAAGGTATTGTGCGATTTGCACTGTTTTGTGCGATCCACGATACCTTGTGCGATCATGCATTGTTTATGTTGTACACTGTGCTAAAACCTGTGGTACCTAGCTTGTGCGATCTGTGTTGTGCGATCAGGTATGGTCTGATCTTGTGCGACCGAGCGGCTTGTGTGATTGGGCTTCTGTGCGATCAAGCCCTTGTGCGATCCGTTTAAACATCCGATAATCTTGTTATTCGGTTACAATTACAATCAATTCGTTTGACCCAATTGACAGTTTCCAAACTTATCATATATCAATTAACAACTTCTATTTTAGCAAAGATCGATCAAAGCAGGTTGTTACAACCGATTCTCATAAACCCTAACCAAAGCATGAACACTAAGCTATTGATTTACATGAACATGTGGCCGATTATATTCACATAACCCGATTCATAGAAACATAGAAACACAAGTTAACCGTCCGAATCATAGAAACATAACAGTGGATTAACATCTACATCAAAACCGATTCATATCCTTGATTACTAGCATACATACTAACTTAACACTCACAATATTCAGCCGATTGTTAATATATTCCAGCCGATTGCTTATCTATTCGGTAATGTCACAAGGTCATCAATTCTTATATTAATCATATATGACATTCATGCGAGCCGATTAACAAAACACAATCAATTATCAACAAAATCAACATGCTATCAAGAACCCTAGTTTATCATACAAGATTATCATAGCACACATATCCTAATATCATCAATCATATAAACACTAACTGATTGAAAAGAGGATGGGATTGATCCGACCACAATGATCTTCGGTGAAAGAGAAATGCTTGGCTACCTTCAGTTCGTGAAAGGGAGAGAGAGAGCTAGGGTTTTTGTGACTTGTGTGTTTTTGTAAAATATGAGATGGTTACCACATCCCATGTGTTAATCGATTTAGGGGGGGGGGGGAATAGGCCGAACCCCAAACTTGGGCTGCCCTATGGTCCGAGTACAAACAACACGGCCCAATGGCCTTGTGCGATTGATACATGTTGTGCGGTTCGATTCGAGTAACATTCACATAACATAACATACACACGTAATGCACATAATAACATAGCATTCATTAAATCAAAGTATCACGTAGGCACGTAACGTTACACAAAGTGAGTTCGTAATACGAGTTGTCACAGTATCCTCAACTAAAAAGAAATTTCGTCCTGAAATTTGGTACGCACTCACTGAGAAAGCTAAGTAAGTCAAAGCAGCTAGATAAGTTAAAGCTAAGTAAGTTATATCGTCTGCTGGTTTTCTTGGGGTGTCACATCCTCCCCAACTTGAATGGGAATTTCGTCCCGAAATTCACTAGTTGCATCAACAGTAGGTTTGCTAGGTTTTGACTGGTCTTTGGGGAACAAATGTGGATACTTAAGTTTCATCTGGTCCTCGCGTTCCCACGTGAACTCTGGACCACGTCTTGAGTTCCAACGAACTCTCACAATCGGTATACGGCTGTGTTTACGAACTTTAACTTCCCGATCCATAATCTCAATTGGTTCTTCGACAAACTGCAATTTGTCATCTATCTTTAGCTCTTGGAATGGTACTACCAGTGTTTCATCAACCAGACACTTCTTTAGCTGTGATACGTGAAATACATCATGGACATTACCCAACTCAGCCGGTAATTCCAACCTGTAGGCCACCTTTCCAATCCGTTCTAAAATTTTGAATGGTCCTACATAACGAGGGTTTAGTTTGCCGCGTTTCCCAAAACGCACCACACCCTTCCAGGGTGAAACCTTTAACATAACGCGATCATTAACTTCAAATTCCAGCGGTTTACTACGCTTGTCAGCGTAGCTTTTCTGACGGTCGCGAGCTGCGGCCATACGGTTTCGGATCTGCACAATGCTTTCTGATGACTCAAGAACAAACTCAGGGCCTGTGATCTGACTATCACCCACCTCATGCCAACGGAGAGGTGAACGACATTTCCGTCCGTACAGTGCTTCGAACGGAGCTGCCTTAATACTTGAATGGTAGCTGTTGTTGTAGGAGAATTCTATCAACGGTAAGTGCTTCTCCTATCCTTTCCCAAAATCAATCACACACGCCCGCAACATGTCTTCAAGTGTCTGGATGGTGCTCTCGCTTTAACCATCCGTCTGCGGGTGATAAGCGGTACTCATGTCGAGTTGGGAACCGAACGACTTATGCATTGACTGCCATAACTCTGAAGTGAAACGCGGATCTCGGTCTAAAATGATAGAAGTTGGCACCCCATGCCTAGAAACCACTTCCTTAAGGTAGATTGCTGCCAATTGAGAAAACTTGTCTGTTTCCTTGATTGCTAAGAAGTGTGCTGACTTCGTGAGGCGATCAACAATCACCCAAATGGTGTCATTCCCAGCCTGAGTTCTTGGTAGTCCTGTCACGAAATCCATGGCGATCTGTTCCCACTTCCAGGTGGGTATCTCCGGTTGCTGCAGTAGACCTGAGGGCTTTTGATGTTCTGCTTTGACTTTAGCACAAGTCAAACATTTGCTGACGTAGGTTGCTATATGAGCTTTCATGCTGGGCCACCAGTAGGTAGTTTTCAAGTCGTGGTACATCTTATCTGATCCAGGATGTACAGAGTAGCATGATTTATGTGCCTCTTCCAGTTCAAGTTCTCGTAAGTTGCCGAAAAATGGGACCCAAATGCGTCCGGTTACGTAGTAAGCACCGTCTCCCTTTCGTTCTAGTCGTTGCCTCGAGCCGCGTAAAGCTTCAGCTTGGACGTTCTCTGGTTTCAACGCTTCTACCTGAGCGTCTCGTATCTGGGAAGGAAGATTGGACTGGATCGTGAGTTGCAATGCTCGTACACGCCTAGGTGCACTATCCTTTCTGCTGAGGGCGTCAGCTACAACGTTCGCCTTGCCCGGATGATACTTGATGGCACATTCATAATCGTTCAACAGCTCGACCCATCGTCGTTGTCGCATGTTCAATTCTTTCTGGTCGAAGATATGCTGAAGACTCCTATGGTCGGTATAGATGGTGCATTTGGTACCGTACAGATAGTGCCTCCATATCTTCAACGCAAATATCACCGCTCCTAATTCCAAGTCGTGTGTCGTGTAGTTTTTCTCGTGAACCTTCAGCTGACGAGAAGCATAAGCTATTACCTTCTCGCGTTGCATCAACACGCAACCGAGACCCTGAATTGACGCGTCACAATATACCACAAAATCTTTGGTGCCCTCTAGTAAAGACAAGATTGGTGCACTGCAAAGTCTCTGTTTCAGAACTTGGAAAACCTCTTCCTGCTTCGTTCCCCAAGAGTACGTCGTGTTCTTCTGTGTCAGCGAGGTGAGGGGTTGCGCGATTTTCGAGAAATCTTTAATGAACCTTCGATAATACCCTGCGAGACCAAGAAATTGTCGCACCTCAGACGGAGTCTTTGGTGCCGCCCAATTCTTAACTGCATCCACCTTTGCAGGATCCACATGTATTCCTTTCTCATTAACAACGTGCCCAAGGAAATGCACTTCTCGAATCCAAAAGTCGCACTTAGAAAATTTCGCATACAGCTGTTCCCTTCTCAAAAGTTCCAAGATGAGACGTAGGTGGCGCTCGTGATCTTCCTTGTTCTTGGAATAGACTAAGATGTCGTCAATAAACACTATAACAAACTCGTCGAGATATGGCTTACATACGCGGTTCATGAGATCCATGAAAACCGCTGGTGCATTAGTCAATCCAAACGGCATGACCAAAAACTCATAATGTCCGTAGCGCGTTCGAAAAGCAGTCTTGGGAACATCCTCTTCTCTAACCCTTACCTGGTGATACCCCGATCTTAAGTCGATCTTTGAATACAAACTTGACCCTTGTAGCTGGTCAAACAAGTCGTCGATGCGAGGTAACGGGTAGCGGTTCTTAATGGTCACCTTGTTGAGCTCTCGATAATCAATACACATGCGGAATGACCCATCTTTCTTCTTTACAAACAGTATTGGGGCTCCCCAAGGCGAAGAACTGGGTCGAATAAAGCCCCTGTCCAACAACTCTTGCAGTTGATTAGACAGTTCTTGCAACTCTCCAGGTGCTAACCGGTATGGGGCTCGAGCAATCGGAGCCGCTCCCGGCGCAAGATCAATCTGAAATTCTACTTGACGGTGGGGAGGTAACCCTGGTAGCTCCTCTGGGAACACATCAGCGAATTCTTGCACCACTGGTAGATCCTCGATCTTACTCTCTTCAGGCTGAGCGTTGGTAACTAACGCTAACAGTGCAAGATACCCCTTTTGTAGATACTGCTGTGCACGCATGGCCGTGATAATCCCAACCATCGTCCCACTACGATGCCCTTGAACTAACAGTGACTCCCCATCAAGGAGAGGAATACGCACAACTTTCTCCTTACACAAAATTTCTGCTTGGTACTTAGACAACCAATCCATTCCTACTACTATGTCAAAACTACCGAGTGTAACAGGAAGGAGGTCAATGTCAAACACCTGACCCACGAGATCTAGTTTGCATCCAAAAAGGACATTTGAGGCTTCTATCGTTTTACCATCTGCTAGTTCTACTACTTGTTTAACTTCTAAAGGTGTTGGGGTTATCCCTAATCGTTGACTAAACCCTAGGGACACGTAACTCCAATCGGCACCCGAATCAAATAATACAGAAGCAATACGATTGTTAACAGGAAACGTACCAGTTACAACGTTGCCGTCATTCCTGGCATCCCCTGCTCCAAGCTGGAATACTCTGCCTCGAGCACCATTACCCCCGTTGTTGCCGTTGTTGTTGTTGTTGTCTCCAGCATTGTTGTTATTCGGGCGGTTGTTGTCGTTAGCGTTCTGGTTTAACTGAGGGCAATCCCGCTTAAAGTGACCCTCATCCCCACACTGATAGCACCCCTTCCTAAAACCCTGGTTCTGCTGGGGTGGTTGCCCCTGTTGTCTCTGGTTTTGCTGGTTCTGTTGCTGCTGGTGTTTGGGTTGTGAGGCCCTACAATCCCTGGCCTCATGGCCCGGCTTACCACACTTGTTACACGTCCGACCACACGGCCCAAAATGATGATAGCCACACCTGTTACACCGTGGCTTTCTCCCTGCATACGAACCCTGGCTGTGGCCACTTCCCTGGCCTTGATTGACAGAAGACGACTGGCTGATGCCGCGGTTGTTGTTGTTGTCTGGCCTTTTCTGAGTCTGACCAGCACTGGACGCTTTGTCGTAGTCGCTCCACTTCTGTTTGTTATCATTAGCAGATGTAGTAGCAGTGGGTGCCGTAGCAGCAGTGGCTGAAATGCGCGGAGGTAACGAATTGCTCTCGACTTCTTGGTCCACAATCTTATGAGTCAGACGAACAATCTGTGTCAAATCATTGAGATGGGCTGCAGTGACCAAACTCTTCACACACGGAGGCAACCCTTTGATGAATAACTCAATCCTCCGAGACATAGGCCGGGACAAATTCGGGCACATGTCGGCCAGTTCATACGATCGCTTCACATATGCTTCGACTTCAGATCCAACCATCTTGAAGTCGTAGTACTCGTTTTCCAACTTCTGGACTTCATCCCGAGGACAGTACTCCTCTTTGATCAGTTCTTTAAAGTCTTCCCAGGTTGTGGCATTCGCTGCCTCGATGCCCAACAACTGTACCTGGGCGTTCCACCACGTTAGGGCACCATCTGCCAAGGTACCCGCAGCATATTTCACCCTGTCCCCAGCGGGACAATTATAGATAGCAAACACAGACTCTGCTTTCTTGAACCATCTTAGAAGTCCCACAGCCCCTTCAGTCCCGGTGAAGGTCTGTGGCTTACAGTCCATAAACATTTTGAACGTACACGCAGGTTGATTAGGTTGGGGTTGCGCTTGCTGACCTAAATGATGGAAGGAAACACGTTATAGAAAAAGACGTGTACGCGATATGAGAGTAAGAGTACTTGATACATTCCGTACCAGCTTGATAGGCTGCTAAAGCCTCAGCCACACGGGTATTGATTAGGTCAGTCAACTCAGCCTGAGTCATGTCAATGTTGCCGCGTCCGTGTCCTCGTCCACTCATGTTTCTATAGTTGGGAATAAACCGATTTAGAAATCGAAACGAGATGGGAGTCAAGTATCATGTTCACATCTACGTACTACCAAGTTCACACACAACAAGGCAGAACCCTTCTCACGCTTGATAAGCCTCACTGGGACTTGCATGCACCCCACGTTATTATTAAGTGTGCACCCATAATAATAAGGCAATTTGCATGCTTGTCTCAGTGCCTCTTAGCTTGCGCTCGAAGTTTCCCCCGTTCAAACAATACAACAGATGGCATCACAGGTCTATGATTCACATGAGTCAAAGAATAGTGTCACACTATCAAGTCACTATGGTGTTTAATGTTTCATTTCATATATGTTGTGAGTGTGTGACTGCTTAAGCAAATAATGTATAAAGTGAGAGAGACGAACCTTGCAATCTGGAGCCAAGTGTCATGATCGATTCTTGAAGATGTTCGGTTATAGTCTGGTTTTACAAAACGTTTTAAGACCTAGTTCACTATAACCTGGCTCTGATACCAAACTGTAACACCCCCAAAATACCACCTGCGGAAACCCCGCGAGGCGTGTTACACATCAGAGTCTGAGCCACCAATCACATTGAACCAATGATAAATATTTAAATAAAACGTGTCATTAATTGCCAAGATTAAATGTCAAACATAATATCAATTCACAAAGAGTTATGTAGCGGAAGCATATGATAAGTCGTTTAGCAATTGTTTCATAATAAAACTCAAAACCAATGTATCAATTATAAGTAATCCAATAGCTTCGATCCATGACCACTCCAGCACTCCCAGATAGCAAGTCCATGTTCCAAGGTTAACGACCTACAAGCATGCAAACAAGTGTGTCAGACTACGCTGGTGAGTTCAAGGTCTTGTTAACGTGTTGTGTTACCAGATATATGTTAATGCGATTCAATGCTGTGTTACGATGTTGCTCATGCTAGTTACCCTAGGGAGTACGTGTCACACCCCCAAAATCCCACCTGCGGAGTACTACCGCTTGGAGGCGTGACTGACCAGGATCCAGCCGCCAATCATACTGAACAAGCATATAAGTAGTTATAAAAGTTAACCAACACGATTGGTGTTTCAAAACAGACAAGTTAAGTTGCAAGCGGAAGCATAAGTTTAAAGTTATAACATAAGTTCAAAGGTTCCAAGTTTAACATATCACGTAGCAATCCGTGTCCCACAACGACCCTCCTCCATGCAAGCTCCAGCTGAGTACCTATGGTCCTGCAAAGCATGTAGTAACGAGTCAACAACTAGTTGAGTGAGTTCACGGTTGGGTGTTTGTTTTAGTTGTTTCGAAAACAGTTTCCTTTAACTGGCATCCTGCCGTGGGGGTTACCCCATAGTTTAAAAAACGTGACATGTTCATTCCCAGTTACTCCGGCACTCCAGCCGTGGGGGCTACCCCATGTTAGTTATCAGGCATTTCGGCCGTGGGGGCTACCCCATGTTAGTTATCAGGCATTTCGGCCGTGGGGGCTACCCCATGCGTACACTAGACTCGTTACCATATCGACTGCTGACTGTAGTCATGTTTATGTGCCCTGAAAACATCAATGTCTATCATCATTGACGTGCCCCAGATCCATTAGTTCACGCCCGTCCTCTGCGGCACGGTGTGAGGCTTGTCAGACCTAAATAGCGCTATCTAACTAATGACCCGCTCGCCATTGGCCCGGCGATTAGTCGATACAAAAAGGAGGGACTTCGTGATAGAGTTTTAGTCTAGTACGTTTATCCATCCATCCGGACGAGGAATCACATTCCTGAACCACTGACGTCCTACCCAAGGAGGACGAGGAATCCACGTTCCTTAACCCCGTTCCCAACCCAGGGAATCCCATGCTTTGTAGAGGGTGTGAACTCACCTTGGTTTGCTCGGCAGTTAATCACAGAAAGATCAATCAAGTCGCAAGTAGTCAGTTACGTCCTAACACGGATATCACTTATAATCAGATTCAAACCAAGCAGTGCACGTACAAGTAGCGGTTACGGCATACAGTTTCTATCATGGCAGTTTAACAACAGTGCACAGTATCACATTTGGCCCACAAGTTCTACCTAAGCCCAGTACACGTATTAATCAGTTAACACAGAAGTCCACAAGGCCGGCCCATAAGTGTGGTCTCGAGTCGCAACCGGACTCGCAAGCATGGTCTCGAGTCATGTTGTTTGTGCTGATCATGGATGGTTGCGAGTCGCAACCGGTGTCGCAACCATGGTCTCGGTTAATCATGCTGAGGTATCGAGTCGCAACCGGACTCGTAACCTGTGGTCTCGGCTTATCCTGTTATGGTTGCGAGTCGCAACCGCGTGGTCTCGAGTTGTCACGCCGTGGTTGCGAGTCGCAACTGGGTGATTGCGAGTCGTAAGCTGTCGTTTTCACGTTCAGTGTTGATGCAGATATAGTCAGCCAAATGGTACTATGTAATCAGGCCCAAATCAGGAAATAACCAATAGGATTTCACTAACAAGTTTTCCTAATCAAGCTATTAGTAAAAATGGATCAAAATCATGAGGGTTTTCACATCTTTAACTATCATTCAAAGTGTTCTTCATATATTCAAACACATATTCAACCTTTGTTCAAGCAAAATTATGAACTATCATTCACTACCATGTATCCTATCATGACCAACATATTCATTAGCCGATTTGTTTAGTATAAACACCCAAACTTTTCGGATCCAAATCCAAGTACAACCGATATCATCATTCATTTTTAACATACAATGAACCTATTTTCAACATCAAGCATTTATGCATAGTTCCACACATAACAAGAACATTCATGAACCGATTTCTTTTCAAAACATCATGCATAACTCAATCAACTACCATATTATCACATAATCTCATCATACAACACAACATGAACATATTAACACTAAGTATTCAACAATAATCATCAAGAAACACTAACCGGTTGATGGGTTTCGAGGGTGTGTGTGAAGCTTCCAACCGGGTGTGTGTGTGAGCCGATCCAAGGTCCAAATCCGAGAATGAGGAGTGTGTTTGTGTTCTAGAGTTCTAGTGAGAGAGAAGATAGGAGAGTGTGTGTGTTGTGATGTTCAACAATTGGTAAAAAGAACTAAGGGTGATATATATATAGTCAAGTTCCAAGTGGTGCACCCTTCATGGGTTTCGAGTGGGTGTTCACGGCCCAAATGGCCCAACCGGCCAAAGGCCCAAACCGGTTACTATGCACTCGAGACCTCATGGTCTCGAGTCGGGTTCCTTGTTGTTTCGTGTTGGGTTCTCGGTTCGCATATAACACGTATATGTATACATACAATGCACACATAATAAGCACATAAAAACACATAAAAGTTCACGTTTATCATTAAGTTTAATCAGTTAACTAATCACATAACGTACAAGTAGATTGCATCAAGACACAACGAAGGTTCTAGATTTCGAGTTGTCACATCATCCCCAAGTTGAAAGAAATTTCGTCCCGAAATTTGATGGCACTCACTGAGGAAGCTAGTCAAGTTGTAAGGTTTTCCCGGTTATCCTGGGGTGTCACATCCACCCCCCGTTGATCTGGAATTTCGTCCCGAAATTCCGTAGCTTCAGCCTCAGTAGCGTTTGTATTGTTCTCAAACAGTTGGGGATACTTTTGTTTCATCCGATCTTCGCGCTCCCAGGTAAACTCTGGGCCGCGACGTGAGTTCCAACGAACTCGAACAAGAGGTATTCTAGTGCTCTTGAGGACCTTGACATCCCGGTCCGTGATTTCGACAGGTTCTTCGACGAATTTCAACTGTTCGTCGATCGTGAGTTCCTTCAGAGGAACTACGTGCGTCTCATCTGACAGACACTTCTTCAGATTTGACACATGGAAAACGTTGTGAACTGCACCGAGTTCTGCTGGTAAGTTCAGTCTGTAGGCCACCTTGCCTATTTTCTCAAGGATCTCGAAAGGTCCAACGTATCGTGGGTTGAGTTTGCCTCGTTTACCAAAACGAACCACACCCTTCCAGGGTGAAACTTTGAGTAATACCCGCTCCCCAACCTGGAGCTCAAGTGGTTTCCTGCCCTTATCGGCGTAGGCCTTCTGACGGTCACGAGCGGCCGCCATGCGTTGTCGTATTTGAGCGATCCGCTCAGTAGTATCTACCACATGTTCTGGACCGGTGATTTGACTATCCCCCACCTCTGCCCAACAAAGAGGTGACCGGCATTTACGTCCGTACAATGCCTCAAACGGAGCAGCTTTAATGCTGGTGTGGTAGCTGTTATTATACGAGAATTCCACGAGTGGCAGATGTCTTTCCCAGCTGTTGCCAAAGTCGATTACACATGCATGAAGCATGTCCTCTAAGGTTTGGATAGTGCGCTCGGACTGCCCGTCCGTCTGTGGGTGATACGCTGTGCTCATATCAAGACGTGAGCCAAAAGACTTGTGCATTGTCTGCCACAGTTCCGAAGTAAAACGTGCATCTCGATCAGAGATGATAGAAGTGGGCACCCCGTGCCTCGAAACAACTTCCTTGAGGTATATCTCCGCCAGAGTGGAGAATTTATCCGTCTCCTTAATTGCCAAAAAGTGTGCGGATTTTGTGAGTCGATCCACGATCACCCAGATAGTATCGTTTCCGCGCTGTGATCTAGGTAGGCCAGTAACGAAATCCATGGAAATTTGCTCCCATTTCCATTGTGGTATCTCTGGTTGTTGGAGTAGGCCTGAAGGCTTCTGATATTCCGTCTTGACTCGCGCACAAGTCAAACACTTGCTGACGTAAGTTGCTATGTGGGCCTTCATGCTAGGCCACCAATACGTAGTTTTAATATCGTGGTACATTTTGTCCGAACCAGGGTGTACCGAGTAGCGAGATTTATGCGCTTCATCCATCACAAGTTCTCGTAAGTCGCCATAGAGTGGGACCCAAATGCGTCCTGTTACGTAGTAAGCACCGTCTTCCTTCTGTTCTAAACGTTGCCTTGACCCGCGTAGAGCTTCAGCTCTAATGTTTTCTGGTTTCAGTGCTTCTATCTGAGCAGCTCGTATCTGCGAAGGTAGACTAGAATGGATCGTGAGTTGTAAAGCTCTTACGCGCTTAGGCGTAGTGTCCTTCCGACTCAGGGCGTCAGCCACAACATTGGCCTTGCCCGGGTGATACCTGATAGAGCACTCATAATCATTCAGTAGCTCGACCCATCGTCGTTGCCGCATATTCAGTTCCTTCTGCTTAAATATATGTTCTAGGCTCCTGTGGTCGGTGTAGATGGCGCACTTGGTTCCGTACAGGTAATGCCGCCATAGTTTAAGTGCGAAAACAACAGCTCCCAGCTCTAAATCATGCGTAGTGTAGTTCCTCTCGTGAACTTTGAGTTGTCGTGAAGCGTAGGCTATGACTTTATCTCGTTGCATCAATACACAACCAAGACCTTGAATTGATGCATCACAGTAAACCACAAAATCGTCTATGCCCTCTGGCAGTGAAAGGATAGGTGCACTACAAAGTCTATCCTTTAGATACTGAAAAGCCAACTCTTGTGCATTTCCCCAATGATAGACAACGCCTTTCTGTGTTAACAAGGTCAGAGGCTGCGCAATCTTAGAAAAATCCTTAATGAATCTCCTGTAGTAACCTGCCAATCCCAAAAATTGGCGAATTTCCTTTGGTGTGCGGGGCGCAGGCCAGTTCTTAATAGAGTCCACTTTGGATGGATCAACGTGAATCCCATCCTTGTTCACCACATGCCCTAGGAAATGGACCTCTCGAAGCCAGAAGTCGCATTTCGAGAATTTCGCGTAAAGTTGTTCCTTCCGAAGGAGTTCCAGAATAAGTCGTAGATGCTGTTCGTGCTCTTCTTTGCTCTTAGAATAGATCAGGATGTCGTCGATGAAGACTATGACAAACTTGTCCAGGTACGGTTTGCAAACTCGGTTCATCAAATCCATAAAAACTGCCGGTGTGTTCGTCAGCCCAAACGGCATGACCAGAAACTCGTAGTGCCCATATCGAGTCCTAAAGGCCGTCTTAGAGACATCCTCTTCTCGAACTCTCAGCTGGTGATATCCCGATCTCAGATCGATCTTTGAGTAGTAGCTCGACCCCTGCAACTGGTCGAACAAGTCGTCAATGCGCGGTAGAGGATAACGATTCTTCACAGTCACCTTGTTGAGTTCACGATAGTCAATACACATTCTGAAGGTACCATCCTTCTTCTTCACAAATAACACCGGAGCTCCCCAAGGCGATGAGCTAGGACGAATAAAACCCTTATCCAAGAGTTCTTGTAGTTGCGTGGAGAGTTCTTCCAACTCTGATGGAGCTAAACGATAAGGTGCACGGGCTACAGGCGCAGCTCCAGGAGCTAGTTCAATCTGAAACTCGACTTGGCGATGGGGCGGAAGACCAGGCAATTCCTCAGGGAATACCTCAGGATAGTCGCGTACAACTGGAAAATCTTCTAGCTTCTTCTCCTTCTCTGTGGTATCAGTAACCAGAGCCAAAATCGCAGTGTGGCCCTTTCGTAAGCATTTCTGGGCCTTAAGAAGAGAGATGATGTTCTCAACAGCACTTCTCTTGTCGCCACGAATCATGAGAGGTTCACTACCTAAACCAGGAATACGAACGATCTTCTCGTTGCAAAGAATCTCTGCTCGGTGTTGGAATAACCAATCCATCCCAATGACAACGTCGAAACTACCCAAGACAATAGGAATAAGGTCGATAGAGAAGGTCTGGTTAGCGAGAATAAGCTGGCAACCCTTGACTACGTGTGAGGCTTCCAAACTCTTACCATTAGCTAGCTCTACATTGTGCTTGTCGCTCAGGGGTGTAGGAATACGCTTAAGCATCTTACTAACTTCTAGGGACACATAGCTAGTATCGGCACCCGAATCAAATAAGACTGTAACATAAAAGTCGTCGAGAAGGAACTTACCCGTCACCACGTTGGGATCATTCCTTGCTTCACCTTGACCAATCACGAACACTCGTCCCCTAGCACCATTGTTGTTGTTCCCATTGTTACCATTCCCCTGATTGTTGTTGTTGTTCTGGTTCAGTTGGGGACAATCTTTCTTGAAGTGGCCTTCAGCTCCACACTGAAAGCACCCTTTGTTGTTACCCTGCTGCTGTCGCTGGTTCTGCTGAGGTTGCTGACGATTCTGATTGGCGGGATATGCGCTCCTGCAATCCTTTGCAACATGACCAGGCTTGTTGCACCGATGACAGTTGCCCCTGGTGCATGGCCCACTGTGGTGTAGGTTGCAACGATTGCATTTGGGGTGGTTCCCCTTGTACCCACCATGACTTTGACCACCAGACGATTGCTGACTGGGGCTCTTGTGATCATCCGTCTTTCTCTGCTGAGACTGAGCTTGCACAGAAGTTGAACCCCTGCTTGAAGTTCCATCCCATTTCCGTTTATCCCCACTAGAAGCACCAGAAGTAGTTGCAGCACCTATACGCTTCGGTAACTTGTTCTGCTCCACCGCCTGATCAGTGAGACGGTGAGCCAACTGAACAACCTGCTGGATAGTAGTCAAGTTTGCTGAAGTCACATGACTTTGGATCTCTGGCACCAAGCCCTTGAGATAGAGTTAAATTCGCTTATACGGAGGATCCACCATAGTAGGACACAACAAGGCAAGCTCATGCGATCTCTTAGTGTATGCCTCAATCTCTGACCCCGACATCTTGAGATTGTAGAACTCATCTTCCAGCTTGTGAATGTCATCACGACTGCAGTATTCCTCCCTGATCATTTCCTTGAAGTTTTCCCATGGGGTGGCGTTGGCAGCAACCAACCCCAACATCTGCACTTGAGCATTCCACCACGTGAGGGCCAAACCCTCGAGAGTACCAGTAGCATACTTTACCCTGCGCGCCTCAGGGCATTCACACATTTCGAACACAGACTCCAGTTTCTCAAACCAGTGTAGGAGACCTACTGCTCCTTCAGTTCCGCTAAAAGTAGTGGGTCGACAGTCCATAAAGGTCTTAAAAGTGCACACCGGTGCCTGGGCATATTGACCTAAGGTAGGTGAAAAAAAAACAGAGTTTAACACAAAGGTTGGTTCACGAGAGTAGGATCCAAATGATCCTAGAACAATTTCGGACTGCAGGATATACCTCCTGCGTTTGCAGCTGCAAGCGCTGCGGCAACTCGTTCGTTGATCAAAGCCGTCAACTGGGCTTGTGTCATGTTAACGCGTCCAGACATGATTCTTCATAATAATAAGAGTAATACGTGTGAGAGAGGTTCGCGCAAGTGCGATAGTAGGACAGAGTAAGCACACACGTGTTCAAACAACAGTAGTTATACTAATCAAGCATACCATGGGCAATGTACTATGTAACTAACAAGTAGGCAATATACATACATCATATTACCTAGAACGTCGAGCCTTGCATGCGGAGTGAAGTGTCGTTGTGGACCGTTAAGCACTAAACCGGTTATAGTCTGGTTTTAACAAAAACGTTTCTTCTTTATTAAAACCAAGTTCACTATAACCAATGGCTCTGATACCAATCTGTCACACCCCCAAAATCCCACCTGCGGAGTACTACCGCTTGGAGGCGTGACTGACCAGGATCCAGCCACCAATCATACTGAACAAGCATATAAGTAGTTATAAAAGTTAACCAACACGATTGGTGTTTCAAAACAGACAAGTTAAGTTGCAAGCGGAAGCATAAGTTTAAAGTTATAACATAAGTTCAAAGGTTCCAAGTTTAACATATCACGTAGCAATCCGTGTCCCACAACGACCCTCCTCCATGCAAGCTCCAGCTGAGTACCTATGGTCCTGCAAAGCATGTAGTAACGAGTCAACAACTAGTTGAGTGAGTTCACGGTTGGGTGTTTGTTTTAGTTGTTTCGAAAACAGTTTCCTTTAACTGGCATCCTGCCGTGGGGGTTACCCCATAGTTTAAAAAACGTGACATGTTCATTCCCAGTTACTCCGGCACTCCAGCCGTGGGGGCTACCCCATGTTAGTTATCAGGCATTTCGGCCGTGGGGGCTACCCCATGTTAGTTATCAGGCATTTCGGCCGTGGGGGCTACCCCATGCGTACACTAGACTCGTTACCATATCGACTGCTGACTGTAGTCATGTTTATGTGCCCTGAAAACATCAATGTCTATCATCATTGACGTGCCCCAGATCCATTAGTTCACGCCCGTCCTCTGCGGCACGGTGTGAGGCTTGTCAGACCTAAATAGCGCTATCTAACTAATGACCCGCTCGCCATTGGCCCGGTGATTAGTCGATACAAAAAGGAGGGACTTCGTGATAGAGTTTTAGTCTAGTACGTTTATCCGTCCATCCGGACGAGGAATCACATTCCTGAACCACTGACGTCCTACCCAAGGAGGACGAGGAATCCACGTTCCTTAACCCCGTTCCCAACCCAGGGAATCCCATGCTTTGTAGAGGGTGTGAACTCACCTTGGTTTGCTCGGCAGTTAATCACAGAAAGATCAATCAAGTCGCAAGTAGTCAGTTACGTCCTAACACGGATATCACTTATAATCAGATTCAAACCAAGCAGTGCACGTACAAGTAGCGGTTACGGCATACAGTTTCTATCATGGCAGTTTAACAACAGTGCACAGTATCACATTTGGCCCACAAGTTCTACCTAAGCCCAGTACACGTATTAATCAGTTAACACAGAAGTCCACAAGGCCGGCCCATTAACTAAGGCCCATAAGTGTGGTCTCGAGTCGCAACCGGACTCGCAAGCATGGTCTCGAGTCATGTTGTTTGTGCTGATCATGGATGGTTGCGAGTCGCAACCGGTGTCGCAACCATGGTCTCGGTTAATCATGCTGAGGTATCGAGTCGCAACCGGACTCGTAACCTGTGGTCTCGGCTTATCCTGTTATGGTTGCGAGTCGCAACCGCGTGGTCTCGAGTTGTCACGCCGTGGTTGCGAGTCGCAACTGGGTGATTGCGAGTCGTAAGCTGTCGTTTTCACGTTCAGTGTTGATGCAGATATAGTCAGCCAAATGGTACTATGTAATCAGGCCCAAATCAGGAAATAACCAATAGGATTTCACTAACAAGTTTTCCTAATCAAGCTATTAGTAAAAATGGATCAAAATCATGAGGGTTTTCACATCTTTAACTATCATTCAAAGTGTTCTTCATATATTCAAACACATATTCAACCTTTGTTCAAGCAAAATTATGAACTATCATTCACTACCATGTATCCTATCATGACCAACATATTCATTAGCCGATTTGTTTAGTATAAACACCCAAACTTTTCGGATCCAAATCCAAGTACAACCGATATCATCATTCATTTTTAACATACAATGAACCTATTTTCAACATCAAGCATTTATGCATAGTTCCACACATAACAAGAACATTCATGAACCGATTTCTTTTCAAAACATCATGCATAACTCAATCAACTACCATATTATCACATAATCTCATCATACAACACAACATGAACATATTAACACTAAGTATTCAACAATAATCATCAAGAAACACTAACCGGTTGATGGGTTTCGAGGGTGTGTGTGAAGCTTCCAACCGGGTGTGTGTGTGAGCCGATCCAAGGTCCAAATCCGAGAATGAGGAGTGTGTTTGTGTTCTAGAGTTCTAGTGAGAGAGAAGATAGGAGAGTGTGTGTGTTGTGATGTTCAACAATTGGTAAAAAGAACTAAGGGTGATATATATATAGTCAAGTTCCAAGTGGTGCACCCTTCATGGGTTTCGAGTGGGTGTTCATGGCCCAAATGGCCCAACCGGCCAAAGGCCCAAACCGGTTACTATGCACTCGAGACCTCATGGTCTCGAGTCGGGTTCCTTGTTGTTTCGTGTTGGGTTCTCGGTTCGCATATAACACGTATATGTATACATACAATGCACACATAATAAGCACATAAAAACACATAAAAGTTCACGTTTATCATTAAGTTTAATCAGTTAACTAATCACATAACGTACAAGTAGATTGCATCAAGACACAACGAAGGTTCTAGATTTCGAGTTGTCACAGTACGCCCTTACGTAACCGAGGAGTGTGCCTCTTAGCAACCCACTATGTTGTTCACGCTAGTTACCCTAGGGAAAACGCCCTTACGTAACCGAGGAGTGTGCCTCTTAACAACCATAGTGAAACCCAGATAATTAGTTCACCCCGTCCTTACGGCCCGGTGTGAGGTTTCCCACCTAATAGCGCTATCAACTAATTACCCCATTGCCCTCCAGGCAATAACCAAAACCGATTAAGTTGTTTACCCAAAGTTTCCCTTCCAAATGTTTACCAGTTGTCCCAAACCACCGGGACGCATGCTTGAGAAAATGCAATGAACTCACCTTGGTTTGCTCGGCAGATTATACCAAAGTTACTTGAATTAAAAATGGTCAATCACGTCCTAACAGGATTACCATACGAGTCAGGTTCGGTTCAAGTAAAGCACGTATGGTTACACAGAGTTAACACGTTACAAACACGAATGGATCATGGCAACATTTAACAGTCAAGCAACACACTCAACTTGTGCAATTATATGTCCAATGGTAATCGGCCCAAAGTGAGAATGTATAAGTTGTGCGATCCGCTGGATTTGTGCGATCGGACTGGCCCAGCCCAATCACTGTCCGGCCCAAACAGTCAACATATATGTGGCCTTGTGCGATCCAAGCAGACTTGTGCGATCTGCTTGGGTTGTGCGATCTGATTAACCTGGTGCGACTGATAAGCCTTGTGCGAGTGAGGCCTTGGGCTATCCGGCCCATTAACCTCAACCGATTATTATCTGTGTGTGGCCCAAGGTATTGTGCGATTTGCACTGTTTTGTGCGATCCACGATACCTTGTGCGATCATGCAATGTTTATGTTGTACACTGTGCTAAAACCTGTGGTACCTAGCTTGTGCGATCTGTGTTGTGCGATCAGGTATGGTCTGATCTTGTGCGACCGAGCGGCTTGTGTGATTGGGCTTCTGTGCGATCAAGCCCTTGTGCGATCCGTTTAAACATCCGATAATCTTGTTATTCGGTTACAATTACAATCAATTCGTTTGACCCAATTGACAGTTTCCAAACTTATCATATATCAATTAACAACTTCTATTTTAGCAAAGATCGATCAAAGCAGGTTGTTACAACCGATTCTCATAAACCCTAACCAAAGCATGAACACTAAGCTATTGATTTACATGAACATGTGGCCGATTATATTCACATAACCCGATTCATAGAAACATAGAAACACAAGTTAACCGTCCGAATCATAGAAACATAACAGTGGATTAACATCTACATCAAAACCGATTCATATCCTTGATTACTAGCATACATACTAACTTAACACTCACAATATTCAGCCGATTGTTAATATATTCCAGCCGATTGCTTATCTATTCGGTAATGTCACAAGGTCATCAATTCTTATATTAATCATATATGACATTCATGCGAGCCGATTAACAAAACACAATCAATTATCAACAAAATCAACATGCTATCAAGAACCCTAGTTTATCATACAAGATTATCATAGCACACATATCCTAATATCATCAATCATATAAACACTAACCGATTGAAAAGAGGATGGGATTGATCCGACCACAATGATCTTCGGTGAAAGAGAAATGCTTGGCTGCCTTCAGTTCATGAGAGGGAGAGAGAGAGAGAGCTAGGGTTTTTGTGACTTGTGTGTTTTTGTAAAATATGAGATGGTTACCACATCCCATGTGTTAATCGATTTAGGGGGGGAATGGGCCGAACCCCAAACTTGGGCTGCCCTATGGTCCGAGTACAAACAACACGGCCCAATGGCCTTGTGCGATTGATACATGTTGTGTGGTTCGATTCGAGTAACATTCACATAACATAACATACACACGTAATGCACATAATAACATAGCATTCATTAAATCAAAGTATCACGTAGGCACGTAACGTTATACAAAGTGAGTTCGAAATACGAGTTGTCACAGTATCCCCAACTAAAAAGAAATTTCGTCCCGAAATTTGGTACGCACTCACTGAGAAAGCTAAGTAAGTCAAAGCAGCTAGATAAGTTAAAGCTAAGTAAGTTATATCGTCTGCTGGTTTTCTTGGGGTGTCACACAAACTCCTCTCCTGTTGTCCAAGGAGTATGAGTATATATAGTAGCCTTTTTTTCATTAGGTTTTTCTTTAGTTTGTGATATAATATTCAAAGGCCCAATAGAAAACAACTACAGAACCCCCCAACATGATGTGTCGAGAGTTTGCATGGATGGCAGTTCTCATATGGGCGGCCCACCTCTTCTAATTCCAATATGCACGCGCCTATTATATTATTATTAATATAAAGCCTTCTCAAAGTTATAATATAGAGATTAGGGTGCTCGGCTCAATCACGGAAAATGGCTGCAATTTTTTATTCGGTCCTTGGTATCCCACTCTGCCCAACTGGCTGGTCATTTCCATATTACTCATTTTCGCTCCATTCGCACCAGGACCTGCCAAAACACAAACTAATATAATAAACCACTAAAAACTAAATAAAAATAAATAAAACTATACAATAATTATATATTTTACACGGGGAAAATATGTATATTTTACCAAACATCAACACCCAAACCAAACCCTAACTTTATAGCTAACCCTAACTTTAAAACTTTACCGAGACGTTATCCTGCTCCTCTTCTTACCTTCTCTCCAATACGCACAAACCCTAATCACGTGACAAACAACATCACAGATCTCTCTTCTTTTACTCTTTAAATACTGGGGTTGAAAGGTGACAGAGGGTTTCGGTAGGTGGTGGTGTTTTGCTGCGGTGTAAGGTGGTATACGGTGGTGGTAGGAGGTTGTTGTATTTAGTGTGGTGGTAGGTGGTTAATACGATGAAAAGGTGTAACAATATAGCACAAAATTTGTAATTCACTCTTTTTTAATTTAAGATTTTTTTTATTCTTTTGAATTTATCTTCAAGGGTAAACAAGTAATTTCATAGGTATTTAATCGAAAATTTAATAACGTTTGCCACTAAGAACCACCCGTGTTACATTTTCACAACCATCGGAACCAACTGTGTACTTATTAGAAGTTCAGGATCAACAGTGCAATATTAGCAAACTACAAGGACCAACCATGCATTTAACTTCCAATAAAGTAGGTGGTCGTACAAGAGTACTTAGGAACTAGAGTGAATTGCAAGTTTTGTCCTTTATCTTTATACTAAATTTTTGGCGGTGTCCTTTGTCTTTAAAATTGATGAGTATTGTACTTTATGTTTACAAATATTGCACGTTACATCTTTTGGCACTAACGTAGTTAATATTAAATGCTAAATAAGATCATGTGCATGTCACATGAGGGCAGATCTGTCTTTTCCACTACCCTCTCCATTTTCCCCCAAATTATATCAACTCAAACCTGTGATAATTGGCAACACTCTGGTAATTCCTTACAACCCGAAAAACTAATTACATTAATTATTTTCGCGTGTATGACTTGATTTTATTTAATAAAGTCTTAAAAGTCTAGGAATTTAAAAAATCATAGTTAAGTATGATAACAAATCCGTTGCGATTAGAAACAATATCCTAGACTGACATTAGGAACGCGAATAAACGATACTTGTTAGTACTAGTCGCGTTACAGTCTGACACGATAAAAACAAGACATACAGATATGTCTACATAAATATTCGATAAAACTCTGTCAAAAATAGCATGTGCCTTTATTATTTAGAAAATTTCAATTAAAAACCAAATTGTCCAAGTCCGTAGAAAAATACAGTAATCCTGCGGAAATGTACAGCATTCCGCAGAACGAAACAGTAACTGTCTGAAAACCCAAAAATAAATATTATTTGACATAAATAATATAATGGCTATTAAAAACGACACAAAATCCGCAATTGAATCTTATTGCATTAAGCTGCACGGCTAGTTTAGTAAACTGTCTGATAGCAAAGCCGGTACCGAAACTGTGTCAGAAATAATAAAACTTTTAGTCCAAAAAAAGTTGGATTATTAATTTGGATGATAAAACATGTACAAAAACTATTTTTGTTATGTATTTATATAAATGAAACACAATGTCAGTATTTTACCCGGTACAGGACTCGAACTAACTTTTTCGCTCGATCAACAAACTAATACATTTTGATGGACTAGTTTTACCTAGTGTCACACTACTTTAAAATGTGAGGGCTTAAAACATCGTAGATATTTTTATATAAATTATCAAAGTTTATAAAGATTACATATTAATCAAGATTTTATTAAAAAAATTCAAAACACCCCCCCCCCCAATGCTGATTTACGGTTTTGATAGGTCTCCCTTAAGCCCACTCATCCAAGATGTAGTCTGTAGGAAGCTCTAATTGAATGATTAGTGTGTTGTTCCAAGATCTTAATTGATTCTAACATTCCCCCATTTTCATATTTCCAACAAAACAAAACCATCCATCTCCTTACTCTCTCTCTCTCTATAAAATCGGCTAGACCCAAACACCCACCTACAACATCTTTTTTTTCAAAATTCAAACTCAAAACTCTTGCAAACATGGAGATTTATGGATGATTCAAGAAGATTTCAGGACTTGAAGATACACTAGAAGCACCTTAGAAGCACTAGGAGACCTTGGATAATCATATCTTCATATCATCATCTTTATTTTTACTAGCAAGCTTGTAAGAACTCTACACTCGTTTCTATTTTCATTCTTGATTTTTAAAGAAAACAAGTTCATCTTGAATCAAACCAAAACAAAACCCATATGAAAAACACTATGAAAAACCAAAAATCATTATTTTTATCTAATGATTTTTCTATGATTTTGGGATGAACTTGGAGAAATTTAGACTAGAGAACATGAATCTTGGTTATTTTTGTAAAAAAACATAATCTAAACACATGCATGTTAGATCAACCAAGATTTATCAACAAAAGTGGTGAACATGAGTTTTGATGATTTAAATGATTAACATGCATGCTAGAAAAGCATGAGAAATCATTTAAATCCAAGAAAACAAAATTTTGATAAATTACTTGAATAAAGTTTCCATTTCTGGAAAGAATCAAGAACATGAAATATGTTAGTAGAAAGAGTTTTGAATACATATTTGTACTTTAAATGACTATATGAGTCACCTATAACAAGAGTTTTAAATAAAATCTTGTTCTACAAATTTTTGATAAAAATCAAGAATAAAGTTTCCTTTTTGGGAAAGTTAGAGACTATATCATGTTCATAGCATTTTTGTTGACAAAATATAATGATTATTGATACTTGAAGATGTTTTGTGTTGAAATGATTTGAACACAAGTTTTATATAAACTTGGGAAAATCTATATTTCAAAAGAAAATATGGCAAAATTTTTATAAAGTTTTTATGTTCAAAAGTTGTTAAACAAAGAAATTTGTAACTAGAGAACTATTTGAAGTCTTTAAACATGATTAAATGAATTTTTGGAAAAAAAGTTATTAACTCATGTTTTGTGAAGATTTCTAAACGAAAACTGACAAAGTATATATATTAGATAAGATATATACTTTCAAAATTTATCAAGTATCATAAATATATATTTTGGGTATGTATATTATTTAGTTCAAGTAAGAATAAATACAAAATTATACACATCTACAAAAATTACAAAATATATATTAACACTTGGAAAACAAAACAATAAATTGGAATGTCCATCCTTGGACATAAACATACAAACGGATAATTCGGACATTTTGGACAATATGGACATTTTGACAAATTTGGACAAAATAAAATATATGGCACAAACGAAACAAACAACATAAACGAGACGGACGACACGAACGGGACAAACGACACGAATAAACCAAATTGACACGAAATAGTCATAACAAAATACGAGCCGTCACACACACTCAAAAAGGACTTATGCAGTAAAAAGGTTTTATATATATGACATAAGTAATAATTGTTATAAAACTAGATTTATATAAAAATACAAGTATTATTATTTATGACCAAGCTCAAAATCTTTTAAATTGAAAGGAGTCCATTAAATTAAATTTGGGCGAAAGTCCATTTTTCATAAATAAAATTGGGCTAGGCCCACTTCTAAAAAATATTTAGACTAAAATCTATTTTTAGTTAAATTGGGCTAAAGCCCACTCTACAAAGAATACTTCAACTAAAAACTCAATTTTTATAAACTATTATGGACTAGATCCACTTTTAGAAATAGTTTGGGCAAGGGCCATTCTTACATAACCTATTTGGGCTAAGTCTACTCTTATAAACTAAATTGGGCTAGGCCCACTTTTATAAAAGTAACTTAGTCTAGGCCCACTCTTACAAATCAGTTTGGGCTTAACCCACTTTAAACAAAGTCACTTGGGCTAGGCCCATATACAATAAACATACAAAATGGACATAAAATCTAATACATGAATTAAGCCCATTCAAATATAAACCAAATAATATATATATATATATATATATATAGGGGACCGCTAAAATGAAAACCACCTATAGTTATAAGAACCATGAGAACTACACCGTACGGGGCGAGTTGGACCAATTTTTTTTTTTCATAAACGTAGATGCGTGTATTACAAACACATTTGCAAAAAAAATTCAAAAAAAATTGTCGTGCGGTACCCGTAAACACAAACTTGTGGTGCTCAAAACTACACACACGACATTTTTTTTGAATTTTTTTTTACAAATGTGTTTATAATACACGCATCTACGTTTATGAAAAAATATTTTGGTCCAACTCGCCACGGATCAAAAAGTTCTCATGGTTCTTACAACTGGAGGTGGTTTTCATTTTCGCGGTCCCCTATATATATGTGTGTATATATATATAGGTATGTATATAGGGGACCGCTAAAATGAAAACCACCTCCAGTTGTAAGAACCATGAGAACCACTTTCTAGCCACTAGATCAGCAAGATGGATGGATGAGATGATCTGAATATAAAATTATTTTTCAAGTCTTTTGTCTTTTGTGTTTTTGATTATTTTATTAACAAAAGGGTATTTTTGTAAATCGTTTTCGTGAGCCAGTAGTCACTTCGTCTACGTCTGTAGCAGACAGCATGCATGTCCAATCCTTATTAAAAGTTTTTCCAATCTCTATGTTCATAACATTCTTCCACCCCACATAACACATACAACACAAAAACCTAAATTCTCTCTGCCCTATTTGTAAGCGACGAAGACTCCCCAATCCTTCCTGGCGATGATTAGAACTCCGGTAACCCAGGTGTAGCACATTATATCCGGTCGTGAAGCACCGGAAATCGTGGTTCGACGTTACGCACAGCTTCAATCGAGCAAATAGAAAGGTTGGTGTCTCCCCTTCCTCAAAATTGTGAACATGTAATCGTTTCTTCCATGGCTCCTTTTCTCTTATACTTTGACATATCTGTGGTGTGGGTGTCTGATGTAGTGAGTAGTACGATAATGAAGATCAACACGTTGATTCTGTGAATGCCCGTGTCGTTCTTCCCCAACCCCAAAATTCAACCCAAAGGGCTCGGAATTTGAAGTGAAAAACTGTTTTTCTCAAAATTCAATTCTGATTCATCAAATGATTAGGGCAATACATAAATAGAGACAGAAATTCGAAACGGGCCTAAAAAAGACAACGGGCCAAACACAAGCCCAAAAACAAAATGCCCAAAATACTTGAAAAAACATAAAAATGGAAAAAACTAATAGAAATAAGCGTTTTTCGGCCCGGACGATGACCCAAACACCATTTTCCATAAACTGCGCCAAAAGTGACTCAAGAAACGAGTATCCCGATCAGAAACTATAGAAGACGGCAAACCATGCAAACGATAGATATCTCGAAAGAACAACTGAGCCACATTAACTGCATCCGTTGTCTTCTTGCAAGGAATAAAGTGCACCATTTTAGAAAACCGGTCCACCACGACGAAGATCGAATCATTACCACGCTGAGTACGGGGTAACCCCAACACAAAATCCATGCTAATATCTACCCAAGGTTGCTGAGGAATGGGTAGAGGCATATAAAGCCCTGCATTGGTAGCTGTGCCTTTTGAAACTTGACAGATCCTGCAACGTCTAACAAACCGTTCAACATCCCTCCTCATAGTAGGCCAAAAATAAGAAGACTGCACCAGTCGTAAAGTACGGTCTCTTCCCACGTGCCCTTCTCCATGCAGTTCTTTAATTATTTGAAGTCGGAGGCTGGAATTGGGAATACACAATTGATTTTCCTTAAAAAGAAAGCCATCATGCACAAGAAAATCTGCCCTCTTCCCAAACTGCACATCTTGCAAAATGACAGAAAAATATGGATCTGCTGTGAGCTGTTCCATGAGATTGTCTAGCCCGGTACAACAACTCTCATAGAAACAAGCAGGCTACTCCTCCTGCTCAAGGCATCTGCCACACGATTCGAAATTCCAGACTTATGCTTCATAACAAAGGTAAACTTTTCCAAGAAAGCCATCCACCGAGCATGCTTATGTGACACTTTATCTTGACTGCGGATATGCCTCAGCGAATCATGGTCTGTAAATAAAACAAACTCCTTGTGAAACAAATAGTGACGCCAATGTTTCACAGCCTAGACCACTGCATAAAATTCAAGATCATAAGTGCTATAACGTAACTTTGGCCCAGTCAACTTCTCACTGAAATAAGAAACTGGTCGCCCCCCTTGACTTAGGACTGCCCCAATACCACCCTGCGAGGCATCTGTGTGCAACTCAAAAACCCGAGAAAAATCTGGCAAAATAAGAATTGGTGCTGATGTAAGCTTTTCTTTGATTAACTGAAAAGCTGATTCTGCCTCCTCAGTCCATATAAAGGTCTTTCCCTTCATGCAGTCAGTCACTGGTGCCATAAGGGAACTGAAATTTCGAATGAACCGTCTGTAGAATGAAGCAAGACCATGGAAGCTACGTACTTCAGTTATTGTAGTGGGGGTTGGCCACTGCTTAACAGCCGCTACCTTGGATTCATCCACCTGTATCCCGTCACCAGAAACAACATACCCCAAAAACAGGACCTTAGGGACCATAAAGACACACTTCTTTCTGGCTGCATACAAGTTATCCCTTCGGAGCAAGGTCAAAACCTGCCGTACATGCTTCACATGCCCATCAAAATTAGGGCTATAAATAAGAACATCATCAAAATAAACCACAACAAACTTGCCAATAAAGGGCCGAAACAACTGGTTCATGACCCGCATAAACGTACTAGGGGCATTGGACAAGCCAAAAGGCATCACTAACCATTCATACAACCCCTCACGAGTCTTGAAGGCGGTTTTCCACTCATCCCCAGGCCTGAGTCGGATCTGGTAATACCCACTCTTCAAGTCTAGTTTCGTGAAAATAGTGGCACCGCTAATTTGATCAAGCAAATCATCAAGTCGAGGAATAGGAAACCTGTACCTCACAGTGATCTTGTTGACTGCACGACTGTCAACACACATACGCCACGTCCCATCCTTCTTTGGAGTCAACAGAGCAGGAACAGCACAAGGACTCATGCTTTCCCGAACATACCCTTTAGAAATTAAATCTTCAACCTGCCGACGTAATTCCTCATGCTCCTTTGGACTCATTCTGTAATGGGGCTTATTGGGTAGCTGGGACCCCGGTTCCAAATCAATGTGATGTTGGATGTCTCGTAGGGGTGGCAACCCGGCAGGTAAATCATCTGGGAAAACATCAACAAACTCCTCGAATAACGGAACCATACATTCAGGAATGTCGACTTCCTCGGCCACAGGCTTCCCAATCAAAATAAAAACATTGTCTGCTTCCTCCAACTCATCTTGAAACTGACTAATGGTCAACAGAGTGCCCGACTGTTTCGTGGCTAATTGCTTAGGCTTGCTAGGAACAAGAGTGATCTTCACACCACCAAACAGGAAACTATACGTATTGGACCGCCCGTTATGTTCTATATTACGCTCGTACTCCCAAGGCCTGCCCAACAATAAGTGACACGCGTCCATAGGGACCACATCACACACGACATCATCCTTGTACGTGGACCCAATGGAAATTGAAACAAGTGCCCTTTTAGATACCGTCACTTCACCTCCCTTTTTCAGCCATTGAAGCTTGTACGGTTTCGGGTGACTCTCTGTCTTCAAGGCCAACTTTTGGACTGCCTCTTCAGAAATCAGATTGTCACAACTCCCGGAATCGATGACGAACGTGCAAACCTTTCCCAAAATAGTACATGTTGAGTGGAAGATGTTATGCTTCAGCCAATCATCCCCATCTGCCTTTGGTGTATAGCAAGAACGTCTAACCACCAAACTCACCCCAACATCACCGGTCACAACCTCCTCTTCATATTCAGTTTCCTCATTGTAGACTGGGTTATTCTCATACTCTACATACTGTTCATCTTCAGACTCAGCAAATAAGTGTCTTTTACCAGCCTTTTTGCACTCAGCTTGACGATGGCCTGTTTCACCACAATTGAAACATCTGGGACCACTACTGCTAGCCCCCTTAGAAGTAGGCCCGGTATTACTACCCCCCGGCTTCCCCTGACTAGGCCCGCCACGAGGTGCCCCACTGCCTGACCCAACGTTTCCCCCAGCGGGGGTAAATGAACCGCCCACCCGACGGTTTTGCTTCTCAAAGGCCAACGCCCGTTGGTGTGCCTCAGGAATGGTTAACGGATCAAAAAGATTCACAGCCTCCATGATCTGAACCCTTAGACCCCCAATATACCGGGAGACAAGTTGCTCCTCCGGTTCTTGAATATCATTCCTTGCAATCAACTGGTAAAACTCAGTTGTATAATCATCAACCGATTTAGCCCCCTGTTTTAAATTCTGCAGACGCTGGTACATCAACCTTTGAAAGTTATGAGGCAAAAAGTTGGACCGCAAGCATTTTTTCATCTTGGTCCATGTCACGATCCTTGACTTCCCGAGCCTGTTTCGTGTTAACTTCAATTGTTGCCACCACGCAGAGGCCCTACCACGTAACCTGGTAGCGATCAAGGCCACCCGCTTATTTTCAGGCACCTCCTTGTATTCAAACACCTCCTCCACGGTAGCCAACCAATCGATGAACCCCTCTGGATTCAAACTAGACCCATCAAATTCTGGAATATCAACTCTAATCCCAGAATCCCAACGCCTGTTACCCCCTCCACGTTCACCCCTTGGTCGCCCTTCCTGTTCGTCTTCGGAAGCCGAACCGTCACCAAATGGGTTACTAAAATCAGAACCATACCCGTCATTGGGTCCCTGCCTCCTACGATTGATCAAATCGGCCATCCGATCAGTCAACTGATTGACCACTTGATCCAACCGCTCATCCACTCTCGCCATGAGTCGCTGCTCCAACTCTCGTTCATACACTTCATCGAGAGGCCTGTTGTTGTTTCTCCTCGGAGGCATTTTGAGCCAGGAATTCGGCTCTGATACCAACTGATGTAGTGAGTAGTACGATAATGAAGATCAACACGTTGATTCTGTGAATGCCCGTGTCGTTCTTCCCCAACCCCAAAATTCAACCCAAAGAGCTCGGAATTTGAAGTGAAAAACTGTTTTTCTCAAAATTCAATTCTGATTCATCAAATGATTAGGGCAATACATAAATAGAGACAGAAATTCGAAACGGGCCTAAAAAAGACAACGGGCCAAACACAAGCCCAAAAACAAAATGCCCAAAATACTTGAAAAAACATAAAAATGGAAAAAACTAATAGAAATAAGCGTTTTTCGGCCCAGACGATGACCCAAACCGCCGTAGGCGTTTACAGCAAGATAGAGCTCGTTCTCCCGTTCGTTTTGACTGGTCACACGCCCCAAACGGACTCCCGTAGCCCAAGTTAGAGCCATTTCAATGAAGCCCCTTTTGTGACGCGATCTGGGCCTCCAAGTACCTGATGGCCCGCTCTTCCACGCTTGGGCCCGCATCAGAAAGTGGGGTTATATGCGTTAGTTCGTGTAACATAATGTTTTTTTTTTCTTATCTTCTATAGCAAATGGTTTTTTGGTACCCCATGTATAAACGACTTTTGAATATTAATATTTATTTTTTGCCCGTATACATGTAGGCACGAGGTCTAGGCCTCAACGCAGTCGTAAGGTATCATGTGTCATATTTGACTCGAGTGACGAAGCCGACACCCCCCACGGGTGAGTGTAAAACAGCCTACTAAGAAATGGAAGCAATCGGAGATTTGTGGTTCACCAACTAATAGGAGCAAGAAACAGAGAGCTGCGGTACAGCAATCGCTGCCGGCATTGAACACACGTTCTTCACTGAAGCAATTATTCAATGCGATGATAGGGTTATCTGATCGAAAGAAAGAGGCTATTAACAAAATGGGTTTTGGGGTTTGATAGGTTTCTGTGTCAATGAGATTCCTGAGAAGCTATCCTGCCATGTTGTGGACAATTTTGACGCCCACTTAATGACGTTAAACCTTGGTAATAGCAGCTTGTTGGTGGACGGGGGGCTGATTAGCAAATTGTTGGGGATACGTGACGCAGGCTTGAGTTTCCTTGATGTTGAGGAAGCGAAGACACTACACCCATCGTTGAAGGCGTGGCGTGCACGCTTCCCACCAACCAGTTACATAGCCCCTTCCCTGGTCTCGGCAGAAATTCAAAACGACAAGTATTCCGACATGGCGCATTTCCGTACCGATTTTGCTTTGCTTTTCCTAACGACGATGGCCAGCTCATAGCAGAATGGTTACGTAAAAGACAAGTTTTTGAAGCGCTTGACTGCAGATACGAGGTACGAAGATTACAATTGGTGTGCTTTCATTATTGACTATTTGAGGAAATGTAAGAAAAAGTGGAGGCCATGGAACCCAAAGTGTTGCTGGGCAGGGCCTTTGACCATCCTGACGGTGAGCATGTGTTTGCTCGTTAAATTTTAATTAATTTTTTATTATTTTATTTTTATTCTGTTTTATTTTATTTTTTTTTTCTGTAGTTGCTGTATGTAGACTGCACGCGGCAGCCAGCCTGCAACACTGCAACACTGGCGATGGGGTCCGAGCCATCCATTACTGTACGAAGGAGCTTTTGACGCGTCGACAAGATTACGAGATTTCGAATGGAGGGTTCGGTCGTGGTCAGGTGAAACCACTAAGTGACGGTATAGCTGACAAAGGCGCCGGTGAACAGGTATAACCATATTTAAAATTTTAATCTCTTTTTTCCATGTTTTGTTTTTATTTATTTTTGTTGGTGTACCCATATAGCCTAATCGTGTCTTTTTGTGTTCACTAGAGACGAGCTATGTGGATAAATGGGTAGATGAGTTAGCCGCGTTAAGGTTTAGAATAGAGAAGGCTTTAAGCGATCGGTTGGCTGTGGAGCCGGATAACGGGGTCCACATGAGGCTAAAGCGAAGATACACCGAAGTGTTAGATGTGTTACCATGTTGGCCGGCTGAACAATTAGAGACTTTCAAGGAAGGTGAAACGCTGAAAAGAACGACCAGGGGTACTTCCAGCCCTCCGTCCGCCCCGTCAGGTATTCGTATGGTGTTTTATGCCACGCAAAGCGGAAGTGTATTTTTTACCCATTTGGTTTAATAACTATCTCGGGGACCGTGGGTGGGGGTGGGGGAAATTCTGCAGGGGGGCGTGAGCAACCGGCGTAGGATGATACGAATGCAGCTTCTGATTCTGGCGACAAAAACGAGGAGGTTGATTTAAACTTATTGATTTCCGGTATCGCCGAAACAGCTGAAGCGGGGGGCGGCGTCAGCCTGGGAGCTGTAAGCGTGGTCCTTGACACCCTGCTAGGTAACAAAAGAAAGAAAAAAACATGCAACCCCGTTCGATTTTTTTACGTATGCAGTTGTGGCTCAGCGTAAAAATGTGTTTATTACTTTTCGTTTTTAGACACACGCGGCGCTGCAGGTGGAGGTGAGGTTGATGAGCGTGCTGATGGCCTACCGGTTGTGGACAATGTTGGGGGGATTACAACAGATAGCAGAGATGCTAGTTACAAGGATGTTGATTGTCGCAACCCCTGTCCCCTAACAACCCGGGAACGGGAGGCCGTGTCCAGTTTTGGTGGTATCTGGTGTTTATTCGTTTTGGCAGCAGAAATTACATCAGTACCGTAGTTAGGAAATATTTTATCAGAGTAAAATACCACACTTTCATAATATTAAACACATGGGATAAAACCCAAGTTTTAAGTACAAACAATTTTCATAGGAATAAATCCTATTTTATTTAATAAAAACATCTATTTATTTTAGGTAACTTTATAGTCACTTTTTCAAGCCTTCAGTGCTGTCCAGCTGGCTTCTATTTGGCTTTCACATTTTGTTACCTGAAACGCGTTTAAAAACATTTTGTCAGTAGGAAATACTGGTGAGAGAATCTCAGTTTAATCAAGTTTTAATAAAAAACCATTGTACAGTATTGAGGGCGGTCGCGCAATTACATTTGTTTCCAAGTAATACTAATTACCACCCACGGTACTGTCAACCCGACTTGTGGTCATGTTACTCCTCGCAAGGCAGTAACAAATTTTGTATACAAAACCCCAACATACCGACGATAATTGTATCCTTACAAATACTCAATAACTGTTTAATATATAATTAATTAAGTGAGGTTTTGTAAAAACAATTTGCAAAAAGGAGATTACTCACATTATTGTCTTAGATTTTCTGTAAGGGTTTCCTGGTGACAATCTATAAATTACACAAATTCACACGCATTAGTATAATAACCCATTTTAACATTAGTACTACCCTCCCCGAGACGGCATTCCAACGACTACGTCGGGCAGAACCACGACAGCCGTTACGGAACCCTAGATCAATCGGGCAGCGTATCTAATACGTATCCAGGGGTTATGATACCTACAACGGAGTAGAACTTCGTTATTTAGGGGGGTATTATACCCGATAATTGCTTTATCTATGCAGAATTTCGAGAGAGAAAGTGTGTGTGAGCGTCGGACAACAAATGCCAACAGCCCCTATTTATAGTTGTGATCTTGGACTCCCTCGCGGCCTGCGTAAGCCGAAGGGAACTCCTTCGCGGTACGCGACAGAGGCTGGTAGGGCCGTAGGGTGAGTTAGTCACCGGTATAGCTTCGACGGTTGGCCGGACACGTGGCAGCTCAGGGTTGCGCCACTTGCCCAGGCGCTCGCGGCCCGCGTAGGCTCAAGTGGAGTCTGTCGCGGCCCGCCAGAGCCCCTAATTTCTTGTTTTTAATTAATTTTAATAAAAATTAATGTATTCGGTGCCCGTTTTTATGTATGCGGTGTATATTAGGACATTTTGGGATATTCTAATTATTTATAAGGTGTCGAAAATATTTCGAGGGTTATTATATCCTCCCCACCTTGTTTTAGAGCTCGTCCTCGAGATCTACTAGAACAAGTGTGGATATTTCCTTTGAATTTCTGATTCAAGCTCCCATGTATACTCCGGTCCTCTTTTGGAGTCCCATTTCACTTTGACCAGAATTAATCTCTTGTGCTTGAGATTCTTAACCTTTCTGTCTTCAATTTGAAGAGGTCTTTCTACAAATTTCAGTTGTTTATTTACCTCTATATCCTTATGAGGTACTACCAGTGATTCATCAGCTAAGCATTTTTTGAGATTTGATACATGAAATACATCATGTATTCCTGCCATTTCCTCTGGTAGTTGTAACTGATAGGCTACAGGTCCTATTCTTCAAATAATCTTGAAAGGTCCAACATACCTGGGGCTTAGCTTTCCCCTTTTGATGAATCTGACTACTCCTTTCAAGGAGAGACTTTTAATAGCACTTTATCTCCTACTTGAAATTCTAACGGCTTGCGACTGTTATCAGCGTAGCTCTTTTGTCGATCACGTGCTTCTTTCAGTCATTCCTTGACTTGAATAATCTTGTCGGTTGTTTCTTGTACTATTTCAGGTCCAGATAGTTTCTTTTCCCCAACTCCTGCCCAACAGACTGGGGTTCGGCACTTTCGTCCATAAAGTGCTTCGAATGGTGCAACATTGATACTTGTGTGATAACTGTTATTGTAAGAAAATTCTATTAATGGTAAGTGTTCATCCCAATTACCTCCGAAATCAATTACACAAGCTCTAAGCATATCTTCCATTGTCTGAATTGTCTTTTCACTTTGTCCGTCAGTTTGAGGATGATAAGCTGTGCTTAGATTCAACTTGGTTCCCATTGCTTTTTGGAAACTTGCCCAAAAATGAGAGGTAAAACGGCTATCCCTATCAGAAACATTTGATAAATGAATTCCATGTAATGAAACTATTTAATTTACACACAACTTAGCTAATTGTTTCATACTGAAAGTTTCCTTCATTGGTAGAAAATGAGCTGACTTAGTTAGCCTGTCTACAGTCACCCAGATTGTATCATTACCTTTTCTTGTTTTGGATAATTTGGTAACAAAATCCATTGTTATCAATTCCCATTTCCGTACGGGTATTTCTAACTGCTGCGATAAACCTGAGGGTTTCTGATGTTTAGCTTTGACTTGTTAACAGGTTAAACACTTAAAAACATAAGCTGCTATATCCTTTTTCATTCCTATCCACCAAAAATTCTTTCTTAAATCCTGATACATTTTATCACTTCCAGGATGCATCGTATACGTAGACTTATGGGCTTCTTCTAATATACGATGATGCAGGTTTCCTAATTTAGGTATCCACATTCTTTTCTTATGGAATCTCCAAATTCCATCTATTCCTTGTTCTAATTCCTTAATCATTCATTTTAGCCTTTCAGTATCCTCCTTGATTACTGATTCTTGTGCTTCTCTAATTTGTTCATTTAAATCTACCGGTAGATTTAGCTTAAGAGAACGCACTCTTTTTGGCTTTTCATGATACTTTCGACTTAAAGCATCAACTACCACATTTGCCTTTCCTGCATGATACTGGATATTACAATCATAATCACTAAGAATTTCCATCCAGCGTCTTTGACTCATATTCAACTCCTTTTCTCCGAAGACATACCTTAAACTCTTATGATCGGTGAAAATGGTAAACTTACTACCATAAAGGTAATGTCTCCAAATTTTAAGGGCAAAAATTATGGCTCCTAATTCTAGATCATGGGTTGAATAATTCTCTTCGTGATTCTTAAGTTGTCTAGATGCATAGGCTATAACCTTTTGACGTTGCATCAATACACATCAGTAACCTAACTTAGAAGCGTCACAATAGACTACAAAGTCTTCAGTTCCTTCTGGTAATGCTAGTATGGGTGCATGGGTTAATTTGTGTTTAAGAATTCTAAAAGCTTCTTCCTATTTCGGTCCCCATTCAAACTTAACAGATTTACAGGTTAGCTTAGTTAAGGGAATGACTATTCTAGAAAAATCTCGAATAAATCTTCTATAGTAACCGGCCAATCATAAGAAACTTCTAACCTCGGTTGGTGACTCAGGGGTTTTCCATTTTGTAATTGTAATTGATGTGCACAAAATGCAACATATAAATTACATCAATTGTGGCATAAAACTAACCCTTTCTTAGTACTAATGTTGGAAAAAGTGTGCTTTTGTCTTCCTTTTTGTATTTTCAGGATTAAATGAGCTCAAATAGACAAAAGAAGAAAAAAGACAGCTAAATCTAACATAAATACAAGAAAAGGAACAAACGTGGCATGCCCGACCTCCCGATAGCATCTTCCCAAGCAAAACAAGAAGACAGAAGACTGAACACGCCCCGTGCTCAGTGAGCATGGGGGCGTGCCCAAGTGTCAGCAGAAAAGACAAAGTGGTAGAAGCTTCCATCGCCCACCACGGGGCCGTGCTCAGCGGAAACGGGGCCGTGCTCAACTATTAGATTCGCGGAATCCAGGCAAACCTTGATAGTACAGATATGCTTCTGCACACGGGGTCGTGCTCAGCGGACACGTGGGCGTGGTCAACTAATGCAGACAAACTGCATTTAATGAAGAAAGAGAGGAGGATGGACACAGGGCCATGTCCAGTGGACATGGGGCCGTGCCCGAACTTCTGTTCAGCCTATAAATAGGAGTGCTTGGAGCTCATGCAACTCATCCCTTGGCACACCACCGCTCTCACACTTCACCCACCACCCACCACCCACCACCATCACAACTCCATCATCCACCACCATCATCGATTGTCCATCATAGAGTGTGTGAGTCGTCTCGGGATCCAAGATTAATCGTAAGAGTTCTTGACAATCAAAGGCCATGTTTGCCTAAGTCTCTTACATCACTTGGTGAAGACAAGTGTTTAGTGTAATACTTTTTATTTTTAATCTTTTGCACTTTTTAATTGGTTTTGTATTAATGACTTTAACTACTAGTTTCTTATGTTGAAGGTGATTCTTCCTTATCGTTTGTCCGTGGTGTCTTGGCATTATTTTACTGTCTATATAAAATAAAAGATTTTCACCATTCATATCTCCATGGTCTATATGGAGGTATGTTGGCTACCTGGTCGGGGGTTAAGGGAACGGTTTGCTAAGAGTTTTGCCATTGTTCAGTGTATAGATCCTGCAAAAGACCTGGGTCAAATTTAGTAGGACCTCCTTCAATACCCAACGGTATTGGATGGTGGGGGTCCAAACTCTTTGATCCCCTCATAAGTTAAACTTGTTGGTGCATCTAGTGTCTGTTAACTTTGTCTTAATCGAGTCTTATGTCTAGATAGGAAAGATCAGTGCACAGAAATCTAGTAATTGTGTAATTAGTGGTAATTCCGCTTGAAATGACAATAGGTCATTTCAAGCGAAATCAGATAAATTAGTATTCCGCTTGAACTCAATATGAGAGGTTTCGCTTGAGTGTGTTTGAAGCGAAATCAGGTGCCGCTTGAAGTTGTTTCAAGCGGAATCAGCTCAACTATATATAGGAGTAGTGTGTGTCATTTAGAGCAGAATCTGGTCATTAGTTCTGAGTCGAGGTGCTGTCCGTTTGTCATTTGAACGTGTAAAAGCTCAGGAAATCATTAATAGATAAGATTTGAAAAGGAACAAGCTGTTTGACATTGTTTGCATTGATTCCGCCTTTATAAATGATGATGAACTACTCAACTTGACTGTTTAGGGTCACCGGAACGATCCAACAAGTGGTATCAGAGCTCAGGACGAGGAGTTCATACCAATTCAGCTTGAAATCATTGGATTCTCACACTTCTACACCTTCTTTTCTGATTTGAACAAAATTTAGTGGTCAAAATGGCCTGATTTTGACATATATCAAGCGAAACATAGTTTTAACTAATCCCTGAGAGATTTGGACCTTAATTCGAACAAATTCAGATAAAATTGATAGATTTCGCTTGAAATTCATTCGATTTTGCTGATGTCATCATCTTATTCCGCTTGAAATACTTGTGTAATTTCAAGCGAAATCAGATTAAAATCATATGCCGCTTGAAAGATTGTGTCTTATTCTGCTTGTAATCTGTTTCCACTTGGAATTTCAAGTGAAATAAGAGGTTTCGCTTCAAAAAGCTGTTTCCGCTTGAAAGTTCAAGCGAAATAAGAGACTTCGCTTGAAAAGGCTTATTCCGCTTGAGTCTTATTCCGCTTCAAAGTGATTCCGCTTTGATTTGCAGTTTTTCAAAAATTTAAAAATTTTCTAAGTGTTTGTTGATTGTTTCAGGTACGTGAAAGATGGACGAATTCATGAATCCTTTTAGTGATATGTATGCCTTTGCTGGAAACTCTAGAGATGATACTTCTAGCAACACCAATGAGAACACTCCGAATACGAAGAAAATTGTGCTTGACACATTAGGCGTGGAGAGTGCATACGGAACATATAACAAACCTCCAAAGTTGATGGCGATCGAAGAGTACAGTCGGTGGGCCAAGAAATTTGAAGAATGGTTAAAGGCGTTTGCGTATCCCAGCCGGAAAAGTCTAAAGAATGGATACAGTGATGGAGGTCAAAGTGGTGAAAATCTGTCACAAACCGAAGATATAGAGAATTTTGTTGCCGAGCAGAAGTGCATCGCTTTGCTGTTTCAGTCTGTCCGAGAAGATATAATATCATTGATGGAGTATAAAAGTGCTAAAGATCTTTGGAAAAAGTTAGAAGTGAAATGCTTGGGAAGTGCTGAAATAGTAAAAAACAAAAAGAAACTGTTGAGAAAAGAGTTTGATTTATTCAGTTGTTTAAAAAATGAATTTGTTTCTAAAATGATTGAGAGGTTCGGGCACTTAAAGTTGGAGTTGGCGAGACATGGGATTGTATATTCTCAAGAACATTTAGTCGACAAATTGTTTGACTCGTTGCCAGATGAGATGGATTGGCAATACTTTGCATTAATGTTGAAGAATACTATCAAGCCGCCAGAAGTGTTGACTGTTGATTTGCTTATTGAAAGACTGGAGAGTCACGAGCTAGAGATAAAGAAATCACATAAAGTCAATCATTCTTCATATCAGCAGAATTTGGATTTGTATTATCCAAAAAGGATGATTTCTAAGAATGCGTCTCCCAAGACAGCTTTCTCTACTGAAAATTCCAACACATCTAGCAAAGAAAGTTCAAGCAGTGGTTTTCACAGTGGTTCTTCATCAACTTCAAACCAATCAGCTGCAAAGAACTTATTTCAATGCAACATCGCTGTGGATTTAAAGAACGCTCAAAACTTCAGCGAGGAATCTGCAAAGCAGCAGATGGTGTTCTTAGCTTCTGTGCTAGAGTCGTATGAGAGCCTTGTGGCAGGCAAGATAGGCAACACCAACCTAACAAAGGAAGACTACGATCAAATAGACCCTAAGGAGATGGAACTGATCAACATAAGGTGGTGTATGGCCAGTGCAGTGAGAAGGGCATAGCGTTTCATGGAGATTACAGGAATAAAGTCTATTGGTGGACCATCTACCAAGTTAGGCTTTGACAAGTCAAAAGTGACCTGTTTCGAGTGTAAACAGAAAGGTCATTTTAAAAGAGAGTGTCGAAATGCTTATGCTGATGATTCTGAAAATCCGTTCAAAGAAGATTATTACAAGAGAGCAATTTCTCATCAGAATAAATCAGAACCGCCAAGAATGAAACAGCTTGAGGATAATAAAGAAAAATCCAGAGCTCTTGCTGTGATTCATGACGATGAAGGTTTTGACTGGAGCGAGTTATTACCAGAAGAGGATGCGGTTGGATATGCTTTTATGGCAAAGACTGTTGAACCTATTCCTTTTAAAGACAGGAGAAATGAAGAAGAGAAGTATGTCAACAGAAAGATGAAAGCTCAAAACAGAATGATCAGAATATCTGGTATATACACTGAAGCAAAAAGGGCAAAGAGATGGGATCTAGACAGAGAATGTTATCTTGACCCCATGGGAAACATTGCTATTGATTCAAGGACCCTCGATCTTGAAACCATAATTCAACAAATTACTGAAGAAGAAGAAGGTTGGCAGAGAAAATGGTGGGGAGGTGGAGAAGAAAAAGAGAAAGAAAAAAGAGGAAAAGTCGAGGAAGATAGATGATGGGATCATTGGCACGTCACAAGAGTTGAACGCTGAAAATTTGGGAAAGATGGTTGACAAGGTACTGGCTGCTAAGGAACTTGAGGTAGACTCTAAGTCTGAATCTGAGTCTAAAAGACAGGTCAGTTCAAATGCGTCAACGACTGAGTCAGGTAAGAAAGTCAAAGGTGGCATTGACTGCAAAAATTGCATAAAAGAGTGCAAAGTTTGTTGTACAATCACCTATCTCAATGGTAAGAAAGTTAATGATCTGACTGGTAGAGTCAGAAGTGTGGAAGATCAGATCCTTAGCCGTGATAAAATGTTGAAAGCTTCAAACGACAGATTAAAAGAATTAACTGACAAAATTGAAAATGATAAAATTGACAAAGAAAAAGTTAGGAAAGAAAATGAGAAGTTAGTTCTTGAAAATCGTCAGATTTCAGAAAAATTTGAGAAGCTTAAACGAACGGTTAAAGATGCTGATGAAAGAAATAGTAAGACAACTAAGGAAAATAATCATCTGTCGGGAGTTCTTCAGGTAAAAGAAGAGTTAATTAACCAGCAACTGGATGAAATTGCAAAGTTGAAGCTTCGGTTTCAAGAAGCTGAAATTGAAAATGAACGAATTCAGTTGAAACTAAAAAGTTACAACTCCACAAGCTTTGTTTTGCAACACATTGTTCCCAAACCCATCGGGAAAAACAAAGCAGGCGGAGATGTCTTTTCGGATGGAACCGGGGTGGGTTATCATCAAGTTCCACCACTATTTCTAAACAATTATTCGAAAAAGCAATCTGGGTTGGTTAATATTGAAGATGATAATGAAGTGAAACTTCCGGACACGATTGATGTCACATTCATTTCATCTTCCGATGACGATAGTGTCCAAACTGAAGTGGTGAAAAGTGTGGTTGAGAATGTTCTAAAATCTGAAAGTGACACCACTAAGGAAGATGAATGTTTCTTGGACAAATACATTCCGAAATCAAAGTCCAAAAACAACTTAAATGAAGAACCTACTCTTGTCATGTACAAGATGTCGGGATCGGATAAGTTGTATTCGGATTTTGATTTTCCCCTGGAGAATGTAAATGTTGCTAAATTGACAAATGTGTTTAAATTGGTTGAAATTGATTTGTCTGAAGTGAAAAGCTTAAAACAAACAAAAAGACAAATGAATTTTGAAAAAGATAAAGCTTACTACAAGAAGCCTATTGTTCCACAACGTTTTTATAACAACAATCGAAACAGATGGTCGGATGGTTATCAGGGTGGTTAGAATTATCAAAAGAAAAATGTTCAAAACAAGAAGTTTGTTGAGACGAAAGTGTTTGTGAACAGTTCAAGTTCACTTTTTGATGAAGAATCAAAGAGTTTTTCGAAATCAAATAAAGAGTTCTTTGAGAAGAAGGTTTCATAGCCTCAGTCCGAAGGCACAAGTCGAGTAGTTGACACTCGAACCTGCTTTAAATGTAACCAAGTTGGACATATTACACGAAAGTGTATCAACTTGAAGCCTAAGACTGAAGTTGTGAAGATTCAGAAAAAGAAAGTTGATGAGAAAGGAAAAGCTCCATTGGTTGTTGAGAAAAAGGTTTTGAAAAATGAAAACATCAAAGTCAAAACTGAACCTGTTAAAAATGTGGTAACTAAAAATGACAAATTTTACAAACGGGTTGCATCACCTCAACAAACATGGAAGCTGAAAGTTGTTGAAAAGAAAACAAGTGTTCCAAAACTAAAGGTTTCTGAGATGGAAAACAATCATCTTCTACTACACCGGTAAAGATGAATGTTCCTTTGGATTATTATGTGAAACTTGAGAAAGAACTGCAAGATTCTGAAAAAGAAAAATGTTCAAAAGAAAGACCAACCATCTGGTCAACCTCAAAAAGATGAGTTTTTCTTATATGAAAAGGTTGAGGTTGGGTCTGAAGAAAGTCTAAAAATGAATGATAAAAATTTTCCGCCACATTACACTACAAAATCTCACGACAAAGTTGAGTTACCTGAGTCAAAAGAGGCTTGGGTAGCATTAAAATCTAACTAAAGTGTTTGTGGTTTGTGCAGGAGCTTCCGAGATCCGTTTCGCGATGGATTATGGATATTGGAGCTTCTCGGCAATGACAGGGAAGACAACTTTGTTGTATGATGTTAGAAATTTCAATGGTGGTTATGTGGGGTTCGCAGGCAACCAAGGTGGTAGAATTGTTGGTGAAGGAACGTTATCCAATGGGATTGTTACGTTTGAAAGAGTTAACTACATTGCCGAGCTGGAGAATAATCTGCTGAGTATCTCGCAGATTTGTGACAGGATGTATACAACTCACTTTACTGACAAAGAATGTTTGATGTTGAAGCCAGGATTTGTTATCCCTGAAGAATGGATTATCATGAGGGCACCAAGAGTCAATGATTTGTACGTGTTGGATATGAGCGTAGCTACTACAGCCACGGGTCAGGCTCATTGTTTTGTGTCTAGAGCAACGGAGAAAGAATCGCAATTGTGGCACCGCAAGATGGGTCATATACATCTTAGAAAAATGAATCACTTGGTGTACAATGATTTAGTTACTGGTGTTCATGTGAAAGGTTTTCATCTGGAAGGGGAGTGCATTAGCTGTGTCAAAGGCAAGCAGAAGAAAAAGTCACACCCTAAAAAGCAAGTCAATTCAGTCTCAAGACCTCTGGAGAGACTTCACATGGATTTGTTTGGTCCTATGAATGTCAAAAGTATTACAGGAGATCGTTACTGTCTTGTGGTTACTGATGATTATTCCAGATTTTCGTGGGTATCATTCTTGAAGTCGAAAGATGAAACGTTTGATAGTTTGATGGCTTTGTTCAAGAAAGTTGAAAATATGTACCAGAGACGTATTAAAAGAATCAGAAGTGATAATGGTACTGAATTCAAGAACAACAAGATGGAAGAATTTTGTGATGAAAGAGGTATATTGCATGAGTTTAATGCTCCGTACACTCCGCAACAGAATGGAGTCGCTAAAAGAAAGAATAGGACACTAATCGAAACGGCTAGAACAATGCTTGCTGATTCAAAGCTACCGATAAATTTTTGGGCAGAAGCAGTTGCAGCCGCATGCTATACGCTCAACAGAGTTCTCACTATCAAGAAATTCAACAAAACGTGCTTTGAGTTGATCAATAACCGCAAACCAAATCTGAAGTATCTTGAACCGTTTGGGTCACCCTGTACTGTTCTAGAGCCGTTTGGAAAGTTTGGTCCGAAGAGTATTGAGGGAATATTCATCGGTTATGCAAGTCCATTACGTCGAGTTTTCGTTCCAAGTCTGAAGCGGATTATTGAAGCTCACAATGTTGAATGTCAAGGTAATACAATGCCGTCGCAGAATCCTGGAGATTCATGGCGTTATCATTACGACACTTTGTGGGATTCGTTTGACATGATGGAAGAACCAGAAGAAGAAGATTTCTTTGATGAGTTGGATATTTTGCGAGAATATGAGTCATCGCAGGAAAGATTCCCAGCTGAGTATTCCAGGCAACCACGACAAACTTCAAATGACAATGAAGCAGGTCCAAGCAATGCTGATGAACATGATGATGTCCAACTAGATGAAGTTGCTTATGATAATCAGACGGAACAGAATGATAATCAAGAATCTGAGAATATGCCGATATTTGATCATGGTGATTCAGATTCTGAGGGGGAGCAAATCTAGATTTCAAGTCAAACAAACCCAGTCAGAGAACAAGGTGCAAACCAGAATGTTACTAATCTGGAAGGAGAGGTAGATGTTCCAGGCGAGGTGATGCCAAGAACTCTTTCATACCATCCAAAGGAGCTGATCATTGGAGAACTACAATCAGGCGTTCGTACTAGACGTCAAATTGACCAAGGCCTTACTTGTTTTTATTCTACAGTAGCACCTTTACAAACTGAGTTTTCACTAAGTTGTTTTATTTCGCAGATCGAACCGCGAACATACAAAGAGGCGCTAATGTCATGACCCCCGACCCACCCTGGACGGAATCGGTAGCCGCGAACAGCCAAGTGGTACCGGTGATTATTTTGAAAAATCTTGCAGCGGAAATTTCATCAGGACCGTGAGTTAGGAAAAATATCAGAGTTTAGAAAACACTGGATTTTATTTATTAAATAGATGGGATAAACCCATGTTTTACAAAGGTAGCTTTATTAAGGGATAAACCTAATTACATAAAACAACTTTTCTTAATTTGATTTAATTAATAAAATAAGCCACCTCTTGAAGCCTTTCAGTGCCGTATCCAACTCTTACTCCAATCTACTGTAATTACCTGAAACGCGTTTTAAAAAGGTTTTGTCAGCGGGAAATACTGAGTGAGTTCATTTAGTTTGCACAAAATGACTCATTGTTATAATTTACAACACTAAGAGCGATTACAATGTTTCTGTTTATCAACCAACTACCCATAGTATTTGTCACTCGACCGGATCTGTGACTGTGGTCATATCACTGTTGGGTCCGTTTCACCCAAAAGTGACGTATATCACTATTTAGGTCCGACTACCTAATAGTGTATATCATGATTTAGGCACGCTCACCTAAAATGATAAAAACAGTAGTAATGTGCACAATACCCCACATACCGGCTGTAATTGAAGACTACAAAGACTTAATCCCTGTAATTATAACTTTGGAAAATAATTTGGAGTATTGTAAAATAGTTAATAAAAAGAGAATGACTCACATTATAAGCATGCAATATTGATTTAATAAGCTTTATGATTCAGATTCTTATGAGAATTAGCATCTACTTTGATTGTAAGTGTATGGGGTAGTGTTTAGTTTACTGAAAGCCCGATAACCTAATTTAAGCGATAATGCACACGAAACTTGGTAAGTAACTGAATACAACTTTTACGATAAGCTCACGAGATTTAAACCCTCACGACGAATAACAAAGTGCAATACTTAAACATCCAGTGGATTCGCAACGAATGATAGAGTATAGCCCGAGTTCGGGCGACACTAAAACATCCTGTCGGAATCACGACGAATGACAAAGTATAAACCCAATTTGAGTAGCACTTAAACATTCATCGGATAGTTTCAATCGATCGGACATTGAATCATAGCAGCGATCGAGTTAATACCCTGTATCGTAGCAGCATCTCGTGATCGTGTGTGTTTTTATAGTAAACGGACTATAACTCGGCGTACGAAATGAAGTTTAACGTCGTTCCAACGCCAGAATGCAAGTCCCACACCCCTCTATTTATACTGAGAAATTGACCACCTCGCGTGACGCGAGGGGTCACCCTGGGGGCGTCGCGTGACGCGACGGGACACGTTTCATCATAGGGTTGCCACGTGTGTGTGTAGCCTAGCTGAGTCGATGGATTGAGAAAATTCTATTTAGACAGCGAATTATAAGGATAATCGTTAATAGGGAATACCCCCCCCCCTGAGTTTTAGGGGCCCTGATCCTGATTCTGATTGTTCTGAAAATTTTAGGGTTTGCGAAGAATCACTTGGGTGTCTCAATTAGGGTTTCCTATTTGGATAAAATGATTTAATAAATAATAATTTTGGTGAGAGTTGTTACATCCTCCCCACCTTGTTTTAAATCTCGTCCTCGAGATTGGACTATGATATCTTCTTGGGGTTACGTTACTTCTTTTAATATATCATGATTTCTGGGATGGAATCAAAAGATTAATATCATAAGATTAGTTGGAATTCTTTAGTTTCAGGAATTGATGTTGGACTAAATGGGATGAAATAATAATATTTAACAAGTTTGACCAAGTCTTCATGAATCAAAAGATATTTGATAGACATGAATTTTAAAATAACATGACTTTTGTAGAAACAATAGAATTCAATGTCAGAAAAGAACTTACTTTGATCAATTGAGGGAGATTTTGAATTGATAAATCTCTATTTGTGAATGGATATGAAAAATAATTTGTGAATGATCAACCCGAAAATCAACATCGTTTACTTAAATGGTAAGGATACATTGGGTGATAGAATTTGGTGTATCATGGTCTGAGTACATAACTGTATTAAGACTATTAAAATTGATGAATCAAATGAATGAAGTATGAATAGGGTTTTTTATTTAGCACGGCTACAATTTATACAGACACTGCAAAGTGCTGTAAGAATTCAATAATTATGGTGACCGAATAAATTCACTGTTGGGAGTTTCAAGGAAGCGAATCGAAATATTTCAAAAGATGAGGTGTTCAAATGAATGAGATGAACTGATATTGTTTCCAAGGTGATTAGGTTCAAGCCAAAAGATATATGATCAATGAATGTTTACAAGTTTGTGAATGATTTTCAGAAACAATAGAATTTACTGTCAACAGAAATTTTACTTTGATTGTCAACTGATGAAGATTCAGAATCAACAAGCTTGAATAAAATAGAAGTATGAAAATGATTTGTTAATCATCGAATAGATGAGAAAATCAGTGGGTTGAGATGAGTGAATTGCAAAGATACACCGATATACAACAGAGTTTAGTGCATCATTGTCGTAATACATATTTGCATTAAGACTTTTTTTTTAAATGATGAGTCAAATGAAAGACTTATATGGGTTTTCGTGGTTCGTACGATTATGATTAGCCCAAGCTACAAGTTAATACCGACATCGCAAGGTGTCGTAATGATTGAAATAATTCAATAATTGTGGTGACTGCAATTTTCACCGTTTTTATAATCAACTGAAAGCTTTTTGAAATAAAATTTTGGATATTCCTTTCGAATAGGGTTTTCAATTTATGACGATAAAACCATAATGAATATCATAGAATTTTCAATCAATGATGAAAGAAACTTTTAGAGGTATATATGAATTTGTGTACCTTTTATCTTAACACATAATTGTATTAAGATTGTTTAAGATAATGAACCAACAGAAAATAAATAATTAAATTCGTATATCACATGTGAAAAGGAGATTAGCTCAAGTTACAAATTAAAGAAAACGCTACCACAAGGTGTCGTAGTGATCGAAATAATAATAGCGGTGACCAGACGAGTTCAATGAAAGTTTAACGAAGTAAATCCGAATGCTTGTTTCAAATAATTCTAGTAGGATTTCCGATTGAAAATGAAACAATTGGAATAACGTTTTTCGATCGAAAAGATCAAGAAATACTCGATCGATTTTGTAGGAACTGTTAAGAGATACACTGAGATATGACATGAATTTGTGTATCATTATCTTAACACACGATTGTGTTAAGATTGCTTTTATAGGATAAACCAACAAAGCGGATAATTAAATGTGTGCAATCGAAAAGCATAAATAGTTCCGCATGAAACGGCTGATAGTAATTTAGCACAAGTTGCAAGTTTATACCAACACCACAAGGTGTCGTAGTAATTGAAACAAAGCAATAATAGAGTGATCAAACAAGTATCACCATGTTTTGAAATTAAGCGAAGGGTTCACAAAGTAAATCTGAATATTTGTTTCAAATAATTTTCATAGGATCTACAACTGAAAATGGAATGAATAAGCAGTATTTTTGAGCGAAGAGGGAAGGCAATGAATATCACGAAATGTTCGCTTGATGGTGAAAGAACCGTTAAGAGGTATACCGGAATATTTAACATGAATTGGGGTACCTTTATCTTAACACACAATTGCATTAAGATTGATAATACATAGATCGAACAAGTGGATGTAATATCAATATGTAATAAATAATTTAAATAATTAAATCCGAGCATGGTGAGAGCAACGAGATTAGCGCAAGCTTCAAACATGTGAAAATGTCACCACAAGGTGATCGTGATTAAAGAAACAAATTAATGAAGTCGAAGACCAAGCAAGCATGTTATGATTCAAAAACAAATGAAGTGCTTGTTGGTACTATTTTGAATTTGATAGCTGCAATCCATCATATGGGACCTTTGAATTGAATACGTAATGCGAGCAAGTTCAAACAGTTGAACTTGGTGTAAACGAAACGAGTCCAAGAAAGTTCTGACATGGTCAAAACAAAAACCATGTATACTATAAAAAGGAAATCGAGTTTTTCAGGAAATTCATTGATTCAGTATTAAAAAATTATCGTTTTGCAAAAATGCGGTTTACAATGCGAAGATCAAGTATAGCAAACGAGATTTGAGCTTTTGATAAAACAACAAATTGGAATGAAGCCCTCCTATGGTCTTCATAACTCAAACGAACCACATGTGCAACAAACAGTGCATGTGTAACGTGTGGATTTACCAAGAAATAAAATAGATCGATAATTGCTACTATGAAAGAAATCCTCATGGTATGATGACCATTAGGAGAAGTAGCAATGCAAAATTCTATTCACAGAGGTCAAAATTTTAACAAAAGAAACTTAAGAATTTTATCTGGAATTTTGTGTGAGTGTTAAGCGACATTACCAGGGAATGTCGAATAAAATGAAATAGGGGATTTGCAAATGTATGTGACTTCTTTTTCAGTGCCAATAATTATGATTCTGATTAGATTGTGCACCGATAGTTGTGAAATATTGTCCCAACATTCCTCACCGATATTCAGATCATTTGTAGGATCGTGTGGCAAAGTGCCGCTTTTTGATTAGTAGTTCTTCCACTAATAGGATTTGTATTGGAGTCGTCATGCCCAATTTATATTTTCCAAAGGTCTTGCCTTGGAAGTCGTGTGATAAACTTCGACGTCTGTGGACAGATAATTTAAGTTTCATGTGTTTTCTGGTGCACTAGCACAATTTTACATGCTTCATACTTGCATTAGAAATTCTTATACTTTTGATGGTGTCCTAACTTAAAGGGTTTCCAGTGTTTATTTTGTTGCTCGAGTTACGAGGTAGATGATCAAACGAAATAATGTTTGATATCGAAATTAAAGATACATGCAAGAGATTTCTGATAAAGAAATCTAGATTTATTATTGATACATATGCTTGTGCTTTATTCTTGATTATCAATTGTTATGGTTTTTGGAATTTCTTATAGATATCTATATCTATTTAATCATATATTTCACATGCTGTAATATACATACCCTCTATAAGGTCAATGTATTTAACAGATTCGTATTTCCAAAAACAAGTCAGATATCAGGTCATGATATTATTTAGGGAAATCTTGTCACTGATTTGACATATTATTTACCCCGTCTTATCCGGTTCGTGCCGGAGAGGTAACCTTAGTATATCCGGACAAGCTGGAGAGTCTACTACACCATACCCAGTCTTGCCAGAGAAAAATTTTCTATTTCCCATAAATAGTATCTTTTCAAGATTTTTAAAAGTGCCTCTTTTATTAGGGCTTTTATCCATAATCAAGGAAATTTGTATTTCCATAACATATCTTTATTCTAGACCAAGTAATATCAATAAACAAGAATTAAGTGTTATTGCTTATTTATCATATCTTGCAATATTCTAATTGCCATTCTTATGGTATATCAATATTCATTACATTATATTTATATAAGTAATTTATCTTGAAGCTTATATTAAGGTAAAATTCTTAAGTTCAAGTCTAAATATCATCCTGGGTGCTATCAGATAATATTAAGTTCCTAACTCTCCGTTTAAACTTAGGTATTATTACAACACCTAATTGCTTAAACAAGTGGCTTAGCTTATACTAAGGCATCTTTTCTTATGTTCAAGTCTAAATGCTATCAGATATGCTACCAGTTAATAGCAATCTCCTAACTCTTTTATTTAAGCTTAAGCATTATTATCACAACACTTATAGGCTTGAAGCAGTGGCTCTGATACCACCTTCCGTCACGACCCCCGACCCACCCTGGAGGAATCGGGAGCCGCGAACAGCCAAGTGGTACCGGTGATTATTTTGAAAAATATTGCAGCGGAAAATTCATCAGGACCGTGAGTTAGGAAAAATATCAGAGTTTAGAAAACACCGGATTTTATTTATTAAATAGATGGGATAAACCCATGTTTTACAAAGGTAGCTTTATTAAGGGATAAACCCAATTACATAAAACAATTTTTCTTAATTTGATTTAATTAATAAAATAAGCCACTTCTTGAAGCCTTTCAGTGCCGTATCCAACTCTTACTCCAATCTACTGTAATTACCTGAAACGCGTTTTAAAAAGGTTTTGTCAGCGGGAAATACTGAGTGAATTCATTCAGTTTGCACAAAATGAATCATTGTTATAATTTACAGTATTAAGAGCGATTACAATGTTTCTGTTTATCAACCAACTACCCACAGTATTTGTCACTCGACCGGATCTGTGACTGTGGTCATATCACTGTTGGGTCCGTTCACCCAAAAGTGACGTATATCACTATTTAGGTCCGACTACCTAATAGTGTATATCATGATTTAGGCACGCTCACCTAAAATGATAAAAACAGTAGTAATGTGCACAATACAACACATACCGTCTGTAATTGAAGACTACAAAGACTTAATCCCTGTAATTATAACTTTGGAAAATAATTTGGAGTATTGTAAAACAGTTGATAAAAAGAGAATGACTCACATTATAAGCATGCAGTATTGATTTAATAAGCTTTATGATTCAGATTCTTCTGAGAATTAGCATCTACTTTGATTGTAAGTGAATGGGGTAGTGTTTAGTTTACTGATAAGCCCGATAACCTAATTTAAGAGATAATGCACACGAAACTAGGTAAGTAACTGAATACAACTTTTACGATAAGCTCACGAGATTTAAACCCTCACGACGAATAACAAAGTGCAATACTTAAACATCCAGCGGATTCGCAACGAATGACAGAGTATAGCCCGAGTTCAGGCGACACTCAAACATCCTGTCGGAATCACGACGAATGACAAAGTATAAACCCAATTTGAGTAGCACTTAAACATTCATCGGATAGTTTCAATCGACCGGACATTGAATCATAGCAGCAATCGAGTTAATACCCTGTATCGTAGCAGCATCTCGTGATCGTGTGTGTTTTTATAGTAAACGGACTATGACTCGGCGATCGAATTGAAGTTTAACGCCGTTCCAACGCTAGAATGCAAGTCCCACACCCCTCTATTTATACTGAGAAATTGACCCCCTCTCGTGACGCGAGGGGTCACCCTGGGGGCGTCGCGTGACGCGACGGGACACGTTTCATCATAGGGTTGCCACGTGTATGTGTAGCCTAGCTGAGTCGATGGATCGAGAAAATTCGATTTAGACAGCGAATTATAAGGATAATCGTTAATAGGGAATACCCCCCCCCCCCTGAGTTTTAGGGGCCCTGATCCTGATTCTGATTGTTCTGAAAATTTTAGGGTTTCTGCAGAATCACTTGGGTGTCTCAATTAGGGTTTCCTATTTGGATAAAATGATTTAATAAATAATAATTTTGGTGTGAGTTGTTACAGCTAACTGAAGATTCTTGGGTCAATGCTATGCAAGAAGAGTTGAGTCAGTTTGAAAAGTTGGGAGTGTGGAAGTTAGTAGACTTGCTTGATGGTCACAGGAAGATCAACACCAAATGGGTCTTCAAGTGTAAAAGAGGTGATCGAGGAGTTGTTGTGCGAAACAAAGCTCGTCTCGTAGTCCAGGGCTTTAGTCAACAGGAGGGTATAGATTTTACTGAAGTGTATGCTCCTGTAACTCGACTAGAAGGAATCAAAATCTTCCTGGCATTTGCATCGTGGAAAAACTTCAAAGTATATCAGCTAGATGTAAAATCGGCGTTTCTTTATGGGAAGGTTAAAGAGGAGGTATATGTCGGATAGCCACCGGGCTTCTCCGATCCAATCCACAAAAACAAGGTTTATTTGCTAGACAAAGCGCTATATGGTTTACACCAGGCCCCGAGAGCTTGGTACGAGACATTGTCTCAACACCTACTAGCCAACAGCTTCATTCGTGGAAAAGTGAATGCCACTCTCTTCACCAAAGAGGTCGACGGACATCTTCTGATTGTGCAGATATACGTGGACGACATCATATTTAGGTCTACAAATGAGAATTTGTGCAAAGATTTTGAATAAGTTATGAAGCAGAAATTCGAAATGTCATCGATGGGGGAGATGAAATTCTTCTTGGGACTTCAAGTTGATCAACTACCTGAGGGAATTTTCATACATCAGATGAAGTACGTTCATGATATTCTAGAGAAATTTGGAATGTCAGGTTCTACTCCAGCGTCAACCCCATTAGCAACGAAACATGGGATACACCAGATCTCACCGGAGACAGGGTAGATGAGTCGCTTTATCGTTCCATGATCGGTTCGTTGATGTACTTAACTGCTTCAAGACCCGATATCATGTACCCAACGTGCCTCACAGCAAGATTTCAATCTAACCCGAGTGCTTCGCACATGATTATTATGAAGAGGATATTACGCTACCTGAAAGGAACTCCATCATTGGGCTTGTGGTATCCAAGAAAAGGCGATTTCACGCTCGAAGGGTATTCCGATTCCGATTTCGGATGCTGCAAAGTCAACGCAAAATCAACAACAGCGGGTTGTTAGTTTTTCGGACCACGTTTGGTCACCTGGCAGTGTAAGAAGCAAACCTCTGTGGCTTTATCCACATGTGAAGCGGAGTATATATCTGCTAGCAGTTGCTGCTCTCAGATCTTGTGGATCCAGCAAATGATGCGCGACTACGGTTTGCAATTTCTTAACACCCCTATCTTTGTTGATAATGAGGCCGCAATAAATATAACGAAAAAATCCAGTACATCACGCTAAAACTAAACACATAGAAATTCGTCATCACTTCATCCGAGATTGCTTCGAGAAGAAGTTGATACGAATTGAGAAAATGCACACTGACAATCAGAAAGCTGATTTACATACCAAAGCTTTTGATAAAACAAGTTTTAAATATCTTTTAAACCTGAATGGTATGATGCTTTTCTCGGTGTCGGATGGCATTATTGGCGTTGATGAAGGTACTGTTGTAGATGACGATGAGAAACAATCTGCAACGGTTTGTCAATTTTTTACATGTTTTGGTATTTAGGGGGAGTAAATATTTTCAGAAAATACAAAAACAGTAAAAAAATTCAAAAATCCAAAAACATGAGAAAAATTTCAAAATTCAAAAATAATAGAAAACTGAAAAAGAGCTTGTGTAAAAAGGGAAAATGATAGTACATTGGCTAGACAGTTATAGTACGCTAAAGCTTTGTAAAGTTTAAAAGCATTAAACATTCTCGCTGATGATGTGCCAATAGGTTTTAACACATTTAGTAGGTTTGTTCGGGATATAAACATAAAAATTCAAACTTGCTTATTTCGTGGGGAACACTACTTGGATATATAGGTAACCCCTGAAATTTCGTTTGAAAGGTTCCTCTTTCTGAAATACTAGGTCTTTATACTCAGTTATATATGGGGTATTATTGTGGGACTTCTGCTGAATGGAAGTTCTGACCTAGTCCCCGAATAACACTTTCTACATTGCTTGAAATATAGCACCGCCCCCAGCATAAAAAATGATGAATCATTGAAAAATGTTAATCATGTGCTGTTGAAACAAAAGTTCCTCTAAAGGGGACACACCGAAAGTCGAACCGTCATCTCTCTGCTGAACGGAAGTTCTGACCTAAGCTCTCACGGTTTCGCATCTAACCCCTTACAGATATCATCTGTGGTATACTCACCTGTAAGACTGAATATTGGGATCTGGATACGGGAGTATATTCAAGAGGTGGGAAACATAAATGATTTTTCTTAATTCACCTAATTCGTATCCTGAACAGATTGAAAATTGTGAGAGAATTTAAGTGGATCAGCATATCGACAATCTAAGCGAATTGTTTAATTCTGAGTATGTAATTAAAGCTTAACGGTACTAGTGATTGTCTGATAGCTGATATGATTCCCTAACACGCTCACCAAAAATATGTTTGTAAATAGTTTACTTTCATTATATTCTACATTTAAGTTTCTGTATTTCTTTCCTAGTTTAGAAACTTTATTGAAAATCCAAAAAGATTTTTCATTCTGCTTTATTTTCCGACAAACCAAAGTGGTAAGTTGATCGGTAGATTCTCAAAGTTGAAGCAGATGCAAGAAGTTTCTGGACTGGAGGATGAGGAGAGCTTATCTTGTTAAAATCTGATTGATGAAAAGTCAAAAACAAGTTCATTAATTTGAAACTTGTAATTTTCAGAAAATGTTTGAAAAAGTCTAAACAAAAATCAGTTTGTTTTGTCTGAGATCAACCAAGGTCATTAAGTTGGACTTTGTAGATAATTTAAGTAATCAGGGTCATTAACTTGGACCTGAATACTTGAGTGGATTTCTAAAACTGATGAGTAGTTGAAAATTCGTAGTTTGTATAGTTTGTAATGTTGTATGTTTGAGAAACAGGATTTAACATCCCCATGGCAACAAAATGTTAAAGTTTGAACCAGAATTTAAGTCCCAGCATACCGAGAGGGGGAGTCTGCGAAAGGGGGAGTTAGAATTCTGGATCAACATTCAAAGAGGAGAATGAAGATAGAAGATTGAAGGGAGCTTTTACAATGCCAAATCAAATTGGAAAGAGACAAAGACTAAAGACTCGACGCCGAAGACTTCGTCAACATCCAAGGGGGAGTCTGTTGGTGCATCTAGTGTCTGTTAACTTTGTCTTAATCGAGTCTTATGTCTAGATAGGAAAGATCAGTGCACGGAAATCTAGAAATTGTGTAATTAGTGGTAAGTCCGCTTGAAATGACAATAGGTCATTTCAAGCGAAATCAGATATATTAGTATTCCGCTTGAACTCAACATGAGAGGTTTCGCTTGAGTGTGTTTGAAGCGAAATCAGGTGCCGCTTGAAGCTGTTTCAAGCGGAATCAGCTCAACTATATATAGGAGTAGTGTGTGTCATTTGGAGCGGAATCTGGTCACTAGTTCTGAGTCGAGGTGCTGTCCGTCTGTCATTTGAACGTGTAAAAGCTCAGGAAATCATTAATAGATAAGATTTGAAAAGGAACAAGTTGTATGACATTGTTTGCATTGATTCCGCCTTTGTAAATGATGATGAACTACTCAACTTGACTATTTAGGGTCACTGGAACGATCCAACAAAACTACTATTAAAACTTTAACCCGGCTACTTAGGACTGTATCCCTGCTGACTCAGACTACTTAGCCGAGGATAACGTCGCCTTCAAAAGAGGGGCCTACCACATTATGCATTAATAACTTAATTAATTATCTTTCAATATCCGACCCTTTAGGATTGTATCCTTGCTGACTCAAACTACTGGGTTGAGGGTATCGTCACCTTCAAAAGAGGGGCCTACCACAATAACTAAGATGACCTCTTATACAAGTGCAAAAGTGAGAAAATAATCAAAGGTTACACTACACACGAGTCGGATCCAAGTGATTCATCTTGTCTATCTGTTTTTACTTTTATTTTACTTTTCAGCATTTTAGTTAGTTTTATTTTCCTAGTTTAAAAAAACCTTTTTCTAACATTTTGATTTGATTAGACGTTGAGGATAAACCGGTACTAAAAGCTCTGGTGTCCTTGGATGACCTCGGTATCTTACCAACACTATACTACGTCCACGATGGGTGCACTTGTCCATATGTGTGTTTAGTGTTAGTAAATATCGTGTTTATAAATTTAAAACTTGGTTAAAAAGTGTAAAAAAGGCTTAAAATATACACCTAATATATATAACACCTAACGCACATCAAGTTTTTGGCGCCGCTGCCGGGGACACAAGGATTTTAAGAAAGCTTAAAATCGACGGCCTAATCAGTTTTTCAAAACTTTTTCAAAACGCGCGCAGATTTTTCTGCATTTTAGTTTAGTTTGCATTTACAGTAGCCTGAACACGGGGCCGTGCTGCAAATTTTTCATAAAACACCCAGATACAGAGTCTGAACATGGGGTCGTGCTCACTGAACACGCCCTGGTGCTCAACGAAACGAGTAACTTTAATTTAAAACGCCCAGATACAGATCCTGAACACGGGCCGTGTCCACTGAACACGGGGCCGTGTCCAGCCTCTGTTTCCGTCTTTATTTTTGTTTTCTGGTCCCGAGACTCTGTTGTGGTCTGTTGAGTGATTCTTATGGATTGATACTCAGGAGACTACAACTACACCTATGAGGAGGATGATTATAGAAGAGACTATTGCACTAATTGTGGTAACCCGCACTCGGTTCAATATTACAACTCATCTCAACCATCCACTTCATACAATTATTATGAGGAGCCCAGGTACGAGCCATCGACTTCATATACATCCTATGAAGACCAAAGGTATGAACCTTCTCCGTCATACTCACATTTTGATGAACCAAGGTATGAACCTTCATACTCATACTTTGAGGAATCAAGATATGAGCCACCACCTTCATACTCTGATTATGAGGAACCATGGCGTGAACAACCCACCTCATATGAGTACTATGAAGAACAAAATTACGACCCTTATCCATCATATACTTACAATGAGGAACAATGGTGTGAACCATCTACTTCATATGAGTACTATGAGGAACCAAGGATCGAACAACCGGATTCAAGCTTTGAGGATCCCGATCCTTTTTCTATCACCGAAGTGACCGATAGGATATTAGAAAAACTTAAAACTATCGAGCGATACATAAAAGAATCTCGCGCAAGGGAGGAGGAGTCCCGCGCAAGAGAAGAGTTAAATAAAGAAACGATAGTTGAAGAGTTAAAAATGGAAGAACAAATAAGTGAAAAACCGACACATGAGCTAAACAACGAAGGGGGTGAGGACGATGACATTAAATTTCAAGAAGAGTCTAATTTTGAAGAAATTAATCTCTTGTCACCTTCTTTTGAAAATCATTGTTTAGTACCAACTCATGCTAAGTTCTTAAAAGAGTTAAACACTAACACTAAAATTGAAGAAATGGTAAGTGTTAAGATAACTAATGATCAAACTTCGCTAATAAAAGAAGACCCTTTTGAAAGTAACATTACACCGGTTCCATGTTTCTTTCAAAATTCATTTATTAGTAACGTCACCATTGATAAAGATCTTTATGTTAACATAATGCCTAACTACATTTTCGAAAAATTAAGTATTAGTGATTTTTCTCCACTTCAAATACCCATTTTTCTATCCAATCGAAAAATAATAAAATCAATCGGGTAGTTGAGGATGTCTTGGTTCAAACAAATCAAATGGTAATCCCAACCGACTTTGTCATCCTCGATGACGCTCCTCTAGTGTTGGGATGACCTTTTGTAAAAACTCACAAAGCTTCGAAAAACCGGAAATTCAACAATCTACCTCTTCAATTAGGGGCATTCAAAAGAAGCATAGATCTTGAGCGCTCAATGAAATATCCTTTTGGCAATAATGACCCCCTAATTGATGATGAAGATGAGCCACCCGATACAAGAGAACAGATTGACCACTTTGTTGAAGAAGAGGTTGCCATAGAACAAACTTTTAAAGTTCTTGATCAAAATGAGCAACCAAATAAGGAGTCTCCTAAAGACCCACCTCTTGAGCTCAAAGAACTTCCGAAAGGTTTGGAATATGCTTTTCTAGACAAAGAAGGTAAATCACCTGTAATTATTTCATCTAAATTAAGTAGTTTAGAAAAAGAAAAATTAATTAAACTTCTGAAAAAACACAAAAATGCGATCGCTTGGAAGCTTGTAGATATTAAAGGAATAAGTCCTTCCATGTGCACGAACAAAATATTGATGAATGATGACTACAAATCGGTAATACAACCACAACGAAGAGTAAATCCAAATGTGCAAGAAGTGGTTAAAAACGAAGTCATCGAATTACTTGACGCTGGACTTATCTACCCTATCTCAGATAGTCCCTGGGTAAGTCCCGTCCAAGTAGTTCCGAAGAAAGGAGGTATAACGGTAATAACTAATGAAAAGAATGAATTAATACCAACAAGAACCGTCACAGGATGGAGAGTATGTATAGACTATAGACGATTAAATGAAGCAACAAGAAAAGATCACTTTCCTTTACCCTTCAATGATCAAATGTTAGAAAGATTATCTGGTCATAAATTTTATTATTTCTTGAATGGTTTTTCAGGTTACTTTCAAATCCCGATAGCACCCGAAGACCAAGAAAAGACAACTTTCACATGTCCCTATGGAACTTTTGCTTATCGACGCATGCCATTTGGTCTATGTAATGCCCCCGCAACATTCCAACGTTGCATGGTGGCCATCTTCCATGATATGATAGAAAAGACAATGGAAGTCTTCGTGGACGACTTTTCTATCTTTGGAGACTCATACGACTAATGCCTCGATAACCTTGAACAAATGCTATTCCGATGTGAGGAAACTAACCTCTCCCTTAATTGGGAAAAATGTCATTTCATGGTAACAGAGGGAATAGTACTCGGTCACAAGATCTCAAGCGAACGAATGGAAGTTGATCAAGCAAAAATAGACACTATTTCTCGATTGCCTCCACCATCCTCCGTTAGAGCAATCAGAAGTTTCTTAGGGCATGCCGGATTTTATAGGCGATTTATCAAAGACTTTTCTAAAATTTCAAGACCTCTAACAAAATTACTTGAAAAAGATGCACCTTTCATCTTTGACAAGGATTGCAATCAAGCAGTTCTAACCTTCAAGGAAATGCTAGTCAATGCACCTATCATGATAGCGCCTGATTGGAAATTACCTTTTGAAATCATGTGTGATGCAAGTAACTTTGCAGTTGGAGCAGTCTTGGGACAAAGAAAAGAAAAACATTTTCACCCAATTTATTATGCTAGTAAAACACTTAACGATGACAAGAGAATTACACAACAACTGAAAAAGAATTACTAGCTGTGGTATTTACTTTTGATAAATTTCGTTCTTATCTTGTTCTTTCTAAAACAATAGTCTATACAGATCATGCAGCCATTCCATACCTTTTCAAGAAACAAGACGCAAAACTCCATTTGATCAGGTGGATTTTACTCCTCCACGAATCTGATATTGAAATCAAAGACAAAAGAGGAGCAGAAAACACCATGGCAGATCATCTTTCGCGCTTAGAAGACCCAGCTTTGGAGGCAACTAGGGACGAGCAAATCAACGAAAAATTTCCAACTGAATCCCTAGAAATGGTGGAATACAAGGAAGAACCATGGTATGCCGACTATGCTAACTACTTAGCTAGCGGTATAGTCGCCAAAGGATGGCCACATCACCAAAGAAAAAAAATTCTTTGCTAATGTGAAGCATTACTTTTGGGAAGATCCTTATCTTTTCAAAATGTGTGCCGAACAACTCATCCGACGGTGCGTACATGGTAGTGAAGCAAGAAGAATTCTCCACCAGTGTCATGAAGGTCCATACGGACGACATCATGGTGCCGCTAGTACCGCACGAAAGGTATTTGATTCAGGATTTTATTGGCCGGCCATTTACAAAGATGCGCAAAGTCTAGTTAAGACATGTGATGCTTGCCAAAGATCAGGTAATATTTCTTCCAAAAACGAAATGCCACAAAATGGCATTCTTATTTTGTGAAATTTTTGATGTGTGGGGACTCGATTTCATGGGACCTTTCCCACCGTCAAAAGGAAACAAATATATACTTGTGGCAGTAGATTACTTGTCTAAATGGGCCGAGGCCGAGGCACTTCCGACAAATGATGGAAGAGTCGTGGTAAGATTTCTGAAAAAATTATTCTCTCGTTTTAGAACACCTAAAGCATTAATAAGTGATAGAGGTACCCATTTTTGTAATCATCAACTTGAGAAAATCTTAACAAGATATGGGGTCTATCACCGGGTCTCAACAGCATATCTCCCTCAAAAAAACGGACAAGCGGAAGTGACTAATAGAGGTTTAAAACGAATACTTGAAAAAACCGTAGGATTAAAAAATAAGGAATGGGCGGATAAATTAGATGATGCTTTATGGGCTTTTCGAACTGCTTATAAAACAACAATAGGCACAACCCCATACAAGCTCGTCTATGGAAAAAGTTGTCATTTGCCGGTAGAAATAGCTCACAAGGCCTACTGGGCAATAAAAAATGTAAATTTAGATTTAGAATTTGCCGGTAAAAATCGATTTTGTCAACTAAATGAATTAGACGAATTAAGGAATTATGCGTACTCTAACTCTGAAATTTATAAGGAAAGAATGAAAAATTTACACGACACACACATTAAACCTAATGAATTTCGAGTAGGAGATCAAGTTCTATTGTTTAATTCACGACTTCGATTATTTCCGGGTAAACCAAAATCTAGGTGGTCAGGACCTTTTTCCATCACCCATATTTTCCCTCACGGTGCAATAGAAATTAAATCTCGGAATGGTATTCCATTCAAAGTCAATGGCCAACGGCTGAAACTCTGTCAAGGATTCATTGAGGATGAGGAGGAAGAAATCTCGCTTCGAACTGTTGACGAATAAAGGCATCAACATCATACCTGGTAGGTTACGAACAAGCGGATGAACATCGAAACTGGTAAGTCTTCTAACCGAGTTTTGGGAAAACAGGGCACTCACACGAGCACTATAAAAAAAACTTTGCTCGGCACGGGGCCGTGTCCGCTGGACACGGGGCCGTGTCCGCGCAACTGTCGGGATAAAACCCCTTTTTCATAACAGTTACATCATTCCACACGCCCCGTTTCCCCACAAAACGCTCTGGTCCAGGCGATTTTCCGCAGATTTTCGACGTCTCCTCTCATTCTAACAACATCAAGGTATGATTCTATCATCATTAGTAGTTAGATTAGTTACTTGCACGTAGTTAAAACATAAAAAAATTGGGGAAAAATCTAGGGTTCTTGAAGTTCATCCGGATCAAACCTCAAATTTTTGCTTAAATCTTTTAGCATTAGTATAGATTAGTGTTATGGAAAGTAAACCCACTTGTATTGTTGAAAGATTTTCCTGATTTCTCACAAAAACCCCAAACCCTTATTTTTGAACCGAAAAAGATAAAATCGAAGGGGTAAACAGTTTGTTTTGGGAAAAACGGCACTTGGGGTTTCATTTTCGGGGGAAACCGCACATACTTGACCAAAAATTTTCAAGTTTTCGGGACCGGGTCGAAAAATGGAATTTTTGAGTAACAGACGCCTGGACACGGGGCCGTGTCCAGCCCACTATTTTCAGTTTTCTCTGAAAAGTTTCATTATTTCGTGCTAAATTTTGGTGTATTCTTTCAGATGTCGAAGAAGTTCACAAGATTCAACGCAAATGAGCTCGATGCTAGGGCCAGATATGACATACTTCAAACTAGACTGGAAGAATACCCAAGACAAGTGTGCACGGATCTCTTAGCCATGGTGAACCAACTTGACCGGTTTAACAACCTCGTTACCAGCCCACTAAGGATTGCCCTAACCACTAGACTTCGTTCCGTCCATGAGTGCACTATGGAGTTCTATAGCACCTTCACTTTCAATTCAAGGTGCGACCCTTTCGACAATGATGGGGTGGAACGAAGTACTCGATCTCAATGGCACAATTCGGGGCTATAGTAGGGCTGTATACGAAGGAAGATTCTGGGAGTGAAGAGAACACCGGAGGGGTGCGAGATTTGGATGAGAATGAGCACCAAGCCGCGTGGGCTCAGATTGGTGAAGGGCACTACAACCCAAGCAGCAAAAAGAGTACCAAGTTAAGGGACCCACTCTACCGATACATCCATAGGGTCCTCGGTTAATCTCTAAGCCAAAGGCATGATAGTGGTGGCGTTGTTGGGTTGAGAGATTTGATAGTCCTTCACTGCATTCATACCCGAAGACACCTCGATGTTCCATTTCTCCTACTCCGAAACATGCATCTAAACCGGCTAGCTCATGCACCAACCCCTATCTTCTTCGGGGGATGGGTGTACCGTCTCTTCAAGCACTTCGTGAACATACCTAGGTCTTTCGAAAGGAGCCCATGGTCGGGACGAGTCGATGTACACATCTGCCGCTCCATGAACCTAATCTATGAGGCGGAAGACGGGTCGGTTAGCTTTCAGAGGATGCAAGGGCATGCATGGAACCCGCAAGAGGCGCTAGCCCTTCATGCTCCACAGTTTCAACAACCTCCCCACTCCCAGTACCACCCTCACGGTGATCCAGGCCAATCCTCCTCACAAGGAGGTGGTTTTTCTAACTTTCAGAGGTTGCATGATCTTTTACAGGAAAACCTTATGTGCACCAGGAACACCTACAACCTCGCCAACAACACATACAACAGGGTCGGGGCCATTGAAAGAAACATCTCTGATACCCAAGATGACATCGGAAGCATCCGGGAGTACATGGCGGGCATGAAGGAGGAGGTGATGAGGAGGGCAGTGATGATGACATGGACTAGGCGGGTGGAGTAGGAGCAGGAGCAGGTGGTTGGTGATCCCACAGGTTAAACCCCCTTTTTCTATCAAACAGTTTCCGGCCTGCGTGCCGAGTGTTAAACAATTTACTTTCCCTAACTCTTTTTATTTTTCTGCATTTGTTTTTTTTACTTTGTGACATGGATGTTAAACTTGGTATTCTAGGATGTTTGGTATTGTTTGGTGTGGTATTTATTGATAAAACAGGTACATACGAGGCTTAGAGTACTAAACATTAGTACTACTAAAGCCGGGACAGGAAAACCGGAGCTAGAAACCTGTTTTACAGCCTTGCAGACTGTCTACACGGGGTCATGTCTAGCCGACACGCCCCCGTGCCCACCTTCCAGACCTGCTGTTTGTTTAATTTCTACAGATTTTTGCCAGACACGGGGTCGTGTCCAACCAACACGCCCCAGTGTCCACCCTCTGTAAGTTTTCGTTACTAGCACCTGAACACGGGGTCGTGTCCATCCGACACAGGGTCGTGTTTAGAGTGCCAGTAACATAAAATTTTGCTTTTTAACACCTTTTTACACATTCAATCAACCTAAAAACTTATTTTTGGGACACATTGAGGACAATGTGTAATTTAAGTGTGGGGGGATGCTAAAACTTTGAATCTTGCAAGTCCTAATTAACAAGCCTTACACAAAACTCTATTGGAACCGCTAATCACCCCAAATTTTTTCAAAATTTTTCATTTTTTTTTACTTGTCTAGGTTTAAGTTGGGAATTTCAAGTTCTAAAAAGGTTATATTTTTACAAATTTACAACCGATAGCGTCGTGATAAAAAGAACAAACATAATAAAATTATGAAACGGCATGACAAGCTTAGTTAAAATTTGATTATATATACTTGATCACATAAAAACCCATTCCACAAAAGTGAGTTTTGAGCCTTTATTGAGCATGCAAATACATATCTTTACACTAAATTCTCATTTTTCGTTTCTTGTGTGAATAGCCGCTTGGTTCTTACGACTCTAGAACTTGCCACGACAATGCATTCCCGGTCCTTACCAACTTAAACCCGAGTTGGTAAATGATGGAGGCATTAGGACTAACCCTTTTTCTTTCTACACCATTATTTTCAATTTTTTTTACAACCTATCTAAAATCCCCCTAGTTAACCCCTTTGAGCCTAAACCTTTTCATTTCTTAACCTTTTCTTTTAGTAACAAAGCTCGGTTTTTCTTATGACTAAAAATATATACATTTATATATATATATATATATATATATATATATATATATATATATATATATATATATACATAAATGATGAAACCAAATAAACAAACAAGTTCATCATCAAAAATAACTTTGTTTGAAAGAAATGATTCATCAAAATAAAATAAAATTGTGAAAAATAAAAAAGTCTTTCAAAAGCCGATGCTTTTTACCCTTTTCGCCCTTTTTACTAACCACTAACCCAACCACCCACCTTTAGCCCAAGCCTAACCCTTCACCCAAAAAGTCCTCTTGATATTTACAAAGGTATATAGTTAAAAAGGAGGAGGATTGATTGCTTCGCAAGCTTATGGTAGGAGTAAGTTCCATGTCGCTCTCGAGTGATTCACTAAAAATACACCTTCGGTCGAGTGTTGAGTGATCCCCCGTGAGGTATGTGAACTTGTATATAAATGGAATTTTAAAAAGACATGTTATGCCCTAATAAGTAATTTATCTTATGAAACGTTTTTTAATAAATCATGACGAATAGGATTGTAAATAAATAAAAATAAAACTTGATAAAAAATCTTGGAAATCCCGACACTCTATGACAAGCCCAAAACCTTCTCTTCTACCCATTCCATTTGGGAGTGAAAAAGCCACACTATAAAGAGTTTTGCTTGAGGACAAGCAAAGATTCAAGTGTGGGGGTATTTGATGTGCACAAAATGCAACATATAAATTACATCAATTGTGGCATAAAACTAACTCTTTCTTAGTACTAATGTTGGAAAAAGTGTGCTTTTGTCTTCCTTTTTGTATTGTCAGGATTAAATGAGCTCAAATAGACAAAAGAAGCAAAAAGACAGCTAAATCTAACATAAATACAAGAAAAGGAACAAACGTGGCATGCCCGACCTCCCGACAGCATCTTCCCAAGCAAAACAAGAAGACAGAAGACTGAACACGCCCCGTGCTCAGTGAGCACGGGGGCGTGCCCAAGTGTCAGTAGAAAAGACAAAGTGGTAGAAGCTTCCATCGCCCACCACGGGGCCGTGCTCAGCGAACACAGGGCCGTGGTCAACTATAAGATTCGCGGAATCCAGGCAAATCTTCATAGTACAGATATGCTTCTGCACAGGGGGTCGTGCTTAGCGGACACGGGGGCGTAGTCAACTAATGCAGACAAACTGCATTTAATGAAGAAAGAGAGGAGGATGGACACGGGGCCGTGCCCGAGCTTCTGTTTAGCCTATAAATAGGATTGCTTGGAGCTCTTGCAACTCATCCCTTGGCACACCACCTCTCTCACACTTCACCCACCACCCACCACCCACCACCATCACAACACCATCATCCACCACCATCATCCATTGTCCATTGATCGTAAGAGTTCTTGACAATCAAAGGCCATGTTTGCCTAAGTCTCTTACATCACTTGGTGAAGACAAGTGTTTAGTGTAATACTTTTTATTTTTAATCTTTTGCACTTTTTAATTGGTTTTGTATTAATGACTTTAATTACTAGTTTCTTATGTTGAAGGTGATTCTTCCTTATCGTTTGTCCGTGGTGTCTTGGCATTATTTTACTGTCTATATAAAATAAAAGATTTTCACCATTCATATCTCCACGGTCTGTATGGAGGTATGTTGGCTACCTGGTCGGGTGTTAAGGGAACGGTTTGGTAAGAGTCTTGCCATTGTTCAGTGTATAGATCCTGCAAAGGACCTGGGTCAAATTTAGTAGGACCTCCTTCAATAACCAACAGTATTGGATGGCGGGGGTCCAAACTCTTTGATCCCCCCATAAGTTAAACTACTATTAAAACTTTAACCCGGCTACTTAGGACTGTATCCCTGCTGACTCATACTACTTAGCCGAGGGTAACGTCGCCTTCAAAGAGGGGCCTACCACATTATGCATTAATAACTTAATTAATTATCTTTCAATAATCCGACCCTTTAGGATTGTATCCTTGCTGACTCAAACTACTGGGTTGAGGGTAACGTCGCCTTCAAAAGAGGGGATTGAAGATAGAAGATTGAAGGGAGCTTTTACAATGCCAAATCAAATTGGAAAGAGACAAAGACTGAAGACTCGACGCCAAAGACTTCGTCAACATCCAAGGGGTAGTCTGTTGGTGCATCTAATGTCTGTTAACTTTGTCTTAATCGAGTCTTATGTCTAGATAGGAAAGATCAGTGCACGAAAATCTAGAAATTATGTAATTAATGGTAATTCCGCTTGAAATGACAATAGGTCATTTCAAGTGAAATCAGATATATTAGTATTCCACTTGAACTCAACATGAGAGGTTTCGCTTGAGTGTGTTTGAAGCGAAATCAGGTGCCGCTTGAAGTTGTTTCAAGCGGAATCAGCTCAACTATATATAGGAGTAGTGTGTGTCATTTGGAGCGGAATCTGGTCATTAGTTCTGAGTCGAGGTGTTGTCCGTTTGTCATTTGAATGTGTAAAAGCTCAGGAAATCATTAATAGATAAGATTTGAAAAGGAACAAGCTGTTTGACATTGTTTGCATTGATTCCGCCTTTGTAAATGATGATGAACTACTCAACTTGACTGTTTAGGGTCACCAGAACGATCCAACAAAACTACTATTAAAACTTTAACCCGGCTACTTAGGACTGCATCCCTGCTGACTCAGACTACTTTGCCGAGGGTAACGTCGCCTTCAAAAGAGGGGCCTACCACATTATGCATTAATAACTTAATTAATTATCTTTCAATAATCCGACCCTTTAGGATTGTATCCTTGCTGACTCAAACTACTAGGTTGAGGGTAACGTCACCTTCAAAAGAAGGGCCTACTACAATAACTAAGATAACCTCTTAAACAAGTGCAAAAGTGAGAAAATAATCAAAGGTTACACTACACACGAGTCGGATCCAAGTGATTCATCTGGTCTATCTGTTTTTACTTTTATTTTACTTTTCAGCATTTTAGTTAGTTTTATTTTCCTAGTTTAAAAAAACCTTTTTCTTACATTTGGATTTGATTAGACGTTGAGGATAAACCGGTACTAAAAGCTCTTGTGTCCTTGGACGACCTCGGTATCTTACCAACACTATACTACGTCCACGATGGGTGCACTTGCCCATATGTGTGTTTAGTGTTAGTAAATATCGTGTTTATAAATTTAAAACTTGGCTAAAAAGTGTAAAAAGGGCTTAAAATATACACCTAATATATATAACACCTAATGCACATCAGTAATCGCCTCGATCTTGGTGGGATCCACATGAATTCCTTCTTGATTGACTAAGTGTCCAAGAAATTGTACCTGTTCTAACCAAAACTCGCACTTTGAAATTTTAGCATAAAGCTTTTCCTTTCTTTATAAACTTAAAAGTGTGTGCAAATGCTTTGCATGTTCCTCTTTATTCTTAGAGTAAATAAGAATATCATCTATAAAGATAATTATGAATTTATCCAAATATGGCTTACATATTCGGTTCATCATGTCCATAAATGCGGCTGGGGCATTGGTTAAACCGAATGGTATTACAGTAAATTCATAATGGCCATACCTTGTTCTGAACGCTGTCTTAGGAATGTCCTCTTCCTGTACCTTCAATTGATGATATCCGATCTTAAATCGATTTTCGAGAAAAAATCGAGCTCCTTGCAATTGGTTGAACAGATCATCGATTCTTGGTAATGGATACCGATTCTTAATCGTGACCTTGTTTAGTTCATGGTAATCAATGCACATACGCATTAATCCGTCTTTCTTTTTAACGAATAAAATCGGTGCTCCCCACGGTGACGAACTTGGCTGTATAAATACTTTTTCCAACAGTTCGTCCAATTGTTTCTTTAGTTCCTGCATTTCTGCTGGTGCTAAGCGGTAGGGTGCTTTGGCGATTGGAGTTGTCCCTGGTAGTAGATGGATTCTGAATTCGACTTCTCTGTCTGGCGGTAATCCTGATAATTCTTCTAGAAACACATCTGGAAACTGAGATACTATTGGAATATCTTTCAGTTCTTTTCCTTTAGTGTTACTGATTATGGAATTCAAATACACTAATGACCCTTTTCTTATATAACTTGTTGTTTTCATCACAGAGATGAATTTCGTGAATCTAGATGGTTTATCTCCTTTAATTGTGATCTTTTCACCTTTTGGTGAATTTACTTGAATTCACTTTTGATCACATAAAATACTGGCTTTATTGGTTATTAACCAATCCATTCCTAATACAATATCAAATCCTGCCAGATTCATTGGGTAAAGGTTTGCAATAAACTTTTGATTTAAAATTTCTATTCTTGCTCCCTGCAAGATTTCAGAAATTCTAATTGTTTCCCCATTTGCTGTTTCAACTAGACATTCTTGTGAGAGTTTAGTTAATGGTTGATTGAGAAATTTGCAAAATGAAGTATTAATAAAACTTTGGTTTGCACCAGAGTCAAATAATACTTTAGCAAAAACATCATTAACTAAAAACGTACTGGCTATCATGTCCGGAATCATCTTGGCTTCATCTGCCGTCAGAACAAATGCTCTAGCATTTTTGGTAGTCCTATTGCCCATGGCTAGAACTAGTTTCGGACAATTTGGCTTGATGTGACCTTTTTCTCCACAGTTGAAGCACAGTCCATTATTAGGTTTCCTCCTGCAATCTTCTTCCTTGTGTCCTGGCATCTTGCAGAAATTGCAGTGAGTAGAGCATTTTCCCGAATGCTTCTTCTTACAAGTTTTGCAGTACGGTGCAGAGGTAGAACCTACGTTCCTATGGTTGGAATTACCATAGCGGAATTCCTGGGTAAGCTTTTGAGCTAGGTTCCTCCTTTGGTCCTCTTCTCGCGTACGAACTAATTCATTTGTCAAGGTGTTTGCTAGTTCTACAGCTTCTTCTATGGTTTGAGGTCTAGAGGGTCCAAACCTGCAGAAACGTTGAGCATTACCCAATTATTAATGTCAGATAATATTTAATACAATCAATCACACAACATGCAGGTCGATCAAAAACGTCGAGCATTGCGACTTATTTTTTCTTATAATATGCGTCTAGTACAAACAACACTGGAAAAAAAACTACAATACAACTGAATATAAAATTACACTACTAGTAGAAGGCATCCGTAGTAATTATCTAGATATATATATATTTTTTTTCATACACACATATTATATATTATTATATTATTATTATTATTACTTCCTTGATCACCTTCACTGATATGGATTCATCCAAAAATCCATATTGCGCTCGTCATACTTCCAGACGAGTCGCTCCCCCACCTGTCTCATCCTCTCGCTACCTTCTAGGATTTCCTCACCTAATGTCCTAAGTTCTTGCACATATTCTTCACTCATTGGGGGTGCAGGTTCCGGACTGGGTTTGGAATCTGGGGTGTGGGTTCCTGGTACATGTATGAATTCTGTAGAATCTCTCTAATGTACTGATCACTATCATAGTAGGGATCTAGAGGGTCCAAACCTGGGTATGCTCCTAGATTCAGCATGGGCATGTCTTCTGGTATCGGGTAACGTTGCACATAGTCCCTATTGTCTTCCCACCACGGGTCGTAATTTGGGTCTAAGGGATTGGGTGCTGGAACCCTAGGTATCTCTTCCGGGTTAAAATCATGCATTTCAACTTGATTTTCGGGGTTGTTTTCTATTTCCATTGGCTGATTAAGGAACAGTGGTAGTGGTTAGGGTGCTATCATCTGCTCCAGGTTAGGGTCGGCTGCTGTGGTTGCTAGGATATGGAAGTTGGCTAAACTCCTATTTAACATATCCTGGGCATGGGCATCAGTTTCTCTTTTAGCGGCTGCTAGGACTCTCTGTTGTTGTAATTTTTTCATTCGTTTCCTACGCTCATGTGCTACCCTACAGAACCATCCTCTCTTTTAAGGAGGGAATGGCACTTCAGACTGAGCCTTAAACACGAATATTCCTTCTTCAGTATCAGCTGAATACCCTGAGAGGGCAGGCTGTGAAGAGGTGCCTTTGCTTCTAAGCGAGCTGGACAATTGACGATACGCGTCGGATGGTCATTGGTCGCTCATACTGTAAACTATCAAATAGTCAAATAACACACAACAATAAAATACTAATATGCCCGTATTTCCACAATTTATTTCCTAACACTTTGAATAACTTTTGGTGTCAGCAGAATACTTCTGTGGCTGAATCAGTGGCTTAGCTCTGATACCACCTTCTGTCGCAACCCCCTTCCCCTAACAACCCGGGAACGGGCAGCCGCTGCTAGTTTTGGTGGTATCTGGTGTTTATCCATTTTGGCAGCGGAAATTACATCAGGGCTGTAGTTAGGAAATATTTTATCAGAGTAAAATACCACACTTTCATAATATTAAACACATGGGATAAAACCCAAGTTTTAAGTACACACAATTTTCATAGGAATAAATCCTATTTTATTTAATAAAAACATCTATTTATTTTAGATAACTTTATAGCCACTTTTCTAAGCCTTCAGTGCTGTCCAGCTGGCTTTTATTTGGCTTTCACATTTTGTTACCTGAAACGCATTTAAAAACATTTTGTCAGTGGGAAATACTGGTGAGTGAATCCCAGTTTAATCAAGTTTTAACAACAACCATTGTAAAGTATTGAAGGCCGTCGCGCAATTAAATATGTTTCCAAGTCATACTAATTACCACCCACGGTACTGTCAACCCGACTTGTGGTCATGTTACTCCTCGCAAGGCAGAAACAAATTTTGTATACAAACCCCAACATACCGACGATAATTGTATCCTTACAAATACTCAATAACTGTTTAATATATAATTAATTAAGTGAGGTTTTGTAAAAAAATTTGCAAAAAGGAGATTAGTCACATTGTTGTCTTAGGTTTTCTGTAAGGGTTTCCTGGTGACAATCTATAAATTACACAAATGCACACGCGTTAGTATAATAACCCATTTTAACGTTAGTAATACCCTCCCCGAGACGGCATTCCAACGACTAGGTCGGGTAGAAACACGACAGCCATTACGGAACCCTAGATCAATCGGGCAACGTATCTAATACGTATCAGGGGTTATGATACTTACAACGGAGCAAAACTTCGTTATTTAGGGGGTATTATACCCGATAATTGCTTTCTCTATGCATAATTTCGAGAGAGAAAGTGTGTGTGAGCATCGGACAACAAATGCCAACAGCCCCTATTTATAGTTGTGATCTTGGACTCCCTCGCGGCCCGCGTAAGCCGAAGGGAACTCCTTCGCGGCCCGCGACGGAGGCTGGTAGAGCCGTAGGGTGAGTTAGTCACTCGTATAGCTTCGACAGTTGGCAGGACACGTGGCAGCTCAGGGTTGCGCCACTTGCCCAGGCGCTCGCGGCCCGCGTAGGCTCAAGTGGAGTCTGCCGCGGCCCGCCAGAGCCCCTAATTTCTTGTTTTTAATTAATTTTAATAAAAATTAATGTATTCGAGGTCCGTTTTTACGTATGGGGTGTATTTTGGGACATTTTGGGATATTCTAATTATTTATAAGGTGTCGAAAATATTTTGAGGGTTGTTATATTGATGGTCTACAAGATGTGATTTGTGGTGTAGAACAGTTGTCGGTTGAAGCTGAGGGTGCTGTGAGTTTGGGGGATAACAACCAAGTGAACGCTAGCGGGCTAGTGGAGAAAAGAGTGGGGAGCTTGGATGTTAACAGCCCATCGGACATCGGGAAGCCAGGTACTGAAAAGGCCACATGATGGCGAGATATTTTAGTGATGGGCAACTAATTTTTTTTCGTTTTAAATTTCTTTTAAGACACATGCGATGTTGCCGGCGGGCCTGAGGTTAACAACGCAAGCAAGTATATGGGGACTGTGCGTGACGAGGGAGTCAAAGGCGATGACCGTGATCAAAATGTAGACCCTGCGACTGATGTGTGCCCACCGGCCGCCCCTGTGTTGCAGCAGCAGCCTACTGAAGCGGTTCGGCCAGTAGCGGTCTGCGGGCTGTACGCTCCGAGGGCTGGGATTCCTAAGCTCGCAGCGGCAGTTGAAAATCTGTTGGCATTTGCTGCACGAGAAAAAAGAAATGTTTTGGAAACCGAATCAGGTATGTGGCGCAAAAAATATTAACCAAAAAATGGTTTATGAGAATATATATTTTTTTCTTGGCGCACTAGTAATTTCTTTGATACATGAGTTTTGTGTTTTGAAACAGGGACCCTAAACTGTGCATCTAACCAGGGGGGGGGGCTCCTGAACGTACAGATGGCGCGATGAAGGATATGGGAGATGTAAGCGTGAGGACTGGAGAAGGTGAGCTGGTCGTTGAACGTTGTACGACACTAGAAGCGGGGCCGGTGTCTGTTGACCGGGGGGAGGGTGGACAAAGTCAAAAATTGCCGCGAGGCTTATTAACCGACCCCCGTCTATTGGCGCAGCCTGTTCGTCGGGCTTGCATGCAGCAGACGACGCCCCCGGTGTTTGTTGCGAGGTGGACCAGCCAAGCGTGGGTGCAGACAGTGGTGTGTATATACCAAGTCGCATTCTATTTTTTCGTTTTATTGTTTAACACTATGGGGGGTGTTCCTTAAAAAATCGTGCACTTTTGAGTTAACTAATTTTATCACCCCTATAGGTGATGTCATTGGGATGGGCGACGTTGGGACTAGCAGCCTGTGACAACTCGTAATTCAAACCTCTCTTTGTGTTTAATGTAACGTATGTGGACCCTATGTGATTATGTGAACTTTGATGATTAATGAAATATGTGTTATTATGTTATGTGAATATGTGTTGTGCATGTATGTATGTAATAAGATCACACAAAATGAACCGATCGCACAACAAGAACCCGATCGCACAAGCCTTTGGGCTTTGGTTCCTTACCACTCTCGGCCCACACTCTTTTGTAATTGAACCGAATGGGCAGTCCATTAAGAGGGTTCGACCACTTCCCTATATAAACCAATACAAAACCCTTGTGCGGTTTTGCTTCCCCATTATTTGCTAACAATCTATACACACCAAAAACCCTAATCTCTCTTTCTCGCCCTCACGAACTCCACGGCAGCCAGATCCCTTCTCCACCGAAGACTTTCTATTCGGATCGATCCTTACTCTCTTCCTTAATCGGTTAGTGTTTTATCTTTCGATTGTGTGATGCATGATGTCGTGATATGTATGTTCTACATGATGATTTAGGGATGGTATGTGGATTAATGATGATGTAAACTGTTAGGGTTTGGTGTTCACGAATCAAAACAAGGGTTGATGATGTTACGTTTGAATAATGATTTTCGGCTGTGATGTATCATGTTCGGATGATTGTTGAGTTGTCATGATTAGAATATGTCTAAGTTTTATGGTTATTGTTCATGTTTTATTCATAATTAGGGTTCATGAGAATCGGTTGGAATATGATTAATTTGATCGATTGAATGCTAAATGGAAACTGTTAGAATTGATTGGTAAGAATCAAGGGTGTAACTGATTGATTGTTGACTAAATCTAATAATGGAAACAATATAACCGAATAGCATATTATCCGGATAGCCAAACGGATCACACAAGTCTCCTCTCGGTCGCACAAGATCAGGTCACACAAGGCCTGATCTGATCGCACAAGACAATCGCACAACAAGGGTTCAAGTAAATAAGGCACATTGTACAATTTAGGATTGCATGATCGCACAAGACCTTGTGGATCGCACAAGCTTGTGCCGATCGCACAAGGCTTGGGCCACACACACGAACACTTGGGCTGTTGGGCCTCGGAGCCCAAAACCCAATCGCACAAGACTAATTGGGTTGCACAAGTTACTTTTCTGTTTGTTGATTGGGCCGTTTAGATGCTGGACTGCTTGTATTATTATTTTGGGTCGGGTTTGGAGCAGATAGCACAACCCATTGTGGATCGCACAAGCTATGTTGATCGCACAATAGGTTGGGCCGGTTGACTTTGGGCTCTATTATTGGATCGCATAAGATGATTGGGCTCGTATAAGTTCAACAGCCCAATCATCCGAGTCGCACAATGTGGGTATCATGTGTGATTTTGACTGTTAACATGCTCTACGTGTTTGCCATGATTAATACGTGTTCGTAACCTGTTAGCTTATGTGCAATACTTGAGCGTAGACCTGACTTTGTATGGTAACCGTATTAGGACGTGGTTGACCACATATAACTCAAGTGACCATTTTGTTTATCTGCCGAGCAAACCAAGGTGAGTTCACACTCTTACCAAGGCATGGGATTCCCGGGGTTGGGAATGGGATTGAATGATTAATTGTGCTTTCATCGTTATTGGAATATGTACCACTGACCTCGTTAGGGGAAGGTCACTGATAGATACGGCTAGACTAGTAACACATGGGAAGCCCCCACTAATCTTCGCACACATGCCTGTAGGGCCGCGATACGAATACTAATCTTCGCAAACATGCCTGGAGGGCCGCGATACAAATACAACTAGTCTAGAATACATAGGAAACCCCCACTAATCTTCGCAAACATGCCTGGAAGGCCGCGATATAAATAAATACGATACATGGTTTACAAACGAACATGAGAATTACGAAACGAATACTATGACTAAACAACCAGCTGTGAACTCGCTCAACCGTGTTGTTGACTCGTTGTTACATGCCTTGCAGGTCAATAGGTACTCATGGAGCTTGCACTGGGAGGCGCGGTCGTTGTGGACATGGATCATGGATACCATGTTAAACATTTATGACATTTCAAACTTATAACTTATGTTGGGTTTTACATTTATGCTTCCGCTAAACATTGAAACTATACTTTTGTTTTGGAACACCTTTCATATTATATTGTTTGGTTGAATTACATTTACTATTGTTCAATATGATTGGTGGCTCGATCTTGGTCAGTCACGCCTCCAAGCGGTGATACTCCGCGTGTGGATTTTGAGGGTGTGACACAGCCATCTGAGTTTTAGCTTGGGGATCTCGCAGGGGGTGGCGTGTGGGTGTGGCGTGGGACCGACTGAAAAACCAACTGATACGCATCATAGGTGATCATTATGTTTATTTTTTTGTTTTGTTGCTTTTTTTAACCTGTGAGACGCCCCTACCCAGGAGCAGGTGTCGAGACTGACTTGGGCGATGGACCTTCGGATGGTTTGGGTGCGTCGGCCACCGTATCTAGCCCAGTCAGAAGCCCTATACGTTTTGAGTCCTGGTTGCCCGTAGGTGATGCCACTAGCAAGGGTGATGTTGCGTCGTGTAGTCACCCGAGTTTCAGTCTCGGGATCTCACAGGAGGTGGCGCGTGGGTCGGAGTCGAACGAAAAAATTACTTGTACGTACAGCTCTCATTTATAAAAAAGGAATAGCATGCTTTTCATGTTTTTTTTTTTAAATTCTTTCTTCCAAAACAAGAAAACGTCTGATTATTATGCTTCTTATTTTGTTTTTTTTTCTATGTAATAACACCCAGTAGCAGGTGATATGGCTGGCTCGGAATCTGGACGTTATAGGCATTGATTTCTGGGTGCCTGTTGAAACACGTGGGCCGGTCAACATGGAAGAGGGCACTGAGCACACTGTAGACGGCGATGACCCTAAGCCGATGGAGCCCATTCGAGCAAGACCAATCCGAGTGTTCCATGAGAAGCCGCGCTTGGTTACTAGCCCGGGCGACGTTGAGTTGGACCCCAAACAAACCACGACACAGGAACACTCGGCATTGCGGTTCCTTTACCGGAAGAGGGAAAAAAGATGCGTGGTTGAGGCAAACACTTTTTGAAATGAGCGAGAGGTTAAAAAAAGATAAACAACAACCATGTTAGACTGCGCGCATGTCGCAACCGAGCCAAATCTAAAATGATTTTCTACTGCTGACGCGTATTTTTCCATTTGCTCTTTGCAGGGATCCATACACAGAGGTCAATCCGGACGACGCACCCGATGAGTTTCCGTAAGTTATCTAACCGAAAAGAAATCTATAAAAACCATATCGGCCGGGTATTTGTTAGAAACCATCCTTTATTTTTAGCCGGTCGTGGCGCTAGAAGAAAACAAATTTAGTAAGAAAAAATTCAGAAAATTTTACGGTAAAACTTGTAAAAAAAATTTCCTTTTTGTTCATCCCCCCCCCCCCCCCGCGCGCGCGCGCGCGCGCAGATATGTGTTGTTTGAGGACAAATTTGGGGCACGCGCGGAAGCTCTTGCACTTCAATCCCTGGCGATTGGCAGCAACGTATTCGGGTCAGTGGTGGAAGCATGGGTGCACGTCCTCAACAACGACCCGAATTTCTCATTGTCGGGGATGCTTAGACGCTTGTTTTGCGTCCACACAACCAAGGTAAAAATAATGCCCATATTATTGTTTCTGTTTCCCTATTCATTTTGTATTTTTGGAAAAAGGGGCACTTCTTGTAATGCAAAAAAACGTTTTGGATTTTTTCCCCGCAAGTTGATTGGATGTTAACCTTGGAGACGGACCCTACCGGGAGCCGCATGTCCGCTTTTGAATGTGGGCTGAAGACCAGCCGGAGCGGGCGACATCACCTGGTAGACCTACATGAGTTCGATATGGTCTTTGTGCCTGTGCTCGAGGTAGACCACTACTATCTCATAGTGTTTGATTTGGAGGACGAGCGCATATACCTCGTTGATCACTTGGGCGACAGGGGGTCTGGTGTGCTTTTAAGGGACAACGAAACCTATATCCTGAAGACAACACCATTTAAAGTGGTATGTGATACATGTTTTTTTTGCTGGTACTTATGTTGTTTTTCTCCTTTTTTTGTATAATGCTTGGGGTCGCTTACATTTGTTTTTGTTTACTGGTACGCATAAAGATTTTTTTGTCGATTATCTGAAGTCGGTGAATCATCCAAAAGCGACCGCGATGCAATCGAGTGTCATCATGAGAGAGGACCTTCCATGGTCTACAACCCAGAGAAATGCGGCACCGTTTGTCGACTCCGACATATTCGCAATGTGCCATATGGAACAGTTTGTGGGTTCGAGGCGAAACTTCTTCTGTGGCTTCAGTGTGCACGGGGCGCGGAAGAAAGCCCAGTGCAACTACCTACGGAAAAGGTATGCTGCCGAGATACTCCTGTCCCCAAGAACAAATAGGGCGACGAGATACGACGTCGGTTGGCATTTGTGTAGACAATGTTCTGGCATGACAGACGTTTTTTTTTGGTTGGGCGTCTTTGGGTTGGGCGTTTTTTGGGGTCGTTTTGCAAGGTTAGACAATGACTTTTATTGGGATGTTGATATTTATGTTGGCATGCGGGTCAGCTGGACAAACACAAGTTGGTTGTGTAAAACCCTAGTAGGGGAGGGTTCACGTTTTACGAGATAGAAATTTCTGTGTTCTACCTTGATACAATTTCCAGAAGGCTTCACGTTTTACGAGATAGAAATTTATGCGTAAAGTTTTACGTTTTACAAGACGTAAAAGGCCGTTTATTGCGGTTTACAATTTACGTATTTTTTTAACGTTTTTTGCGTAAAGTTTTGGCATTTTTACGCTTCACGTTAGCGTGAAATGTTTTACTTTTTACAATTTATGTAAGGTTTCATGTTTTTTTACAATTTACGTAAAAAGGGTATTACGTTTTACCTTGTTCAATTTACATAAACTTTTAAGTTTTTTACGTAAACTCTTACGTTTTACGTAAAGCTTTTTACATTATACGTATGTTCTTTGTCTAACTTTTTTACCGAATTAAGTTTTTCACGTAAAGATTTACGTTATACGCTTTTCGATATAATTTTTCACTGAAAACTTTTTTCGCCTTACGCCTTGTGTAAAAAGTTCAACGTTTTACGTTTACATGAAATGTTTTACGTTTTACAATCTACGTAACCATTTCGTTTTACATTTTACCATTTATGTTTTACGTAAAACTTTTTACATTTTAAGTAAAACTTTTTACTTTTAACGTTTTATGTTTTACATGAAAAAGTTCCCCATATTTTTCGATTACGTGAACTTGTTCTTGCTTCAAATATTGAGATTACGCAAAACTTTTTACGTTTTATGTAAAAAGTTCAACGTTTACATTTAACAATTTGCGTACATTTATCCATTTTAAGTAAAAGGTTCAGCGTTTTACGTTTACATGAAATGTTTTACGTTTTACGGTTTATGTAATCTTTTACGTTTTATGTTTTACTTTTTTACGTTTCACGTAAAACTTTTTTACGTTAATCTTTTAACTTTTTATGTTTTACGTTTTACTTTTTATGTTTTACGGAAAACATTTTACGTTTTACATAAAACTTTTTACGCTTTCCATACAACTTTTTACATCTTACGTTGTTTTACATGAAAATGTTTTACGTTTTACCATTTACATTAACATTTTACGTTTTAGTTTCTGCGTAAATTTTATCCGCTTTACGTAAAAGGGTCAACGTTTTACGTTTACAAGAAATGTTTTACGTTCTTACAGTCTACGTGAACTTTTACGTTTTACGTAACACTTTTTACGTTTTACGTACAACTTTTTACGTTTTACGTTTTAGCAGAAAAATTTAACGTTTTACAATTTACGTAAACTTTACGTTTTAGGTAAAATGTTTAACGTTCTACGTTTACGTTGAAATGTTTTACGTTTTACGGTCTACGTAATCTTTTATGTTTCACTTTTTTACGTTTCACGTAAAACTTTTTACGTGAATCTTTTAACTTTTTACGTTTTACGTTTTACTTTTTATGTTTTACGTAAAAAAATTTACGCATTACGTTTTACTTTTTACGTAAAACATTTTACGCATTATGTTTTACATTTTACGCTTTACGTACAGCTTTTTACATCTTACGTTTTACATGAAAAACTTTTACATTTTACCATTTATGTTAACATTTTTACATTTTTAGATGCTGCATAAATTTACGTAAAAAAGGTCCACGTTTTACGTTTATAAGAACTGTTTTGCGTTTTATAGCCTACGCAAACTTTTACGTTTTACATAACACTTTTTACGTGTTTACACTGTAACAGAAATGTTTAACTTTTTACAATTTACGTAAACTTTACGTTTTACATTTTTTCGTAAGTTTATCTGTTTTACGTTAAAAGTTCAACATTCTACGTTTACGTCAAATGTTCTTGCGTTTTACAGACTATGTGAACTTTTAAGTTTTACGTAAAACTTTTTACTTTTTACGTAAAACTTTTTACGTTTTACGTAAAAAGTTCACCGTTTTTCCGTTTACATGAAATGTTTTACGTTTTACAGCCTACGAAAACATTTTACGTTTTGCGTTTTACTTTTTACGTTTTACGTAAAACTTTTTACGTTTTACGTAAAAAGTTCACCGTTTTTACGTTTACATGAAATGCTTTACGTTTTTACAGTCCACGTAAACTTTAACGTTTTAGATGAAATGCTTTACCTTTTACGGTTTACGCTCCATTTTTATTCATAAAACGAAACATTACAAACACCTACGTTCCATTTTTATCATAAAACGAAAGATTACAAACAGACAACGCGTACAACGAACATTAATAAAAACATCACTGAAAATGGAACACACCACGCACAACTATACGATGCGTATCAACGAAAATCCGCGCGCATCTGAACCACCTGTTGCACCCTTGCAACCATGATCAGGGTCAGTAACTTCCACTGTTGTCGCCTTCGGTACCCAAACCTGAGTCATCGGCTGCCTCCCCTTTGACCTATCGCTTACACCTGCAGACAGTGGCGTCCTGAAACGGGCTGGCGGGGGACCCGAAGTGGCCCACAACCTGCGTAACGGGACCCTGGGAGTTGGAGGTGGCAGAAGTGAACCGAATTGAGGGGTTGGTGAACCAAAGCGTCTGGGGGGTGGGCGAAAGGGGGTCATGGGAGTCCATGTGGCCTGTCTGGGATACCAAACGAAACCTGGGTCCGAATTCATATCCAGTCGGCGACGATCCCAAACTTGCACCCCTGTGCCGCCGCCGTCACGCTGGATAGGGAGCCAACAAGTGTCTGGGTTAGACACCAACCCCATCTGTTCACGACCCCACACTTGCACTGTTTTGTCTTTCGCAGCTTGATTGGGAGGGCTTAGCGACGAACCTGATCGGAATAAAAGAACAACCGTTTTTTTAGAAAAAAAAAAAAAGAAAAAAACTTAAATACATGAGCCGCTAAAAACAATGTAACCTGTTTACGGTTTGTAACTTCACCTTGGGGGCGTAGGCTTGCGTGGACGTCACACTTTCCGGCCATCTGCCATCTTCTTTCCTTTGGGTTTTGAAGACTGTTAGTGGATTTGTTAAATTTTTTTGCTTTTTTTGGCCTGAAAAGTACGTTATATATAGGGAAAGAAACAAAATAGGAGACAAGAAGAGGTCTCCCTTTTTTTCTCCAAATGCACTCATGCATATTCCTGAATTTTTTTGCATGTACTTTGACCTTTGTGCAGAGATCATTTCGTATCAAAATGTCACTTTTTGTTTGTGTGGCTCTAAAACCATGGCTATTTTTCGAAAAAGACAAAGCTAGAAAAGTAGTGCCACAACCATGTCCAATACCCAAAACACATCTGCTTTTAGTGCCACACCTACCACTTCATTGGTTTTTAAAAGTGTTTTATTTTTGGAGGGGTTTTTTTCACCGTATATAAGTTTTATGGCTTCATGCAAAAACATACGGGTCACCCGTTTTATGATGTCAGGAATTTTTACGTCACAATTTACCTTTCTACGTTTTACGTTTTAGGGGAAAAAAATCGGCATACTACTTTGCGTACGGTTTCGCGTCGCGTGGCATACGAAATTTCACCTAAAGTTCACGTTTCTTGATCTACAGTGTACGTAACTTTTACGTTTTACGTAAAAAGTTCAGTGTTTTGCATTTTAGAAAAGTTTACGTTTTTTCGTTAAAAACTGTAAAACTCGTTTTACAGTTTACCCAAAGTTTCACGTTTCCCGATCTACAATTTATGTAACTTTTACGTTTTTCGTAAAACGTTCAACGTTTTATAATTTATAAATTTTACGTTTTACATAAAAAAATTTACGTTGGAAAAGTTTTTACGTTTTACGTTGAAAAAGTTTACATCTTACATAAAAAAGTTTACATTTTACGTTAAAAAATTTACGTCTTAGGCGAAAATGTTTTGGGGTTTACGTAAATTTACGTTTTACAGTTTACCAAAAAGTTTCAGGGTTTCCCAATCTACGGTTAAAAAATTTACGTTTTACGTTGAAAAAGTTTACGTCTTACATAAAAAAGTTTTCGTTTTATGTTAAAAAATTAACGTCTTACCCTTTACGTCTTACGCGAAATGTTTTGGGGTTTACGTAAATTTACGTTTTACAGTTTACCTAAAGTGTCACTTTTCCCGATCTACAGTTTATGTAACTTTTACGTTTTTCCGTACAAAAGTTCAACGTTTTAAATTTAAAAAGGTTTAAGTCTAACGTTAAAAATTTTACGTTTTACGTTAAAAAATTTCAACGTTTTTCATTTTAAAAGTTTACAGTTTACGTTAAAAAGTTTACGTTTATACATAATAATTTCAACGTTTTTCATTTTAACAAGTTTTACGTTTTTGCGTTGGAAAGTTTACGTTTTGCATTGAAAAGTTTACGTTTTACGTTAAAAAGCTTTAGGTTTCACCCTTTACGTCTTACGCAAAAATGTTTTGCGGTTTACGTAAATTTACGTTTTACAGTTTGCCTAGACTTTTGCAGTTTTACATAAACTTTTTACGTTTTACAAAATTAAATTAAAACTTGATAGAAAATTTTACGTAATGTTTTACCTTTTCCGTAACTTTTACCTTTTCCACGTTTTACGTTTGGTGATTTCCGCTAACTTTTACGTCTTCAGCAGATATGAATATAACATTATGTAAAATAGATTGGGGGGGCGGGTTAAATGACAAACCGAGAGCAGCCAAACATAACATTCATTCACCAGGGGGTAGCAAAAACAAAAACAAAGTACTATTACACATACCACAAAAAAGGGGGGGGTCACTTTACACATATAGTTTTTGTACCAAAAGATAGAGATATAATATACGAAAAAACTATTACCTTGTCCAAACACAACCATATTTGCCACCAAATACACGTCAACCCGGCGTGCACCACCATTTCATAAGATCAGCACCAATCTAAAAAACGCCATCCCCGTCACACAACCCCATTCAGACCCAGGTTCTAAGGTTCTGCATTCTTCTGCTTTACGCGAGTCATGCCTGGTTACAAACCAGTTGCAAGTTCTCCATAAGCGCTGGGGCTTCTGGTGATTCTGGACAGCCCTCTCCACTGGCCCAATTAGACGTTTGTTGGTGTCGCATCCCTTATTGCATACGCCTTGAGGGTTTGAACAGCAAATGGGGGTGCTACTCTCACCTTGCACAACCACTCCAAGCGTATCAGCCATAACCTGAGTTTCTGTCGCCTCAGCGATTGTTTTCCACGGCGAGCATCAGTCAGTTCTTTCCTCCAACGCTTGATTTTCTCAATGAAATCCTCCATTGCTGCCCGGTCGCCCACCACAGCCTCTAACGCTTCAGAGAAACAATCCACTAGGTTGTTCCTGGTCAACGCGACCGGAGACATATCTACCCCATACCTGTATTCAACACGGAAAGCAGACTTCGGCAACACGTGACGTCCCCAACGACTAACCACATACTTATCTGGTATTTCGTCCACCTTTGTTTGCCGGAAGACGCAGAAAATATGCCTGCATAGATATCCGATACGGCATCACAAGTTACAGGAGCATGTTGTAGTGTCCTCCACTGGGTCGACTTTAACCTGCACTGTGTTGAAACACACGCCCGTGTTAAAAAAAAACAGTTTACTAAAAGACATGGTGGAAAAAAAATAAAACATGCAGGGAACATTACCGTGAAATCATTGACGACATCAGAACGCTTGTCCAAATGCGTAACAGTATATATCTTTATGCCATCGACTTCTTCAACACCAGTGGTGTAACAGTTTAAAAGGCCCTTCAGAATCTCTTTGCGAACCTCCACGAAAATGGCCGGGGAATACGATAACGCGCAGTGCTTTTCTATCTCCAGACCAGTCTTCAACTCGTGTGCGCAATCATCTGCCTTGAAGTCCACAACCCTTTTCTTGTATCGTTGGGAGTCCAGTGTGAAGTCGTAACACAAAAAAACTGAACAAGGGTGTTCGCCCAGGAGGAGTTCACCTTAAACACGGAGTTCGAACTCTCGCATTGGGAGGTAGTCTTCATCAAACAGGACATTGGGATTTTTCTGAAATACGTTGGGGCCCATAGCTCCTTAATGTTGTACATGTCTCTCAACCACTCATGATCTTCGAGCCTATACTTCTCTAGCAGCTTTCCCCACCCCCTCTCGAATGTCTCCGGTTTAATATAAATGTTCCATACAAGTTTATGTATGGCAGCCCTGAATTCAGAGTTATGTGCGACCTCGCCTGCAATATAGATAATAAAACAATGAAGAAAAAATAAAAAAAACATGACAAAAGAAAAAAAAATAGAAAAAATAACAATTTAGCCAAAAAAAACATGTCACATTTAAAATATATAAAAAGACGTGAAGGGCAATAGTTTCACCTTGGAAAGTAATTTCTTCATGATATGCCACATGCACAAGCGATGAAGAGATCGATCGAACACAGCAGCGACGGCTTGTCGCAGGGCCGGGTCTTGGTCAATTAGCACAAGGGTGGGCTGCTTGTTGTGCGCCTCGAGAAAAGCCTTTACAGCCACATGTACACCTCAATTGTCTCACAGAACAAAAGGCCAGCTCCAAAAGTGACGCACCGCTTGTTGTCGACCCCGGTGAAAGGAACGAAGATCAGATTATACCTAGATTATACCTGTGCGAGGGTCGTTAAATACTTAGAACGCGATTAACCTATTCAGCTTTCCAAAAAACATATAACAAAAAAAATTAGGTGACTTTTGGCAGTGAACTTTACTTGTTGGTTTGGTAGTAGCGTCAAACGCGAGCACATCGCTGAAAACTTGGTAGTTGATCTTTGAAATTTCATCCGCCCAGAACATGTGTCGTATCTCGCCATTTTCCTTGCTGTACTTGAAAGTGTAGTTCGGTAAGTGGTCCACCCGATCTTTGATCTTCTCGACCACCAAATGCGTGTCCCTGTCACCAATGAACATTCAAACCTTTGATGCAAAGTTCCTAACGTCGTCAGCCGAACCTTTCACGTCGTGGTGGCCCCCTCTAAGGTACGGACCAGCCTTGCTAAGACCGCTCGGTGGAAGGTTATGGTTCTCTTCGAAGTAATACAAAACCCAACCGCGCGACGTCTGATCGAACTTCACACGTATACAGGCTTTACAGTCACATACACGGAAAGTGGACTGCCTTATCTTCAGCGATGTCTCGTCAAGTGTGTCGAAGTTCCTATTCTGGCGATGCGGCTTGCCGTGGTTGGAACAATCAATGTAACGGTGCGTGATGGCTCCTTTCTTTCTCTTAATGGTTCCAAGCCTAGTCGAAAACCCATAGTGCTCTGCATACAGATCGTATATCTCGACAACGTCCTCCCATTGCTGAAACACGGTTTCAAGTTTGGGTTTTAGGTTATCCGGCGCAGCCGGGCACCAGTAGCACGTCCCATTCAGAGTGAACCAGGAAAAGCACTCCTCCTCTGAATCTGTGGCGTGGTCTGCGTCCCAAAACACCCCAAAAAAATATATATACATGAGACATAATAGACGAGTACGAAAGCTACTAGCATTCAAGTTATATACTGCGCGAATGGTGTATACCAACAAATGGTATGTACAAAAACTCTACCACATTTTTGAATGCACCAAATGGTCTGGGAGCAGAAACAGATTGTAAAAACAATTATACCAAATAAAAATAGCGATTAGGTGTGTGAACCGCATCAAACTTAAAAAACAACATCTGTTTTTATACCAAACGACTGAAAAGAGGAATTAGTTTGTGTGAAACAGAGGAATTAGGTGTGTGAACCAGCATCAACCGGTGAAAACAAACATCTGTTTTAGGAAAACCAACATCTATTTTTATACAAAAACTGAAAATCGGAATTCTGTGTCTGAACCAGCATCAAAATGTAAAAACAAAAATACATAATTAAGAAAGTGTGAACCAGTATCAAATTGTTCCCAAAACTCAACCACGTAACATACTTGATACCTATGCTAACAAAGACCAAAAAAACAAAAGAAAAACAAAATTAAGTGCTTGACCCGTATATATGTTACCATTGTCCGTCGCCTGAGTCGTTGGAATCAATGGAGTCTGGAAAGCACCGGAACTTGATCCACGCTCAACAAACCCGATAGGTGCTGGTTCATGGGATACAGGCAGCCTGTCGCCCGGCACCCCGGACAAATGAACCTGCCCTGGAAACAGAGTATCTCTGTTAGCATCACCAACTCCGGAGTTCCGTTGCGGTGTGCCAATCAAACGATTATCGGCATCTCCAAAAATGCCACCGGTGATATCGCCATCGCCTTCGGCAATTGGAGGATTATACATTCTGTGGGGTTAATTGTGTGGGTTTTCTCCAGTGATGTGGGTAATTGAAGCAGGAGGTTTTTAGGGGATGTGAGGAGTGAAAATAAGCCAGAAGGTGAGAGGTGAGTGATTGAAGCAGGAGGATTTGTTTAAAAAGGAATGAGTCTTGCTAAAAATATTGGGATTATGAAAGTCTACAGTGCAAAGTAAATCATACTCTGACACTCGATATTTGGAAAGTCAGCCATGACAATTTCGTGATTTGTGATTGAATGGGTGAGAGGTGGTAAAATTACCAAACTAACCTTCCGAAAAGACATGTGAAGAAATGACATGGCAGGTTGTTATTGGTCTAAAGTGGTTCTCATGGTTCTTACAACTGGAGGTGGTTTTCATTTTAGCGGTTCCTCATATATATATATATATATATATATATATATATATATATATATATATATATATAGGGTAGGGCTAGATAGAAAACCCTATATATATAAAAAAACCCGAGAAAACCCAAGCTCCCGACATTTTTTTTTTTTTGAAAAAAATAACACATGTAATATACATGTTTTTAAGACTTTTGGGCCAAAAAAATCAAAAAAGCGCCGAAGGGATATTTTTAAAAAAAAAAAACAAGTTTCAGCAATTTTCAGCGAAATTATGGATTTTTTGCTTAACACGTGTTAGGAGCTGAAATTTGTTTATTTTTTTTAAAAAAATCCCTTCGGCGCTTTTTTGTTTTTTTTGGCCCAAAACACTCTAAAACATGTATATTACATGTGTAATTTTTTTCAAAAAAAAAAATGTCGGGAGGTTGGGTAAAAATGGCTTCCCATTTGGGTTTCCAGAGTTTTCTAAGAATTTTAGGGTTTTTTATCTAGCATTATCCTATATATATATATATATATATATATATATATATATATATATATATATATATATATATATAGGGGAGGGTTATCTTGAGAACATGCATTTTTGTGAGAACACTAAGAACCAATCTCATCCATTGATCAATTTTAATTAAAGGCTAAGATTAAGAAAGGGGTATAAATGCAAAGCGGGTAATAAAAAACCCATTAACAAAACTGAAAAGGGCAACCTTGTAAAAATGCATAGCATCATGTTCCAATAGACCCAAACTCAATAATTTCATAAAACACCACCGACTTAATAGTACCGGAAAATACCACCGGCAGATCAATAGCGGAACTATCTGGCAACACGATAGCTATCCAGATCTGACTATTGATACTCGTAGGATAACTTACATCTTTTCTCTCGTATATCTAATCCTACTATAGTTGATCGACACCACTTTTTTTGTTATTTGTCTTTATCGGATTCAGTTGGAGTTTATGTTTTGAACTTTTGATGGATTATTTATTTTGATATAGATTACAGGTAACATGTGTTTGGAAGAATGCATTTATTTTCCTGTTCTTACATATAATGGTTCGATTTTTATGGTATTTATCTATTTCTTTAGAGTGGAGACTACAAAGAAAATTGATTTATAATAGACTTTCTCAACATCAGAGAAGGAAATCTTCAACCTTGTAGTTGCAATTGTTTGCAAAAGAGTATGCCATCTGTCTTGTTGTCATTTATAATTTTTATATGTTAGTTTTCCTGTATTTTCTTGATTATCTAGAAATTTGTTGTTAATAATAGAACTTTATCAACGACTGAACTACATTCTCACCGGCATTTTAAGGTGCATATTTGATTTGAAAAAGAGATCTCTGTTGTTCCACTAGTCTTTTTCACTTGACTTAGCCGTTTGATATGGTTATTTAATAAATGTTTGCAAATCTTAATAGTTAAAAACAATAAGCACATAAAGGTTTATACATGCGTAAATCCTAATAGGTAAAAAATAAGCATAGATATGCAGGTTTAAACATATGTAAATCATAGATAAATGAAGGTTTACATATGTGTAATCATAAATATTAATTTTTACACATGTGTAAATTATAATATTTATATAGAAAAAGATACGAAGGTTTAGAAATGTATAGATCATAATATTTAAAAAATAGATATAAAGGTTTACACATGTGTAAATCATAATAGTTTAAAAAAAAAAAGCTTATATATGAACATCTACATATGTGTCATTATATTCAATTATATTCATTGATATAAAGGTTTATACATGTATAAATCATAATAGTTAAAAAAACATGGATATGAAAGTTTACACATTGTATACTAATAAAAGATGAAGTGAATGAACAGTAGATTCACTTCATCTTTTATTAAATATTTTTTATATGTGTTATTTAGTAGGTTTTTACATGTGTTATGTGGTTCTTTTATATATCTTATACTGTGGGGTATAGTGTGGCTGGGGTTTGGGGCATGGGTTCACACGTGGACTTCGAGTCCCTTGGTGGTGAGTGACGTGTTGGGTCGGTACGGTGGGGCGGGGCGGGGCTAGCCCGCGTGGGTTGGCCAGTTTTAATAAAATTAAAAAAAAAGCCTAAAAACGGTTATTTTTTAAATTTTAAACATAGCTGCTATGACCTAGCCAACCAACCAATGGAGGACCGCTAGGCATGCCCAACGCCCGGGCTGAAACCCCCGCCCAAGGGGCCACGCCGAAACCCAAACCCACCCGGGGTGATGACTTGGGCGTTTGTACCCAACCCCCGGCCCATACCCCATAGTCTTATGTAAGTTGCGTTTTTTTTTATCGATGTAATTCACGTGTCAGTATTTTTGATCATATCAAGATTTTTTTTTCTCTATGGGTTGTTGTAACGAGTGAGGTGACGTAACAAAACAAACCGATACCGATCAAATTCCCGCCGTGTTGATATAGTTTTGGTCATATCATGATTTTTTCCTCTATTGGTTACTATAACGAGTCTCAGTACCGTAATTAAACGAACTGATACTCACCCAGCGCGCAACGTTAGTGATCGAACCGTTGGCTCTAAGCTAAGTACCTAAGTCGCTAGTCCTGGGAAGGCTTAGCATCAATAAAATGGTAAAGGGCGCTTCATTCAATAGATTGGATATACTAATAGAATAGAAACTGAATGAACAATAAATTTAATATATATTAATTAAATAAATAGTGATTTCAATTAACTAAATCAATAGTGATCTAGGAAATATAAGAATATGGGGTATGGGGCGGGGTTGTGACGTGGGTTGAGTACAAACGCCCAAGTCACCATCCCGGGTGGGCTTGGGTTTCGGCGTGGCCCCTTGGGCAGGGGTTTCAGCCAGGGCGATGGGCGGGGCTATCAAGATGACATGGCGGGATCTCATTGGCCAAGACAAGTAGCCGTAACGGCTATGTGTTAAAAAAAAGATCTAGGAAATATTATAATATGGGGTATGGGGCGGGGGTTGTGGCGTGGGTTGGGTACAAATGCCCAAGTCACCACCCCGGGTGGGCTTGGGTTTCGGCGTGGCCCCTTGGGCGGGGGTTTCAGCCCGGGCGTTGGGCGGGGTTTTCAGCCCGAGCGTTGGACGGGGCTATCAAGATGACATTGCGGGATCTCATTGGCCAAGACAAGTAGCCGTTTAGGCTAGCCGTTGGCCAACGGCTATGTGTTAAAAAAAAAGATCTAAGAAATATTAGAATATGGGGTATGGGGCGGGGGTTGTGGCGTGGGTTGGGTACAAACGCCCAAATCACCACCCCGGGTGGGCTTGGGTTTCGGCGTGGCCTCTTGGGCGGGGGTTTCAGCCCGGGCGTTGGGCGGGGCTATCAAGATGACATGGCGGGATCTCATTGGCCAAGACAAGTAGCCGTTTGGGCTAGCCGTTGGCCAACGGCTATGTGTTAAAAAAAAGATCTAGGAAATATTAAAATATGGGGTATGGGGCGGGGGTTGTGGCGTGGGTTGGGTACAAACGCCCAAATCACCACCCCGGGTGGGCTTGGGTTTCGGCGTGGCCTCTTGGGTGGGAGTTTCAGCCCGGGCGTTGGGCGGGGCTATCAAGATGACATGGTGGGATCTCATTGGCCAAGACAAGTAGCCGTTTGGGCTAGCCGTTGGCCAACGGCTATGTGTTTAAAAAAAATATCTATTCACTATAAATACTCACACTTCTATTCATTTTTTTACCACAACTACTCCACCTCTTCTATAATGATCTCTATCTTATTTTTAAAAAAAATTCTCATCCAACCACAATACGAAAAAATGAATCCTCATAATCGAGGTTTTGACCCGAACAATCCGTGGGCATTCCAAGAAACACCTAGCCCAGCATCCAATCGTCCAATTGCTCCCTTTTTAATGCACTCCACGATGCCGGATATGACTGGTTACGCATCGTTTATCTCGAATCGTTTGAAGAATGATGTCAGTCAGTTTACTTACTATGTGTATAAAAGGTAATCTAAACTGTGCAATTACTTGTATTGCTACGTTGTTACATGATTTTATGAGCTCGGTACCAATCGGTACCGAAAATACCGTTACCGAAATCCCCAAAAGTACATACCGGTACCGAATATACCTGGTACGGTACGGTTCGGTACCGGTTGGTAATGGTACAACACTGGTATTTGAGGGTAAAAATCGGTGAACACCGGTGCCGAACCGGTACCGAAAATACGTTACGTTTTAGTTCGAGCTACTTTTTGTTATTTGACATGTTTTGTCATTCTTATAGAACGATTTGGTTTAGCGCGCCGCAACGCGCGCGCATGGTAAACAACTAGTTACTTGTAAATTTACAACGATCTATATTTTTTTTAATAAATGATAATCGATCATTTATTATTTAATTTGTGTAAGTATTTACTTTCATTAAACGATTTCTTTAGAGGACAAATATTTTTTTAATAAATGATAATCGATCATTTAATATTGGAAAATTGGTATTTAATAAACCAACCTTTGCCTAGTTGGTAAATAATAATCCAACCTACAGAATTGGTATATAATAATCCTACCTATCAATATGTTGGTACTCAATGAACCTCCGTTAGTTTTTTTTAACGGAAGTTAGTTTTTAAGTTTTATTTATTACACAAATAGTCCCTGTAGTTATAAGTTACTAGTTTTAAGTTTTATTTATTACACAAACAGTCCCTGTAGTTATAAAAAAATCATAAAAATCATAAAATTTGTAAATCATAATATTAAAAAAAGAATAGATATGAAGATTTACATATGTGTAAATCATAATAGTTTTAAAAAATAAGTTTAGATATAACGGTTTACACATGTGTAAATCATAGTAGTTAGAAAAAAAACATGGATATGATAGTTTACACATGTGTAAATTATAGGCAAATTGGAAAATAATAATCCCAGCATTTTGAAATTGGCCAATAATAATCCCAAGTCAGGAAATAGCCAATAATAATCCCACCTCGTCCATTTTTGGAAAATAATACTCCAAATGCTGACGTGGCACTTTTGTCGTTTAGTGACTGTGGAGTATTATTTTCCAAAAATGGACGAGGTGGGATTTTTATTGGTTATTTCCTGACTTGGGATTATTATTGACCAATTTCAAAATGCTGGGATTATTATTTTCCAATTTACCTAAATTATAATATTTTATTTATAAAGAATAGATATGAAGGTTTACACATATGTAAATCATAAGAGTTTAAAAAATAAGCATGGATATAAAGGTTTACACGCGTATAAATCAAAATAGTTTAAAAAAGCATAAATAAAAAGGTTTATACATGTGGTAAATTATAATAGTTTAAGAAAAAAACATAGATATAAAGATTTACACATGTGTAAATCAGAGTAGTTAAAAAATGTGCGCATGTGTAGTTCAGCTGCATATGTGTATAACATTCACAAATATGTGATATTGAATAGTTTACACATGTGTAATTCAGTTGCACATATGTAAAACAGACACAAGTGTGTGATAAATCGTTTACACATGTATAAAACGTATTACATAAAAGTACATGACATTTACACATATGTAAAACACACATTTACGCATATGTAAAACTTAAGGAAAAATCAGAATCAAAACCCAGAGGTACATATCATAACTATTGTTCGACACTTGAAGAGTTTGAAAGAGGGATGTACAGGACCTGGGATTGGACAATTAGATCTCGGTTCTTGCTCAAAACATCAACTAGTCTCTAGTAAAAAAAATCAAAAGTAATATCGAAAGGACTGGTCACAAGTACATGACTTATAAAACGAGGAACAAGGTTCCTCATGGTATGAAAGAAATGACAAGTACAATTATTCTTTTATGATCTTTGGAAATAAATATAAATACCACTAACAATTTTGATGAATTTTAAAATAATAAACTTTAAGTTAACAGGATCACATTTAACATGTGAATTTAGCAAAAATACAGTTGAAGAAACAATTACCCCCAAAATGTATAATACAACTTATGCCTTCAAATGTCCAATGAAATTGGCTCTAATTCCAATTCTCCTATCAGATCCGAAACTAAGAAACCAAATTCTGCAACTAAAGACGACCGTCATCCGCCGATCTCACCATGTTCTTCGTTTCATCAAACTGAAGTCAAAGATGGTTCAACATAAACATTTAGTTTGACTTAAACAAAAAATATTATAATAAGAAAAATGATGTTACTATGGGGGCTGAATTGAAAACTTCAGTTGGCGTAAGAGCTAATTTTGGAGCATAATAATCCAAATCGGTGCAAAAATCTACGACGGAAGTTTCTTCGGTGGTTTCCCCTGCCCTCGTACTTTGATTGAATTTAGGTACAATTACCTATTTAACCTTCTACTTAAAAAATGAAATAAAATTGATTGGTTGAGAAGTGTTCTCATTGTTCTCACAAAAAATGGGTGTTCTCATTTAAACCCTCCCTTATATATATATATATATATATATATCTATATATGTATGTATATATATATGTATATATGTATATATATATGTATATATATATATGTATATATGTATATATATGTATATATATATATATATATAGAGAGAGAGAGAAAGGAAGGTTAACGTACATTACGGCTTAATGTATGACCGGTACTTCACGAAATTACGCACGTTCACTAGAAAAATCATGCACGTTATAAACCTCAAAAACCTAATCATGCATATTGGAACATATAATCACGCATGTTAATCACGCATGTCCAACTCCCAGTTCAAAAATCACATCCCCTGTTTTACAATCGGAAACCATTGTTACCGCCCTCTGACTCCAATCGAATCAAAGTTTGGTCATGTTTCTGCATCCTCTGTTACGGCTGGAACCAAAGTTTCGTCATATCCCTTCACACTCTGTTCTACGATTTGAATTCGATGGTCGACAATTTGATGAAACTTTTCAAAATCAAAGATAAATTTGAACCCAAAATCGATAAAATTGACAGAACAAATGCGAATTTGAAGTGAAAGGAAAAGAAAATTGAAAAGAATCGGATGAAATTGATCAAACCCAGGTTAATTGAAAAAGAACAAAATCACGCACGTTATAGTGTAAAATTACGCAACTTGTCGTACGTAATGTACGTTAAGCCGTAATGTACATTACACTTTCTCTCTCTCTCTCTCTCTCTCTCTCTCTCTCTCCCTCTCTCTCTCTCTCTATATATATATATATATATCTATACTACTTTAATAAACATATGTGAAGGACAAAATGGTAATTGAACAAGGTGTTGAAAAAACACTTAATGCACAATGTACAACTGTTAAGGCACAAGAAAACACAAACCCTTTTACCCTTTACAAGGGTATACATCTGCCGTCCAATTGTTAAACTTTCTCACACGGATCAAGATCGGGACCGTCCATTTGACTTCACACGGATCACCATATGCTTTCTCTCTCAATGCTCACACATCTCACAAAACAACATCAGATCTTCTCTCTCTCTTCTCTCTCTCTTCTCTCTCTTCTCGGCGATCTAGGGTTTCATGAGATCTATCACCAGATCCGTTTGAATCTATCACTAGATCCGTTTGATGAGCAGATCAAGGGTTTTATGAGATGTTCTGGCAAGGGATCCACAGATTTGAACAAGGGATCCGTTTTATCTGGCAAGGGATCCACAGATTTGAACAAGGGATCCGTTTGATGTTCTGATAAGTTGCTTTATCTTTAATCTTGATGTAGATTTGTTAGTAGATATCTTACCATATTCTTTTGTGATTCTTACTTTTCAGGTGAAGCGGTTGACGGATGTTCGAAGGACGAAATCTGAGGTTTACGAAGGATTTTCTCATGTGTTTTGTGATGAATCGACTCAGGTTAGGTTCTAAATGTTGATTTATCTTTAATCTTGATGTAGATTTGTTAGTAGATGCGGTTATTTCAAATTAGGTTGAAAGTTTTGTGATATTTGAATTTGTATTTTTGGTGATGATAGTTAGCTTAATTTCAGATATGACATAGTGAAAGGATAAATTGTTTTTGTAGTTTTGATTTTACTTTGTTCTGTTATATTTTGATCTTTTCCTTCATTTTTGGGACTGATAAGTGTCATGGTTGTGTGATAATTATGATATTTAGGTCATTTAGATATGGAATAGTGAAAAGATAGATTGTAATGTATTTTTGATTTTAGTTTGTTCTGTGGGATGCTCGATGAGCAGATCTAGGGTTTCATGAGATGTATCACAAGCTTTATCTGGCAAGGGATCCACAGATTTGAACAAGGGATCCGTTTGATGTTCTGATAAGTTGCAATGAGTGTTATATATCTTACCATGTTCTTTTGTGATTCTTATCTTTAATCTTGATGTAGATTTGTTAGTAGATGCGCTTATTTCAAATTAGGTTGAAAGTTTTGTGATATTTGAATTTGTATTTTTGGTGATGATAGTTAGCTTAATTTCAGATATGACATAGTGAAAGGATAAATTGTTTTTGTAGTTTTGATTTTACTTTGTTCTGTTATATTTTGATCTTTTCCTTCATTTTTGGGACTGATAAGTATCATGGTTTTGTTATAATTATGATATTTAGGTCATTTAGATATGGAATAGTGAAAAGATAGATTGTAATGTATTTTTGATTTTAGTTTGTTCTGTGGGATGCTCGATGAGCAGATCTAGGGTTTCATGAGATGTATCACAAGCTTTATCTGGCAAGGGATCCACAGATTTGAACAAGGGATCCGTTTGATGTTCTGATAAGTTGCAATGAGTGTTATATATCTTACCATGTTCTTTTGTGATTCTTACTTTTCAGGTGAAGCGGTTGACGGATGTTCGAAGGACGAAATCTGAGGTTTACGAAGGATTTTCGCATGTGTTTTGTGATGAATCGACTCAGGTATGTCACTCGCAACTCGCAAGGAAACCTTTTTTTAGGATCTGAATTTAATTAGTTATACCTTTGGTTAACGACTGTCACGATCACTATTATTACAGAACAAGCTCACTCCGATCTTCTGGCTGCCGGAGAAAGTGTATCTGCTTGGAGAGTCTCGGAATTGGCTTTGGCGACGCTGAACGCTGCTTCATTCGAATCGATGGGGGCTTCATATGCAGAATGTTCCCTCACTTAGTGGTCTCATGCTCACTCAAGCAGAGGTAAAGTAAAGTTTATCATCATTCATCAATTTTCTTTTCTTTTTTTTTTATAAGCTAACTATCATCACCAAAAATACAAATTCAAATATCACAAAACTTTCAACCTAATTTGAAATAAGCGCATCTACTAACAAATCTACATCAAGATTAAAGATAAGAATCACAAAAGAACATGGTAAGATATATAACACTCATTGCAACTTATCAGAACATCAAACGGATCCCTTGTTCAAATCTGTGGATCCCTTGCCAAATAAAGGTTTTTATATTTGCAACTTGACAAAATGTGATTTATATTAAATTTATTTTAAGTTAATAGTGTACTGGTTATAACTAATATCAAATCTTTACTAATACTTGATTTCTTTTTATGATGGTTGACTTTGCGAGAACTAACGGAGCATTAGTGTCAAGAATGGGCTGAGATTCGAATTCAGTCGGTTTTTCGCTCTTTTTTGGTAATTTCTAAGCCTTGAATATTAATTTTTAACATGCTATGCTACTGAGAGAATATAAACTTGACTATATTTTGTGTTTTATGATGTGTTTTGTTATTTTTATGCTTTTTGTTTTTTAACTGATCTTAACCCATTTGACTTATGCTACAGACAAAAAGGGATCAAGATCGGGACCGTCCATTTGACTTCACACGGATCACCATATGCTTTCTCTCTCAATGCTCACACATCTCACAAAAAGGGATGCCAAAAGCAGGGAAGTACAATCTACAGGAAAAAGCAACACTTTAGTTTTGTGTGAAAGACAGCTTGCTTGCTGCAGTCTCTATAATATATCAACACTCTTCCATACACTGTTTGAAAGACAGCACTGCTAGCTTCATTCTCTATAAATAATCCAGAGATATCTACACTCTACTCACACTTTACAAACTCTCAACTACACTCAACTGAAATTGTAAGTTTATCTCAGTTGAATAATCCTACTTTCAAAACATCAACTTAACAACTTCTATTTACTTCGATTTCAGAATATATCAACTCTTTGCATTCGGAGGGTATGATGCATAAGCTGAGCCTGTGAGGGTATGATGCATAAGCTGAGCCTGTGAGGCTATGATGCATAAGCTGAGCCTGTCGTCTCTATGATGCATAAGCTGAGCTTGTGTTCTTAATATGTCTGAACTGAAACTGTTAAGCCTATGATGCATAAGCTGAGCCTGTGAGGTTACATATGTGTTTCTTGTGCTTAAAACAGCTGTACATCATGCTTTAAAGGTTGTTTAAGTTTAGTGGAAAAATACTCTTGTACATCATGCTTTAAAGCGGGGTTACATAACACAATAGACTGTGATGATGATTGTATTTTGAGGGTACATAGAAGATCCGAGTAGCATCTTGGCGGGGCAATATCCAGGTTGCATAGTTCTCACTTTGCAACCGTGTGTTGCAGCCATGGCTTTACCCGTAGTTGTGTTCATCTCTCAATTACATGTCTGAGTCTTCCAGTTGTAAAAGTATTATCACAGATTCACAGATCTAAAACTACATGTCTGATCCGTGTGATAAAGTTAAAAAAATGGTAATTGAACAAGGTGTTGAAAAAACACTTAATGCATAATGTACAACTGTTAAGGCACAAGAAAACACAAACCCTTTTACCCTTTACAAGGGTATACATCTGCCGTCCAATTGTTAAACTTTCTCACACGGATCAAGATCGGGACCGTCCATTTGACTTCACACGGATCACCATATGCTTTCTCTCTCAATGCTCACACATCTCACAAAACAACATCAGATCTTCTCTCTCTCTGGCAAGGGATCCGTTTTATCTGGCAAGGGATCCACAGATTTGAACAAGGGATCCGTTTGATGTTCTGATAAGTTGCTTTATCTTTAATCTTGATGTAGATTTGTTAGTAGATATCTTACCATGTTCTTTTGTGATTCTTACTTTTCAGGTGAAGCGGTTGACGGATGTTCGAAGGACGAAATCTGAGGTTTACGAAGGATTTTCTCATGTGTTTTGTGATGAATCGACTCAGGTTAGGTTCTAAATGTTGATTTATCTTTAATCTTGATGTAGATTTGTTAGTAGATGCGGTTATTTCAAATTAGGTTGAAAGTTTTGTGATATTTGAATTTGTATTTTTGGTGATGATAGTTAGCTTAATTTCAGATATGACATAGTGAAAGGATAAATTGTTTTTGTAGTTTTGATTTTACTTTGTTCTGTTATATTTTGATCTTTTCCTTCATTTTTGGGACTGATAAGTGTCATGGTTGTGTGATAATTATGATATTTAGGTCATGCTTTAAAGGTTGTTTAAGTTTAGTGGAAAAATACTCTTGTACATCATGCTTTAAAGCGAGGTTACATAACACAATAGACTGTGATGATGATTGTATTTTGAGGGTACATAGAAGATCCGAGTAGCATCTTGGCGGGGCAATATCCAGGTTGCATAGTTCTCACTTTGCAACCGTGTGTTGCAGCCATGGCTTTACCCGTAGTTGTGTTCATCTCTCAATTACATGTCTGAGTCTTCCAGTTGAGTGTAGTTGAGAGTTTGTAAAGTGTGAGTAGAGTGTAGATATCCCTGAATTATTTATAGAGACTGAAGCAAGCAAGCATGCTGTCTTTCAAGCATGCTGTCTTTCAAACAGTGTATGGAAGAGTGTTGATATATTATAGAGACTGCAGCGAGCAAGCTGTCTTTCACACAAAAGTAAAGTGTTGCTTTTTCCTGTAGATTGTACTTCCCTGCTTTTGGCATCCCTTTTTGTGAGATGTGATGTTGTTTTGTGAGATGTGTGAGCATTGAGAGAAAGCTGAACTGAAACTGTTTGAGGCTGTAAAGTGTGAGTAGAGTGTAGATATCCCTGAATTATTTATAGAGACTTAAAGGTTGTTTAAGTTTCGTGGCAAATTACTCTTGTTGTGTACTCCGGATTTTGTGTTCTTAATCTGTCTGAACTGAAAGTGTTTGAGGCTGTGATGCGAAAGCTGAGCTTGTGTTCTTAATCTGTCTGAACTAAAAGTGTTGAGTCTATGATGCATAAGCTGACCTTGTGTTCTTAATCTGTCTGAACTAAAAGTGTTTTGAGGCTGTGATGCAAAAACTGAGCCTGTGTAATCTATCCAACAACTCAAGCAAATGTTTTCTTTGCATTTTAGGGGGAACATGGGTGCTTCTCTCCCAGGGCATACAAAACATAGGTTATTGGCGGCAGCTCGCCATATTTAACATATAAAAAAACTTTATATGTTAAATTTGGCGGACTGCCGCCAATGACCTGTGTCTTGTATGCCCTGTGGAGAGATCCACCGATTCGAGGCAAACGGCTCACTTATAAAAAGAGTTAATGCCTGATTTGCCAAATGATATCCTTAATAAACATATGTGAAGGACAAGATGGTAATTGAACAAGGTGTTGAAAAAACACTTAATGCACAATGTACAACTCTTAAGGAACAAGAAAACACAAACCCTTTTACCCTTTACAAGGTTATACATCTTCCGTCCAAATGTTCTTAATCTGTCTGAACTGAAAGTGTTTGAGGCTGTGATGCGAAAGCTGAGCTTGTGTTCTTAATCTGTCTGAACTAAAAGTGTTGAGTCTATGATGCATAAGCTGACCTTGTGTTCTTAATCTGTCTGAACTAAAAGTGTTTTGAGGCTGTGATGCAAAAACTGAGCCTGTGTAATCTATCTGAACTGAAAGTGTTTTGAGGCTGTGATGCAAAAACTGAGCCTGTGTAATCTATCCAACAACTCAAGCAAATGTTTTCTTTGCATTTTAGGGGGAACATGGGTGCATCTCTCCACAGGGCATACAAGACACAGGTTATTGGCGGCAGCTCGCCATATTTAACATATAAAAAAACTTTATATGTTAAATTTGGCGGGCTTCCGCCAATGACCTGTGTCTTGTATGTCCTGTGGAGAGATGCACCCATCTTCCCCCTAAAAAACATAGAAAACATTTGCTTGAGTTGTTGGACCGAGCGAACCTTGCATAATGCGTCAAGGGAAACTATTGGTCGAGCGAGACATTTGTTCAGGTATCCTTATTTCATGATAAAATGATTATGAATAGCTGTGCATAAACTAATCGCAAGTTTGTTTGGTATATGCAGGGTAAAAGGGAACAGCAGTGTTCAGCACTGTGTCATTCTTGCTTGGTGCCATCACCTCAGTTGTCTCTGGCTTACCATCCGTGTACTTTACTAAAATTTGATCGGTGCAGTGAGCATGCGAGCGCAACAAGTGCAGCCGCAGCGGCGCGGTGAGGGCAGCCGCAACGAGCGCAGCGGCATGGTTAATAAAAAAATAAAAAAACTGCCACCTCTAAGTAGATATGTATCAGAACGTACAAATTCATATTTATTGTTTTGTTTATGCGTTTAATCGTTTGATTAACGACTCGATTGATTTGTTTGTAACCATTTGTCTGGAAACGAACTTATTTATCTTACTTTAATTTTTGTATTAAGCATCATCTATCGCGCCTTTGCTGACTGACTTTTATAGATCACTACTTTAGGGAGAATGAACAATTATCCAAATATGGAGATACTAAATCTGCTCGAGGTATGATGCTGGTTGAACTTAAGAAACTAATTGAAGGAAATCCTTTATTTTGTGACAAATTTCAGTTCCAAACCTTAGGAATTCAAGATTAAGGACTCTTACAAACCTAAGACTGTTTGGGAAATTTTTGACTATGTTTTGTACATCTTACAATATAGTAGTTAATGTTAGTTATTTGTGAATTTGTATCACAATTTGAACCAACAAAAGCCTAGGTAGTCCGTCTATTTCAGGTAACATAACTAGAATCAAACAATTTTCTTTGTTTTCTCCTGAGTCGCACAATAACCACCAAACGCCATCACGAAACCACCAATCGCCGCAAATCGCTGATTCTCGCCGCTGAAGAAGGCCTCAACCGACCATCACATTCTGCTACACTACCACCATCGTCGTCACAAGCCACATTGGAAACTACATCCCCGTAGATAGCCCTAAACTCACCAACCTAAGTGATACCACTCCCGCCGCATCGCGCGGGTAAGTGACTAGTATATATATATAGGGGATGGTTCAAATGAAAACCACTTTTATTGTGAAAACTCGAAAACTAACTAAAAAAAGCCTAAAAAACACACAAAAAATTTTTTTTTTTTTCAATTTTTTTTATAAAGTCGCTAGTTTTTATATATAAAAAAAACTTTTTTTCAAAAAAAAAAAAAAAAAATTTGTGTAGTGCACATGTGTAATAATACACATGTGTAGTACACATACATATGTGCAGTATTACACATGTGCACTACACAAATTTTTTTTTTTTTTTTTTGAAAATTTTTTTTTATATTAAAAAACCTGCGAAATTTTGATTGCAAAAAAAAAAATTAAAAAAAAAATTTTTGTATGTTTTTTTGGCTTTTTTTAATTAGTTTTCGAGTTTTCACAATAACTAGTGGTTTTCATTTGAACCTTCCCCTATATATATATATATATATATATATATATATATATATATATATATGGAAGATATATATAAATATGAACACATAAAAAAAGAAAACAAACGATTACGAGAAACTAAAAAAAAAATTCAAGATGAAATACTTGTACGAAAACCAAATACAAACCTAAGTTTCTAACGAGATTAGAACACTTGTAGGTCGAGAAACAAACAACGAACCAGGAATCAAATAGAGATTCGCACATAACGCAAATTTGTGAGTTCATGTTTCCCCCTTTTATTTTGAATGTTTATAGTTTTAAACTTTCGGGGATGTATACATGTTACAAAAAGTATGATGCTTACCATGAAACTATTTTGATCACATGCGGATAGGTGTTTAAAATAAAGGGACCATTAATGAATAAACAAGTACCGAGGAACAAACAAATAGATCTATTTGGGTTTTGGCAAGCCCCACTCTTAACGGCAACGATATAAACGATCGTTAAGAGTGCCTTTGTGTCCAAACTAGTGTCATTGACACACGCGATAAATTGCCAAGGTTTGGTCGCCTCCTATTCTGGCATACAGATTAGCGTCCTTGCAAAACACTAATGATCACATGATTTTCATCATACTATACAAAACGAATTTACTACTTCAAATGTTTTGGAGACTCATTTGATGCAAAAACTAAATAACATGAACTTACCAACTTTTGTTAACGTTTTCAAAACTAACATGTATTACCGGAGATTAGTGGACGGCTTTGGAAAAATATATTCCAGTTGTTATCAAGAACTCAAGGTTCATCCGTTTTCAGTTATCATGTTGTGTGGAACTATTTTTAAACTTTGAACAATGGTGTTAAAGTTGTAGTTGTTTTATTTGAACAAGATGTTTGTATTGTAAATTGTGGTTCCAAAACAAATGTATGGATGAACATCCTTTTATGTCTTAAATATGTTGTTTACTCGATTGAATGTAACGATTTCCGCTCTTGCCACACCTCGCGACACGATTCCGCAGATATCGAAAATCGGGGTGTGACAGACCTGGTATCAGAGCATCAATTGTAGTGAACTAAAATTCTTTTGAGTTCGGTCTACAATTTCAAAACGATGTCTTTAACAAAAAGTGTTTTACATTATATTTTTACAAAGAGTCCACTAATACAAAACGATAAATTCGAAACGATAATGCAAGGATACTATGTGATAGTATTAAATGATAACTCAAAACGATGATCCAAGGATACTATGTGATAGTACTAAACGATAATTCGAAACGATGATACGAGGATACCATATAAACTAGTCTATGGGGTTTAGACACGATAATAATAAGTTGAACTGGAAATGATATACGATATAAACAACAATGAAAACAAAAGAACAATTGCCCAAAATTTATTATTTATAAGTTATTCACATGTGTACAATGTACGGATTATTTTGCCAGGACCATGTCTTCCAACTCCGACACAGATTTAGCGGGTCACGCCTCAGACGCCGACTACATACCACTTGACGATCCTGTTCCACCCGTCGTTCTCATTTCTGATGACGAGGCTTCTGATGACGAATGGATAGACGTTGATTTCCAGCCATTCGCTATCCCGGAGCCCGATCCAGCCGATATCCTGCCTATGGATGACGTTCTCGCTATCCCTCACTTTCACGACATGATCATATACGGCCACCCCGAGGGTGAGTACGGCGTAGCGTTTATTTGTTGGACTGTTGTTTGACCCGAAAAGTCAGTCAGAGTAGCTCATCCTCACATATAAAGGTGGAATCAGAATATGCAAGGTTACAACAGCTTGTCCTATTAATTTCCTTTGCTTTTATTGCTTTTCTACTGAAAATTTGACAGAGTTTCGCTCCAGCATACAAACATACATCTTTGGTCCGCTCAGACGACTCCCCTATATATAGACATGTGGGTTCGCTCATATGACATGCCATATGAGCGGACCTACATCACTGCACTATAAGCGGACCACATTAAGTACCTATGAGCGGACCACTATATACAATGACATAAAAGCGAACCTACTTTATTTTACATAATATTTACAGTTTAACCCCCTGTTGACTAATCTTGACTTCAGACTTTTTGTAGACGCAGTCAACAGACATTCCGTGCATCAACAGACTCCCCCTTGGATGTTGACGTAGTCTTTATCAGTCTTTAGATCCGTAGTCTTCAGTCTTAGTCTTTTCCTCAACTCTGTCTATTCTCACAAGCATTCTTCACAGGTTTCAGGATTAACACCTGGCTCTGACTTCAACTTCCCAATAGCTGTTGATCCAGACTCCCCCTTTCACAGACTCCCCCTCTCAGTATGCTGAGGTCTTGAGATATCTGGTTCAAGCTTTGACAATTTGCCTCCGTTGGAATTTAAAGTCCAAACCTGTTACTCAACCAATAATGTTACGATCTATCTTTTCTAACAATAAAACTCACACTTAATCAGTTATAAACATCCACTCAAGTATTCAGGTTCAAGTTAATGACCCTGATCACCTGATTAATCTACCAAGTTCAATTTAATGACCCTGGTTGATCTTTTTGACGAATCAAACTGATTTAGTAAAATCATTTTTAACTTTTACTGAAAATAACAAGTATCAACTTAGTGAACTTGTTTGTGAATTTGAAAACAATCAAACTTCCAACAATGTAAGCTCTCCTCATTTTTCAGCTCAGAATCTCCTGCCTCTGCTTCATCTATCAAGAATCCGACAATCAACTTTCCACTCTGGTTTGTCTAAAGTAAAGCAGAAATGTAAAATCTTTTGGATTTTTTAATGTGATCTAAACTAAGAAAAGAAATACAGAAAACTTAAATTGCGGAAAATAAACTATTTACAAGTTCTATTTTTGGTGAGCATGTCAGGGAATCATATCAGCTTTTCAGACAGATTACAAGTACCGTTAAGCTACATTACATACACAGATTTAAACAATTCACCTCGATAGTCGATATACTGATCCATCTTAAATTCTCACACAAACTTCAATCTATTCAGGATACCGTTTAAGTGTTTTAAGAACTTAGATCAATTCATGTGTCCCACCTCTTGAATATACTCCCGTATCCAGAATCCCAATATTCAGTCTTACAGGCAAGAATACTACAATGATGTCTGTACATAAATTAGGGGTTAAATGCGAGAACTGAGGGATCTCAGGTCAGAACTTCCGTTCAGCAGAGAGATATCAGTTTCGACTTTGCAGTTTGTCCCCTTTAGAGGATCTTTTTAGCTACAACAGATGATTATCAATTTTATTGTCTAATCAGCTGAGGGCTTCATGCTATATTTCAAGCATTTTGGATAAAGTATTAGCCAAGGACTAGGTCAGAACTACCGTTCAGCAGAAGTCCCGGAATAATACCCCAGACATCATAGAGTACAAACACCTAGTATATCAGAATACGAGACCTTTCAAACGAGATTTCAGGGGTTACCTATATATCCAAGTAGTGTTCCCCACGAATTTCACAAGTTTGAACTTTTAGGTTTATATCCCGAATAAATCTACTAAATGTACGAAAACCTATCGACACATCGTTAGTGAGACTGTTTAACTCATTTTGTTTTTCCAAATCTTTAGCATACTGTAATTGTCTAGCTGATGTACTATCATTTTCCCTATATACACAAGCTCTTTTTCAATTTTATCATGTTTTTGTATTTTTGCATTTTTTTTACTGTTTTTGTATTTTTCTGAAAATAAACTATGTACAACTATCTATCTCCCCCTAAATACCAAAACACGTAAAAAACCGACAAACCATCGCAGATTGTTTCTCATCTTCATCCGCAACAGTACTCTCATCAACGCTCACAACCCCATCCGACACCGAAAGCAATTTCATACCATTAAGTTTTAACAAATATTGAAACCGATTTTTATCAAAAGCTTTGGTATGCAAATCAGCTTTTTGTTCGTCAGTGTGGATTTTCTCAATTCGTATCAACTTTTTCTTGAAGCAATCGCGAATAAAGTGATGACGGATCTCGATATGTTTAGTTTTAGCGTGATGTACTGGATTTTTAGTTATATTAATTGCGGCCTCATTATCAACAAACAGAGGTGTGTTAAGAAACTGCAAACTGTAGTCGCGCATCTGTTGCTGTATCCACAGGATCTGAGAGCAGCAACTGCTAGCAGAAACATACTCCGCTTCACATGTAGATAGCGCCAGAGATGTTTGTTTCTTACACTGTGTAAGTCCCGTATAACCGGATCTTTCAATGATATCAAACAACACCAAGTTTGTGCGGAATCCAAACTTGATGTGATTCAAGAACAAATCGGAAAATATGAAAATACGAACCGAAAATATGGAAACGAAGTACAAACCGAATCACCTTTAAACTTGCACACGATTCTATTACTTGAACAAGCAAAATCGTCTGGTACAAGTTCACCACCAATTCCCTCTCTCTCTCTAGAGAAATTGTAACTATGAATGTCCAACCCTAAAACAAGTTAGAAACTTGTTTATATACTAACTTAAGCCCAAGTCCCTACATGGGCTCCCCTTGGGCCTGCTTGGCCCACATGGCCTAAAGCTTGGCCCAAGTGACCTGTAAAGGTCCAAAACCTAATACTAACTAACCCGGTACGACCCAGTTCGTAACCATAGCCCGTTGGATTAATTTGATGCGTCAGTCTCACACTTTAGGGCCTAACAATCTCCCCCTAGACTGATGCCATCAAATTGTCTTCATAACTTGAATTCAGCAACGTCTTCAACGAAATCTATGGTTGTCTCTAAGCTGCAGATGTTGTGGAAGTTCTTGACTTCTGAACTCTCAGCACTGGGTCTCTTTCTTCAGCTCTTGTGGTTAGCTTCATATCAGGATCTCGATCAGCATTTGCTTGAAAATCTTGTCAAAAAGAATGTGAGAGGAGGATTCTCAGCAGCTCTTTTCTTCTTCAGTCTTTGTCTTTCAAGCAGGTTCACGGTACTTCTTCAAATGCACTTTCATTGTCAGACGACGTCTCGTATCCGGTTCTTCTGACTCAGGTACATCTTGTTGTTGTGATGCTTTGGGCTTCTTCAGCAACTAACAGCATCTCAGTCTTCATCAACCCCTGTTCTTGATTGAAATCAAGTTCTGCACATGCTCACAAACTCATAAGCAAACATTTCTTATGCAACAGGGAGAGTACCACATGAACACTTGGTACATGAAATTTCACAATTTAAATTCTTTTAACTTTTGATGATCAGTCAAATCTTCAAGAATGGTTACATTTTTAATTTTTAATTTCAAGAACTAAAACAAATAAAAACTCAAAATATAAACAACTACCAAAATATACAATTACAATTGCAATGGGATCAAAATTCGTTCTCAGGCAGACTAAGGAACACTTTTCAGTACGAGCCTAATCAAACTGGTCTATGCGATTGCCAATATGTTTGTCCACTTAAACTTTAACGCTCAACTTTCAATTTTCAACTTTGTGATATGCTTAAGGTAATATTATACTATTATATCCGTGTGTCCCATTCCAAGGCATACCCCCGCGATCAAGGTAAGCACAACGATTCATCGTAGCAGGTGAGTATACTGATGTCATCCTTTAAGATATCCTGACTGTGCAGTCTGCATATAATCTGTTTTATCATGTTTTAATTTCTTAACAATGAACACCCAAATAAATACTAATCAAATCCCAGAAATATAAACAGCACACTCTATCATGCAAGTATCTTCCCTACCACATATTTCACAAGTCCAATCCAGATTTCTGAAATCTTAACTGGGAATAGGTTGAGAAGAGAACAGAATAGATCTTTTGTAGAGATGGTATAATATACAGATCAAATGAGTTTTTCTCAATTTGATATAGGTTTCTTGGGGTTTCTTTTGGGCACTAGAGGGCCTCTTTCGGGTGTATTAGATCTATAGCGCGACAACGTACAGCTAGGTCAGCATGTATCTGGATGCAGCAGAAGCTGTCGTTGCCTAGCACCTCCAGGTCAGCATATATCTGGATGCAGCAGAGGAGGTACACGACTTTTTCAGAGAAGATTTCAGAATTAGATCAAAATTGTGTGTATCGGGAAACATACAGACATTCAAATAGATATGAGCTAATTCCAAGTGACTTTCTTTCCTGGGGTCATGTACAATTTTAGTTCTGAGCAGAAGAACAGCCAAGATATCCCCGGATGATTCAACAATATAAAGACCCGAAACCTCAGATGTTGGCTATCTATCAACGCAAGATTTAAGACCATAAAATCATACGCCGTTGGTATGTTACCCACATGGTACATAGTTCGTTATGTTTATATCACTTAGTATCTTTTATCATGTTGAGCGTCAAGCCTATCGACATATCGCAGTAGATCCTAGTCTTTTCAGCTATGGCACCTTACATGTGTTAGTCAAACCCTTTAACACAAACATTTATTTCACTTCCCATATCATGCAATTTATCTTTTTGGCTTTTTTATTTTTCTAATGTTTTTGTATTTTTCTCATTTTCTCCCCCTAAACACTATATATGTCTCTCTCTCCCCCTAAATTTGTGCATAAATCTTGGATTTTTGCGCAAATTTACCATTTACTAGAGAAAGGACACTTTATATACAAAGTTATAAACTAAGAAAAAGAGAGAAAAATATTTTTGTTTAACCGTTCTGTCATCAGATTGAAGACTAATCACAATCAAATCAAAGTACTGAATTTAAACGGTACCTTTTGCTGATCATTTCTTACTTCTCTAATCTCCTCCAAAGGAAACATATCATCTGTAAAAAAAAAAAATTTGAACTTTTTGCAACAGTGAAATGTTACCCGTTTTATCTCTGGAACAACCGCTATCAACATTCCAAAGATTGTCAACAGCTCCTCCTTGGTTGTTCCTGAAAAGTAAGGAGATTAGTAAGACATGGGTACCCAGGCCATCGTGGTCCTGGGATTTCCTGAAGCATCAAAGTAAGACACTTCCTTCAAACATAAGTCCCCTTTCGTTTCAAGGATTGGAGACGTTGCTGCTTTAGATTTGGGTTTCCAAATCTGTTTCGGTTTAACAAACGTGTTTGTTGCCTTCGGTTGAGCAACTTTAGCTGATTCAGGCTTGTTAGTTTTGAAAACAGATTTTTGTTCTTGAACAGCCTTGCGTTTGTTTTTGGCAGCGTTCCAATCCCCATCAGAAGGTTTAACCTTGGGATTCACATTCTTCATTGCCTTAGGTGAAGATACCTTCATCGGCTTAGAATGGTAGTTATCCTTTGGTGTAACCCTCCGATTTTGCATATAATATGGTACGTAGGGACGATCTGTGCAGTTCCTAGCAATGTGACCAGCAATGCCGCAATTGAAGCATGTTTGTCTCTTCACGTAGAAGGCATTCTGATCAGCTTGTGTAGCTCTTGCAGGCCCTGAAGGACGAACCGGTCCTTTCTGTGCTTGATTTTGTTGCACATTTCTTGCAGACGACGATGAATTTGGATGCCTATACTTGTCGTTTGCAGGGGCCTTCTGTGGTGGAGATTTCTTCTAAGTTTTCTTGTTTTGAGTAGACTGCACGTCATGTTCAGAAATCTCACCAGTCTTTCCGAAAGCTTTGTTAGCACAGTCAAATGCATATTTTTCACATTTGCCATTACTGACTGGCTTAACAAAGGCATTTTTCACATCACGGGCCTTTTGATGACTATTGCTGCCCGTTGAGGACTGTGGAGAGCCTGCTTGTCGATGTTTAGGCTTCTTCTTTCCGCGTCCTTTACCTGCTCGCTTCGGCTCTTGTTGCTTGATCTGAACCTTTTCATCACTAACCGAAGGTTCAGATTGTTCAGCTTGTGCACTTGGAGCCTCGTTCACATTAGTCTTCTCTTTATCCTTTATGTCATCAGCTTTGACAGAATCGGAGAGTTCTGGTTTGTTGGATGAAATAACAGAAACTGTAGCAGAAACTTCAGCTGAAACCTTTGACGAATTTTCAGCACAAGACGGTTCTGCACATGACACCCTTGAGCTGAATTCACTAGAATCAACTGATTCCAATTTCTCAGAAACAGCTGCTTCAGGTGATTCGCATTTGGAAGCAGATGGTTCAGCTGGCTCATTCGCTCTATATGCCGATTTATTTTCCGTTACACAAGCATCAACGTTTTCGCTCAAATCATCAGGCCTGAGATTAATCACAGAGCGAAAAACTGAATTAAAAATATCACACGCCGTAATAGAGTCTAGATTAGCTTTATTTATTAAATTTTCAGAAGCATTAGACTCTGATGCTTGTTCCTCCCCAGCTACTTTTTCAATCGTTACTTCAACTACTTCATCTGCACATGTAGAAGAAGCATTAGGATCAATTGTACCCTTAGCAACAAAATTTATTGGAGGAGTCGCCCGTTTATCAACAGGTCTGCTGTTGATTGATGACTTATCAGTTTTAGGACCGTAAGTCATTTTACTTTCATTCATCAGCTCCTCCTCAGTCATAGGTAAGTAAGTATAATTGTCATTATAAGGAGGAGGAACTTGATTGAATCCCAACCCACACCCCTTCTTTTTCTTATATGCAAGTTGCTGATCACACAGATTTTTGACTAATTTGCTAGAGGAAACAAACTTTTTAATATTTAGCTCATTTATCTGATATTTATCCCTGACATCCTCCAGTTCTTTAGTCACTTCACATAATTTTTCTTTAACCATAATAAGTTGGGCTGTGGCTACACTAACATCATCCTTGAGTTGAATGATGTCCTTACGCTGAGCTTCGATTTTCTCTTTGAAAAGTTTTTCGTTTTTTGTTAAAGTGAAATTTTTCCTTCTCATGTCATTATATTCTTCGATTAGCTCAGCATTGTGTATTCTATATGCCTCAACTCTTTCTCGGCACTCAGGAGTGCAAAAGACAGAAAGTATCTCTTCACGAGTAATTTCTTGAGCCGCCGGTTTGTGAGACACAAAAGCCATAAATTCAATGGGTGGCTGATACTTTTGTTCTTCTCCTCAAAACAAAAACCAAACAAGAACCCGTGTACTTGCTCACTCAAAACCCTTTGTACGCGAATCGAGCCCGCTTTCTGAACCGCACCTCAAAAACCTGTCACAAACAAACCCCTTTTTTTATTTTATTTATTTATTTATTTATTTATTTTATAAAATAATGTGATGAACGGAGGTGAAAGTGGTGATCGGAGACAATGGCAGATGACGATGGAGGTGGATACACGGAAGCCGTGGACGAACGAAAAAGACAAACAGAACTTATGGCGAAGTGTGGTTCGCTGGATTTCGAAGAAGGTGGAGATGATTGCGACTCGGTAACTCGGTTGCGACTCGGAACAGAGATTGTGACTCGGAACAATACCGTGAAGAGCCGAAACCTTGATTGCGACTGGAATTCGTGAATTGTTGAAGATGAACGATTGCGACTGAATTCCAATAATTTTGGAAGATATTTGAAAATTTGAAAATTTTTAACACGTGAACTTTCCAAAGTCAAATATCAGTTTCGAAAATTTGGGATTTTGATAAAGCTTTGAAAGATAATACAGAATATTTAAAAGATTTAAAAACAATAGATTATCTAGTAACAACTTTCAAAACAAATCAAAATCCAAAATATAGGAATTTTCACTAAAATTCGGATGAACACAATGAAGAACACCGAAGAACGCGAAGAACACCAAACCAAAAACAACGAATATCTTGAATATTTTGATATCACACCGAGCCTAGAAATAGGTTCTAAAGGCTCTGATACCACTTGTAAGTCCCGTATAACCGGATCTTTCAATGATATCAAACAACACCAAGTTTGTGCGGAATCCAAACTTGATGTGATTCAAGAACAAATCGGAAAATATGAAAATACGAACCGAAAATATGGAAACGAAGAACAAACCGAATCACCTTTAAACTTGCACACGATTCTATTACTTGAACAAGCAAAATCGTCTGGTACAAGTTCACCACCAATTCCCTCTCTCTCTCTAGAGAAATTGTAACTATGAATGTCCAACCCTAAAACAAGTTAGAAACTTGTTTATATACTAACTTAAGCCCAAGTCCCTACATGGGCTCCCCTTGGGCCTGCTTGGCCCACATGGCCTAAAGCTTGGCCCAAGTGACCTGTAAAGGTCCAAAACCTAATACTAACTAACCCGGTACGACCCAGTTCGTAACCATAGCCCGTTGGATTAATTTGATGCGTCAGTCTCACACTTTAGGGCCTAACACACTGCCAGGTAACCAATCTCGAACCAAAGAACTGGCATCCTGCAGTTGTTGATTTCGCGTTGACTTTGCAGCATCCGAAATCTGAATCGGAATACCCTTCGAGCGTAAAATCGCCTTTTCTAGGATACCATAACCCCAATGACGGAGTACCTTTCAGGTAACGTAATATCCTCTTGACAATAATCATGTGCGATGCTCTCGGGTTAGACTGAAATCTTGCTGCGAGGCACGTTGGGTACATGATGTCAGGACGTGAAGCAGTCAGATACATCAAAGAACCTATCATGGAACGGTAAAACGTTTCATCAGCCCTATCTCCGGTGAAATCTGGGTGAATCCCATGATTAGTCGCAAGTGGGGTAGCAGCTGGAGTAGAACTTGACATTCCAAATTTCTCTAGAATATCATGCACGTACTTCGTTTGATGAATGAAAATTCCCTCAGGAAGTTGTTCAACTTGTAAACCCAGAAAGAATTTCATCTCCCCCATTGATGACATTTCGAATTTCTGCTTCATCACCTGTTCGAAATCTTTGCACAATTTCTCATTCGTTGACCCAAAAATTATATCATCCACATAAATTTGTACTATCAGAAGATGACCATCAACGACTTTAGTGAAGAGAGTGGCATCCACTTTTCCACGTATAAACTGGTTAGCGAGTAGGTGTTGAGACAAAGTCTCGTACCAGGCTCTCGGCGCCTAATGTAGACCATACAACGCTTTGTCCAGCAGATAAACTTTGTTCTTGTGGATTGGGTCAGTAAAGCCCGGCGGCTGACCAACATAAACCTCCTCTTTGACCTTCCCATAAAGAAACGCTGATTTAACATCTAACTGATATACTTTGAAATTCTTCCAAGACGCAAATGCTAGGAAAATTCTGATAGCCTCTAGCCGTGCGACAGGAGCATAGACTTCGGTAAAATCAATCCCCTCCTGTTGACTAAAGCCCTGAACAACGAGTCGAGCTTTGTTCCTTACAACCACTCCTCTATCGTCCCTCTTACATTTGAAAACCCATTTTGTATTGATTTTCCTTTGACCATCCGGCAAATCAACTAACTTCCACACCCCCAACTTTTCAAACTGACTTAATTCTTCTTGCATCGCGATGACCCAAGAGTCTTCAGTAAGCGCCTCTTTGTAAGTTCTCGGTTCGACCTGCGAGATAAAACAACTTAATAAAAATTCAGTTTGTAAAGGTGCTACTGTAGAATAAAAACATGTTAAGCCCTGGTCAATTTGACGTCTCGTGCGAACGCCCGATTGCAATTCTCCTATGATTAACTCCTCTGGATGATAAGAAAGAGTTCACGGCATCACTTCGCTTGGAACTTCTACATTTCCCTCCAGATTAGTAACATTCTGTTCTGCATCTTGGTCACCAACTTGGTTTGTTTGACTTGATAACTGGATCTGCTCCCCCTCAAGGTCTGAATCACCATGGTAAAAAACTGGCATATTTTCAGCTTCTTGATCATCATTCACCTCCGACTGATTACCAGGAGCAACTTCATCATCATGTTCACCAGCATTACTAGGACCTGCTTCATCATCATTTGAAGTTTCCCGAGGTCTTCTAGAATACTCCGCTGGAAACCTGAGCTGCGACTCATACTCTCGCAAAATATCCAGCTCATCAAAGAAATCCTCTTCTTCCTCTGATTCTTCTCTCATGTCAAACGAATCCCAAAGTTTGTCATAATGATAACGCCATGAATCACCAGGATTCTGTGGCGGCATAGTGTAACCTTGACATTCAACATTTGCTGCCTCAATAATCTGCTTGTCGCTTGGAATGAAAACGCGTCGCAAAGGACTTGAATAACCCACAAAGATTCCCTCAACGCTCTTTGGACCAAACTTTCCTTTAGGCTCTATCACCGTACAGGGTGACCCAAACGGTTCTAGATACTTCAAATTCGGCTTGCGTTTATTGAGTAGCTCAAAACACGTCTTGTTGAACTTCTTTACAGTAAGAACTCCGTTGAGAGTATAGCATGCAGCAGAAACAGCTTCTGCCCAGAAATTAATTGGTAACTTAGAGTCTGCAAGCATCGTTCTGGCTGTCTCGATTAGAGTCAGGTTTTTGCGTTCTGCAACTCCATTCTGCTGCGGAGTGTACGGAGCACTAAACTCATGCAGTATACCTTGTTCGTCACAAAATTCTTCCATCTTACTGTTTTTGAACCCAGTACCATTATCACTGCGAATTCTACAGATCGGCCTCTGGTACAGATTCTCAATTCTTTTAAACAATGCCATCAAACTATCAAAAGTCTCATCTTTTGATTTCAAAAACATCACCCAAGAAAATCTGGAATAATCATCAGTCACGACCAAACAGTAGGAATCTCCTGTTATACTCTTGACATTCACTGGACCAAACAAATCCATGTGAAGTCTTTCCAAAGGTCTTGAAACTGAATTGACTTGCTTCGTAGGGTGTGACTTTTTCTTCTGTTTGCCTTTGACACAACTTATGCACTCCCCTTCCAGATGAAAACCTTTAATATTCACTCCAGTGACCAAGTCGTTATGTACCAAGTGATTCATTTTCCTTAGGTGAATATGCCCCATCTTTCGGTGCCATAACCTTGATTCTTTTTCCGTTGCTCTAGACACAAAACAATGAGCCTGACCCGTGGTTGTAGTAGCGACGCTCATGTCCAACACGTACAGATCGTTGACTCTTGGTGCCCTCATGATGATCCACTCTTCAGGTATCACAAATCCCGGTTTCAAGATCAAACATTCTTTGTCGGTGAAATGAGTAGTATACATCCTGTCACAGATCTGGGAGATACTCAGCAGGTTGTTCTCCAGCTCAGCGATGTAGTTAACTCTCTCAAACGTTATAATGCCATTTGACAATGTTCCTTCACCTATGATCCTTCCTCCTTGATTACCCGCAAAACCCACATAACCACCGTTAATGTTATTCACATCATACAGCAATGCGGTCTTCCCTGTCATATGCCTTGATGCTCCACTATCCATTATCCACCTGGATACAAGTTTTGGAAGATCCTGCACATAACAAATCATCATTTAAACAACTTCAAGAAAGATGCCGATTCATGCTTCGCAATCCAGGAAGCTCCGGCAATTCAAACTGTTTAGTCAAACATTGAGTCCACCCAGGCCTCATCAGCCTTATGTGCAACCTTGACTCTCGCAATTTGAATTTTGAAATTTTCAGCCTTGAGAGGCGGAAAATTTGCATCATAATCAACAATAATTGGCTCTTCAGCCTTTTTCTCTTCAGAATTTGAAACTTTCTTCTCAACTTTTGATTCAATTTTTGGTTTCCACACCTGTTGAGTTTCTGCAACCCTTTTATAAAATTTATCATTTTGAGTTACCAACATCTTTACGGGTTCAGTTTTTGCTTTTACGTTGTCGATTTTAACGTTTTTCTTCTCAACCAATTTCTTCTCAACATACATCGGTGCTTTACCCTTCACATCAACCTTCTTTTGTTGAACCTTCACAGCTTCAGTCTTAGGCTTCACATATGTACACTTTCGTGCAATATGACCAACCTTTTCACATCTAAAACAAGTACGAGTATCAGCTACCTGACTCGTGCCTTCAGACTGAGCCTGTGAAGCTCTCTTCTCAAAAATTCTTTGTTTGATTTTGAAAAAATTTCTTTTTCTTCATCAGCAAGTGAACTTGAACTGTTCACAAATTTTTTCTTCTCTACAAACCTCTTGTGTGAAACATTCTTTTTCTGAAACGGTTTACCCCCTGATAACCACCCGACCAGTTGTTTCTGTTATTATTATAAAAACGCGGTGGATAACCAGTTTTCTTGTTGTAAACCTTGTCTTTCTTTCGACTCAGAGTATTCACTGCTGACAACTCGACTTCAACAAGTTTGAAAACATTTGTCAATTTGTTCATGTTAACATTCTCGATCGGAAACTCTGAATCCGAAAACAACTTATCCGATCCCGACATCTTGTACATGAGAAGATCAGATTCATCATGTAAGTTGTTTTTGGACTTTTGCTTCGGAATGTATTTGTCTAGAAAACACCCATCCTCCTCAGAAGTGTCACAATCCGATTTAAGCACTTTGTCTACCACACTTTTCACCACATCATTTTGGACACTTTCGTCATTGGAAGACGTGAACATGACATCAATATTCTCCGGAAGTTGCACTTCACTTCCTTCCTCAAGTTCAACCAACCCAGATTCCTTTTTAGTGTAATTGTGCAAAATCGGCGGTGGAACTTTGTGAAACCCTACACCGGTACCATCTGAAAACACATCCTCGCCAGCTTTGTTTTTTCCTATAGGTTTAGGAACAATATGCTGCAACACAAAGCTTGCAGAGTTATAACTGTTAAGTTTCAACTGAATTCGCTCATTCTCTATTTCTGCTTCTTGAACTTTAAGTTTCAATTTAGCGATCTCATCCAGTTGTTTATTAATTGATTCTTCTTTTATTCTCACCACAGCTTGCAAATGTTCATTTTCTTTAAACGTTTTACCATTTCGTTCATCACTTTCTTTAACTGTGGTTTTGAGTTTTTCAAATTTTTCAGAAATTTTACGGTTTTCAAGAATTAACTTTTCATTTTCAGTTTTAACCTTTTCATGATCAATTTTATCTTTTTCCATTTGAGAAGTTAACTCTTTGATCCGTTCAGTTGAAGCTCTCACAGTTTTGTCACGACCGAGTATTTGATCCTCAACACTGCTGACCTTAGCTGTCAGGTTTTTAATTTTCTCATTGTTGAGGTACGTGACAGTACTACAGAAATTGCATTCTTTTGTGCAATTTTTGCAGTCAATGTTTCCATCAATCTTCTTACCTGATGCATTAGCTGACACATTTGGACTGACCTGATCCTTAGACTCAGAAAAAGAATTAGGATCTACCTCAAGTGCTTTCGCAGCTAGCACTTTGTCAGCCATCTTTCCCAGATTTTCATCTGCCAACTCCTGCGTAACATCGATCAAGCCCGTATCAATCCTTTTCACTTCATCAATCTCTTCTTTTTCTTTCTTTTCTTTCTCCTCTTTCTCCTTTCTCTCTTTCTCTTTCTCTTCTTCAATCATCTTTGACGTTGGTGTTCCCCACCACTTGTGCTGCCAATATTCATCTTCTTCTTTATACTCCTTGATGATGGCCTCGATATCAAGCGTTTTGTCATCAATCGCGATGTTGCCATACTTATCAAGGTAGCACTCTCTGTCTGGATCCCATCTATTCGCTCTTTTTGCCTCTAGATATATACCAGAAAGTCTGATAATCTTGTTTTCAGCAACCATCTTCCGATATCTATACTTCTGATCCTCTGTTCGATTATCTTTCCACGGAATAGGCTCATTCTTTGCCATGAAAGCATAACCAACAGCATCTTCTTCTGGCAAAACCTCTTTGCTCCAATCGTAACCCTCATCATCATAAATCACAGCTAAAGCCCTCGATTTGTCTCTGTTCTCTTCCTGCTGCTTCAATCTGGGTGGCTCGGATTTATTCTGATGGTAGATTGCCTTCTTGTAGTAGTCGTCTCGAAACGGATTCTCTGATTCATCTGCATACGCATTTCTGCATTCCCGTTTGAAATGACCCTTCTGTTTACACTTAAAACATGTCACCTTTAACTTATCGAACCCCAGCTTTGTAGACGGACCTCCGATTGTCTTCCTCCCGGTAATTTCCATGAAACGCTGAGCACGTCGAACAGCACTTGCCATCGCCCAACGAATAGCGATCAGTTCCATTTCCTCCGGGTCTATCTGATCGTAGTCTTCTTTTGTCAGATTTGTGTTCCCGATCTTTCCAGCCACCAAACCTTCATAGGACTCCAACACAGACGCCAGAAAAACCATTTGTCGCTTGGTCGACTCTTCATCAAAGTTCTGTGCGTTCTTCAGATCTATCGCGATGTTGCACGAAAACTTCGCATCAAAACGATTTGCAGAAGACGTAGATCCACTGTGATAACCACTGTGGCTTCCACTGCTTGGACTGTTTTGATTGTCTTTACTTGCTGGAGATACATTCTCAGCTGAAAATGCAGTCTTTGGAGAAGTAGCTTTCGGCATCAAGCTTTTCGGATAGTAAAGATCCAAGTTTTGCTGATAGGATGAGTGATTGACTTTGTATGTTTTCTTCAATTCTAGCTCATGACTTTCAAGTCTCTCAATCACCAAGTCTGGAGTCAAATTTTCAGGAGCAATAGTGTTCTTCAACATCAGTGCGTAATATCTCCAATCCACTTCATCTGGTAATGAATCAAACAGTTTGTCAACAAGTTCTTCATCAGAATACGTAATCTTATGTCGTGCAAGTTCCAGCTTCAGATGACCGAACCTTTCAATCATTTTACAAACCGATTCATTTTTAAGACAACTAAACATGTCAAACTCTTTTCTAAGAAGTTTCGTTTTATTCTTTACAATCTCTTTGCCACCAAGACACTTCTTTTCAAGTTTTTCCCACAAATCTTTAGCATTGGAGTAATCTATCAGCGAAATGATATCTTCTCGCACCGATTGAAACAATAATGCCACACACTTTTGCTCTGCCACAAAGGATTCAATTTCGTCAGCTGATGATAAAGTTTCTCCACTTTTGTCTCCATGAACATATCCATTTTACAAACTCTTCCAACTTGCAAACGCGAAAGCCATCAACCAATCCTCAAATTTTCTCGACCAACGGCTATATTCCTCGATTGCCATAAGCTTCGGAGGTTTGTTGAATGTACCGAATGCACTCTCAGACTCCCAAGCTTCCTTCTTTTTCTCCTTTGATTGATTCTCATTTGTATTGTTCGAAGATGTATCGTTGTTTCCCAAACTACCCGTGAATGCATACATGTCGCTGAAAGGATTCATGAAAATATCATCCATTTTGATCGTACCTGCAAAATCAACCAACACTTAGAAAAATTTTCGAGATTTTTGAAAAACAGAACCACAAAAGCGGACCAATCTGTACACGTGACAGATAAGCGGACCAAACAGGTTCAGATAAGCGAACCAGCAATGTCCGTTCGAGCGGACCAGACAAATATCAGTTCAAGCGAACCAGAAACTGTACTAAAAAGCGAACCCAACTATGTCCGTTCGAGCGGACCAGTCAATGTCAGTATGAGCGAACCAGAATTGTACGTTCGAGCGGACCTGTATGTGTCCGTTCGAGCGAACCTGACAGTAAGATTGTCTGAAAGAGCGAACCACACGGGTATTTCGAGCGAACCTAACCACTAATGTACGAAAAAGAGGACCACTGTTTTTAGCCGGTTTTAACCATTTTTAGTCCGAATTTCACTCTAAAACTTTCTAGGGTTTGTAATTAGTGTGTTTTACACGTTATACTCAAATTTCAGACAATTTCAACCGTAGGAACCACTGAAAACCGAAAAAGTATGAGAGAAAGTGAGTAGAAAAGAGAGATTTCTACAGATATAAGCTGTAGTAGTATGAACTCCTCGTCCTGAGCTCTGATACCACTTGTTGGACCGTTGTTTGACCCGAAAAGTCAGTCAGAGTAGCTCATCCTCACATATAAAGGCGGAATCAGAATATGCAAGGTTACAACAGCTTGTCCTATTAATTTCCTTTGCTTTTATTGCTTTTCTACTGAAAATTTGACAGAGTTTCGCTCTAGCATACAAACATACGTCTTTGGTCCGCTCAGACGACTCCCCTATATATAGACATGTGGGTTCGCTCATATGGCATGCCATATGAGCTGACTTACATCACTGCACTATAAGCGGACCACATTAAGTACCTATGAGCGGACCACTATATACAATGACATAAAAGCGAACCTACTCTATTTTACATAATATTTACAGTTTGACCCCCTGTTGACTAATCTTGACTTCAGACTTTTTGTAGACGCAGTCAACAGACATTCCGTGCATCAACATTATTCATATACCACTTGCTGTAGTAGGTCCAGAGGACGGTGATGTCGTTCCTCCTGTTGTTGGTCCTATCCTGGATGATGATGATGATGAGGGGGACATTGTCATTCCAGTTATTCAGGTCGAGCACACAGATGATGATCTCGACATCGGTATTGATTTCGATATTGCTATACTAGAGATTGCTCAGTCCGAGGCCACTACTATTGAGATCTCATCTTCATCTCCTGATTCCCCTCTTACACCATCTCCGATACATTCGCCTGATCCAGTGTTGTCTCCACATTCGGAGGCATTGCCATTTCATGTCGATCCTATTTTACCTACTACACTTCCAGCTTATCATCCGATCTTTCCTCCTGTTGTTGGACCATCACATTACACACTGGGCGGTACATCTATGCCAGTTGAGCATTTACCCCCATATCCGTTTGTTAGATCTTTTGCTACCACTTTTCATCGACTGTCAGTTCCTACTATGACCTGTATGTTACTGGACCATCACACACTGCTCCTAGCTACCATGTGATGGGGTATTCTTCGCAGACTTCATTTCCTGTGGATGTAGATCCATATCATACCACTACATCCATGCATAGTACCATTACTTATCCATCTCCTTACTTTTCAGATTATCATACTCAGCCACCACCGGGCATGGGACCGTTCAATCCGTATCATCCGAGTCATTTGCCTCCATCTACTACCGAGTTTAGACTCACATCAGCCGAGATACAGCTTGGCATTGTTTTCAGTCTTCTCCATGAGCTTAGTGTGCAACTGTCTGTTTCTCGAGCACCTACGAGTGTCGCTCCATCATCATCCACATTACCACCATTACCTACATCACCCCCTCCATCACCACCAACTTATCGACGTCACCACCACCACCATCTCCACCAGCACCTTTATTTTCATCACACCATGCCACACCTCCATCACTTGAGAGGCGCGTTAGCGCCATTGAGGAGGAGATGGCATTCTTTCGAGGGGTCATCAGTGTATCATCACCCCCACCCCACCTCCGGTCTAGACATGGTATGTAGTCGCATTTTGAGGTAGGTACCCGTAGCAGGTTAGAAGACTTTTGAAGATGTTTTTGAAGATATATATATATAAAAGTCAACTTGAAGACTACAAAGAACTATGTGAAGAAGGAATCTATTTTATTTTTGTCTCTTGACAATTTGAGAACCAACATTACAGGATGCACGTATAAACAATTTTTAGACTGCAAACCATTGAATTTTGATGGCACGGGTGGTGCCATAGCATTTGTCCGTTGGACTGAGAAAATGGATTCCGTCATTCGCATGAGCAACTGTACCCCTAACCAAACTGTACTATATGTTTCGGGTATGTTCATGTCGGAAGCCCTGTCATGGTGGAATCTACAAGTACAAACTTTGGGAGACGCAGCAGCTTATGCTATCACGTGGGATAGGTTAAAGGATATAATGCGAGAGAAGTATTGTTCAAGAGCGGAGTTGCAAATGTTGGAAACGGAATTTTGGAATTTGACGATGGACGAACCAGATATCTATGGGTACACCCAACGATTCCATGACCTTTCACGAGTAGTTCCTTATATGGTAACCCCTGAGTTTAAACGAGTTTAACGGTTAGTTCCTTATAATGGGTATTAAAAAAGACACAAAATCCGCAATTGAATCTTATTGCGTTAAGCTGCACGGCTAGTTCAGTAAACTGTCTGACAGCAAAGCCGGTACCGGAACTGTGTGTAACAACTCTCGCCAAAATTATTATTTCTTATTTTATTAATAGGAAACCCTAATGGAGACCCCCAAGTAGTATGGCATGACCCATAAATTTTTCAGAACAATCAAAACTAGGATCAGGGCCCCCTAAAACTCAAGGGGGGGTATCCCCTAATTGATAATTATCATCAAAACTGCATGTAAAACACGAATTTCGTTGAAACTTGACTCACCAGGGCTATGTTAGACACAAGGCTACCCTACCCTAAAAGGGTAGCCGTCGCGCCACGCGCCAGGACCAGGTGGGTCTTGCGCGCCACGCGACAGGGACCATTTTTCAGTATATATATCAGGGGTTTGGCACTTGCATGGAATGTTTCTTACGACGAAAAATTAAGCTACGTACGTTTAGTTATACCCATTTCTTTCAAAAACAATCAAAGTCTCGACCCTCTGTTGCGACAACAAGGTAATAACTCGATCACTGCTACGATACAATGTCTGATTGATTGAAACCGATCCGATGGACGTTTAAGTGCTGCTCGAATCCGGGCTATACTTTGTCATTCGTCGTGAGGGTTTTGATTTCGTGAGTTTATCGTAAATGTTGTATTAAGTTACTGACCTAGTTTCGTGTGCATTGTTGTTTAACTAGGTTACAAGGCTAAAATCAGTAGGCAAGGTTCTGTTCAGTTAAACATGCAATGTAAGTAATTCTCAATTATCAAAAGTGTTTTACAATACTCAAATTATTTTCAAAAGTTATAATTACAGGGATTAAGTCTTGGTTATCTTGAATCACTGGCAAGTGGAGTATTGTGCACATTACTAAGATCTCACGGTTAGGTTCACCAACCTAACAGTGACAATCATCACTACTTGGGTAAAAGGACCCAATAGTGGTATGACCATCGTCACCAGGGTGTGACACGGCGCTAGATAAAATATAAGATAGTAGCCATTGTAATCGCTCTTATGCTGTAATTTATAACTAATGTGCCGTTTTATATAACCTGAATGACTCGCCAGTATTTCCCCGCTGATAAAAAATCTTTTTAAACATGTTTCAGGTGACTTACTGTGAATGAAGGAAAAGTGCTACGTAGCACTAAAAAGCTTGAAGAGGTGGCTCAGTAAAATAAATAAACATGTTTTGTAAATTATGGGTGTTGTCCCCAAATTGTGAAATAAAATAAGTGGACATTTTCAGTTTAAAAGATCCTGTTAAAATTTCCGCTGCCAAAACAAACAACACGAAGGGTTTTCTGTCCCGCGGCTCCTGAAACGGGTAAAACCGGGTCGAGGGCCGTGACAGAAAAAAGTGGTATCAGAGCCACTGATTTAAGCCAATTAAGTATTTAGAAATACTTAATTTTTCTAATTGCCATTGTGTGATTTTGTGAAAATTTAATTTACAATAAATAAAATTGTAACTTAAATTTGTGTGTGTCTTCATGTGTGCTAACAGCATGAATGAACTATCAGAGGCACTCCGAAATTTCACTATCTATACCACCGATATGGATACTACAGGAAACCCATCGGGCTACCAAGCAGATACTGAGGAGCCCATGATGCTCCAAGCCCAACCATAGGAGAAACCAAAACCTAAAAAGAGGAGGAGAATTTTGGATTGGAAACGTGGGCGTAGGAAGAAGCCAGCTGCCCAGAAGGTTAAAAAGACTGAGGATCCAAAGGATAAAGGCAAAGGAAAGGAGATCGGGGAAAGTTCAGGACAAGCCCAGGAAATGCCACCATGGGAGGAGCTTGATCGCAAACTGGCAAATTGTGACCTTATCAGACCTGCCGATGAAAACCTCTTCAATTACCCCGCTGAATCACAACTCCCAGTTAATTTGGAACCCGCTATCCCAGATCCTATTGTCAACCACCGACTTTTACCCGGGGAGCTGGAAGAATGGTGGACGAGTGATTGGCAATTTTAGAACTTCATGAATAACCCCAACGTCTATTTTCCCCAATTTGACCCTGAGCCTGCACCAAACCCACCTATAAGCACCGAAAACTTAGCTGAACTTCGTCACTATGGTAAGGAACTGGTGGATGCAGGAAATAGAATTCGGGATGTGGGGGAGAAGATATCATGGAAATACGACGAGAAGGAGTGTCATTTCTGAAATGCCAGCTGACAATGGTTGTGTGTTTAATAATAATAATAATAAAATAATAATAATAAATAATAAAATATAATCGTGTAACATAACTTCAAATAAAACTTTTGTAATATAACTGGTGTGTATCGATGCATACTACTTTATAAAATATAAACATCGCAAAGTCGACAATTTTGGCTATACGTGTTGGCGTGATTTTGTGATTGCCTTATTGTGTTTGGTTATTATCTACTTTGTGACAATAATTTATATTATTAATTATTCAGATGGAAAACGCGGAATATCAACCAGTCAATGAAGTTAATCAATCGGAACAAAATAATGAGGATCATTTCCTTAATAGACAAGTTATAGAAAACATCGTCGCTCAGGGAATAGCCAACGCTATCCCCGCAATTGTCGCTGCTATTAAAAACCCCGTTGAACCTTCACAAGCCAACCACAGCAAGCGAACTCGCGATGACAATTTCAGTATCAGTGTTAATGGAGGTGGCAATAATGAGAATAATGTGATTTAAGCCCCAGTACTCAAGAAAATGAAAGCTGCAACACCTGGTTGCACTTATAAAGAATTCCTTGCCTGTAAACTTGTTAAATTTGCGGGCAATGAAGGGGCTACTACTGCACTGCGTTGGTTTGAGAAAACCGAAGCAGTAATTAAAATAAGTAAATGCGCCGAAGAAGACAAGGTTATGTATGCATCCTACCTCTTCAAGGAAGAGGCATTGGAATGGTGGAATACAATGTTGCAAGCCAAAGGAAGTGACATGGCATATGCCATGAGTTGGGAAGAATTTAAGCGAAAATTTTGCCCCGAATATGAAAAGGAACAAATGGCAAATAAGTTCCTGAGCCACCGAATGGTGGATGTTGACTGTCAAGGGTATACTTCGAAATTCTTCGAATATGCCAGAATTGTACCAACTCTGGCCTCGCCAGAACCGATACTTATTTCTCGCTACATTTGGGGTTTAATTAGCGAGATTCGGGATATCGTCAAAGCTACGAGACCCCGCACAATTGATGATGCAGTAGAATTAGCCAACACCTTGACTGACGGGCTGGTGCGTACGCGAGAAGAAAACAGAAAGAAGGAATTGGCTCAGAAGATTACCCAAGGATTCCGGGGGGTAATACTAGTAGCAACTTCAAGAAAAGAGGAACTGGGCAACCCTCCACTACTCCATTTTGCAGTACCTGTAAAAGAAAGCATTTTGGAAAATGTAAGGGATACTGTAACTTCTGCAAAATTACGGGGCACCAAGAAGAAGATTGCAGAAGAAAGAAATCAACAATTTGCTTTAATTGTGGAGAAGCTGGACATTTTAGACCAGACTGCCCTAGACTGGTCAAACCAGCTGACAACAAGGCCAAACCTGCTGAATGAACTAATAAGAAGAACGCAAGAGCCTTTCATCTAACAACCCAAGAAGCAGATCTGATTCCGGATGTAATAGCGGGTACGTTCCTAGTTCACAACGTTTATGCGAAAGTATTATTTGACTCTGGTGCAAACCAAAGTTTTATAAATACTTCATTCTGCCAAGCTCTTAATCTACCTTTAACCAAACTTAGGTAGATTTATACAGTAAAAACGGCAGACGGAAATTCTGTTAACATAGATACAGTTTTGCAAAAAGAAAATATAGAACTTTCAGGTCATAAATTTTCTGCAAACCTGTTACCTATGAATTTAGCTGGATTCGATGTCGTATTAGGAATGAATTGGTTAGTAGCCAACCATGCTCGAATCCTCTGTGATAAGAATTCCATAGAAATTCATACACCATTAGGAGAAATAATCGTGGTCGCAGGAGATAAGCCACGTAAGCCAATGAAGTTCATTTCTGTAATGAAAGTTGTTAGTTATGAACGAAAGCAAGGAATAGTGTATATGATTTCGGTAATCATTAGCACTAAGGGTAAGGAACTTAAGGAAATTCCTGTAGTATCAGAATACCCGGATGCATTTCCGGAAGAGCTACAAGGATTACCTCCCGATAGGGAAATAGAATTTAGAATTCATCTAATTCCTGGAACTACATCCATAGCCAAGGAACCCTACCAGTTAGCATCTACTGAGATGTTAGAACTGAAAAAGCAGTTAGATGAGTTGCTAAGTAAAGGATTCACACAACCTAGTTTGTCCCCTTGGGGAGCTCCAGTGTTGTTTGTAAAGAAGAAAGATGGTTTTGCAAATGTGTATTGATTATAGGGAATTGAATAAGGTTACAGTTAAGAATCGATACCCATTACCTAGGATTGATGATCTCTTTGATCCACTCCAGGGAACTAGATACTTTTCTAAGATAGATTTACGCTCCGGATATCATCAGTTGAAGGTACAAGAAGAAGACATACCTAAAACCGCTTTCAGAACTAGGTATGGTCACTACGAGTTTACAGCTATGCCATTTGGACTAACAAATGCTCCTACAGCATTTATGGATATGATGAATAGGATCTGTAAACCGTATTTGGATAAATTCGTAATTGTCTTCATCGACGATATACTTATTTATTCCAAAAGTCAGGACGAGCATTGCAAGCATTTACATGCACTCTTAACCCTGTTAAGAAAGGAAAAGCTTTACGCCAAATTCTCAAAGTGTGAATTTTGGCTACAGGAGGTACAATTTTTAGGACACATGGTGAATCACGAAGGTATTCACGTAGATCCCTCCAAAATAAAAGCAATCACCAAATGGAAGGTCCTGCAATCAGCTATGGAAGTTAGAAGTTTTCTAGGGTTAGCTGGATACTATAGACGATTCATTAAGGATTATTCCAAAATAGTTGTGCCATTAACTAAGCTAACCTGTAAAACAGTTAAGTTTGAGTAGGGACCTAGGCAAGAAGAGGCCTTTAAGATTTTAAAGCAATGGTTAACAAACGCCCCAATTCTTGCCTTACCAGAAGGGACATAAGATTTTGAAGTTTACTGTGACGCTTCTAAGCTAGGATTAGGATGTGTGCTAATGCAACGCAAAAAGGTAATTGCGTATGCCTCAAGACAATTGAAAAAAGCACGAGGAAAACTATACGACACATGACTTAGAGTTAGGGTCTATAATTTTTGCCCTTAAAATTTGGAGACACTATCTGTATGGAAGTAAGTTTACCGTTTATACAGACCATAAAAGCTTAAAGTACATATTTGGGCAAAAAGAATTAAACATGAGGCAAAGGAGATGGATGGAAATTCAAAGTGACTACGACTGTGATATTCAATATCACGAAGAAAAAGCAAATGTAGTCGCATATGCCCTAAGTCGTAAGTATCATGAAAAGTAAAAGCGAGTTCGTGCTCTTAGATTAAATCTACAATTAGATTTAATGGAACAACTGAAGAATGTTCAAGCAACAACAATTGAGGATGATGCTGAAGAAATGAAAGGAAGGATAAAGGAATTAGAGCAAGGAAGTGATGGACTTTGGAGATTCCACAAGAAAAGGATTTGGGTACCTAAACAAGGAAATTTAAGAAATAAGATTTTAGAGGAAGCCCATAAATCTAGATATACCATGCACCCTAGAAATAATAAGATATACCAAGATTTAAGAAATAACTTCTGGTGGATAGGAATGAAAAAGGACATAGCTAGATATGTATCTAAGTGTCTAACTTGTTCGCAAGTTAAGGCAGAACACCAGAAACCTTCAGGGTTACTCCAACAATTAGAAATGCCTGTTTGGAAATGGGAACTAATAACCATGGATTTTGTTACTAAGTTACCCAAAACCAGAAAAGGTAACGACGCAATTTGGGTAATTGTGAATCGATTAACCAAATCAGCTCATTTCCTGCCCATGAAGGAAACCTTTAGCATGGAAAGATTAGCCAAGTTATACATAGACGAGGTAGTATCCTTACATGGAGTCCCACTCTCCATTGTATCGGATAGGGATATTTGTTTCACTTCACATTTCTGGACAAGTTTCCAGGAAGCAACGGGAACCCGACTGAATTTAAATACTGCATACCATCCCCAAACAGACGGACAAAGTGAAAGGACGATCCAAACCCTGGAAGACATGCTCAGAGCATGTGTGATAGATTTTGGAGGAAACTGGGACAACCATTTACCCTTAATTGAATTCTCCTATAACAATAGTTATCATTCAAGCATCGAAGCTGCCCCGTTCGAAGCACTGTATGGACGAAAGTGTAGAACTCCAGTTTGCTGGGCAGAAATAGGAGAAAGCCAATTATCAGGTCCCGAGATTGTACAAGAAACCATCGATAAGATAACTCAAATCAAGGAAAGACGGCTCGAGATCATCAGAAAAGTTATGCAGACAATCGACGCAAGCCGCTGGAATTTCAAGTTGGAGATAAGGTACTATTGAAAGTTTCTCCTTGGAAAGGGGTAGTTTGGTTCGGGAAGAAAGGAAAGCTAAGTCCAAGGTACGTAGGACCATTCCCAGTAATCCAACGAATAGGACCAGTTGCCTATCGCTTACAACTCCAAGAAGAGCTAGCCGGGGTACATGACGTATTTTATGTATCCAACTTCAAGAAATGTTTATCTGGCGAATCCCTAGTAGTAACTCTTCAAGATATAGAGGTAAATGAAAAGTTAAAATTTGTGGAAAAACCACTTCAGATAGAAGACAGAAAGGTCAAGTTTCTCAAGCACAAAAGACTAGTACTGGTCAAAGTCAAGTGGGATTCAAAGAGAGGACCTGAGTACACTTAGGAACTGGAATCAGAGATAAAGCGAAAATATCCATACTTGTTCCAGTAAATCTCGAGGACGAGATTTTAAATAAGGTGGGGAGTATGTAACAACTCTCGCCAAAATTATTATTTCTTATTTTATTAATAGGAAACACTAATTGAGACCCCCAAGTAGTATGGCATGACCCATAAATTTTTCAGAACAATCAAAACTAGGATCAGGGCCCCCTAAAACTCAGGGGGGGGGGTATCCCTAATTGATAATTATCATCAAAACTGCATGTAAAACACGAATTTCGTTGAAACTTGACTCACCAGGGCTATGTTAGACACGAGGCTACCCTACCCTAAAAGGGTAGCCGTCGCGCCACGCGCCAGGACCAGGTGGGTCTGGCACGCCACGCGACAGGGACCATTTTTCAGTATATATATTAGGGGTTTGGCACTTGCATAGAATGTTTAAGTGCTGCTCGAATCCGGGCTATACTTTGTCATTCGTCATGAGGGTTTTGATTTCGTGAGTTTATCGTAAATGTTATATTAAGTTACTGACCTAGTTTCGTCTGCATTGTTATTTAACTAGGTTACAAGGCTAAAATCAGTAGGCAAGGTTCTGTTCAGTTAAAATTGCAATGTGAGTCATTCACTTTCATCAAAAGTGTTTTACAATACTCAAATTATTTTCAAAAGTTATAATTACAGGGATTAAGTCTTGGTTATCTTGAATCACTGGCAAGTGGGGTATTATGCACATTACTAATTTCTCACGGTTAGGTTCACCAACCTAACAAGTGACAATCATCACTACTTGGGTAAAAGGACCCAATAGTGGTTTGACCATCGTCACCAGGGTGTGAAATGACGCCAGATAAAAAATAAGATAGTAGCCATTGTAATCGCTCTTATGCTGTAATTTATAACTAATGTGTCGTTTTATATAACCTGAATGGCTCGCCAGTATTTCCCCGCTGATAAAAAATATTTTTAAACATGTTTCAGGTGACTTACTGTGAATCAAGGAAAAGTGCTACGTAGCACTAAAAAGCTTGAAAAGGTGGCTCAGTAAAATAATTAAACATGTTTTGTAAAATAAGGGATTTCCTCATGAAATTTTCTTTCTTGTAAATTATGGGTGTTGTCCCCAAATTGTGAAATAAAATAAGTGGACATTTTCAATTTAAAAGATCCTGTTAAAATTTCCACTGCCAAAACAAACAATGCCACGGGTTTTCTATCCCGCGGCTCCTGAAACGGGTAAAACTGGGTCGAGGGCCGTGACACTGTGTCAGAAATAATAAATTTTTTATTCCAAAAATTTGGATTATTAATTTGGATGATAAAACATTTACAAAAACAATTTTTGTCATGTATTTATATAAATGAAACACAGTGTCAGTATTTAACCCAGTACAGGACCCGAACCAACTTTTTCGCCCGATCAACATACATTTTGGTGGACTAGGTTTACCTGGTGTCACACTACTTTAAAATATGTGGGCTTAAAACATCGTATATATTTTTATATAAATTATCAAAGTTTATAAAGTTTACATATTAATCAAGATTTTATAAAAAAAATGCAAAACACCCCCCCCCCCCCCCCCAATGCTGGTTTATGGTTTTGGTGGGTCCCCCTTAAGCCCACTCATCCAAGATGTAGTGTGTTGGAAGCTCTAGTTGAATGATTAGTGTGTTGTTCCAAGATCTTAATTGATTCTAACACTCCACCATTTTCATATTTCCAACAAAACAAAAACCATCCATCTCCTTGCTCTCTCTCTCTCTCTCTAAAATCGGCTAGACCCAAACACCCACCTACAACATCTTTTTTTTTTTCAAAATTCAAACTCAAAACTCTTGCAAACATGGAGATTTATGGATGATTCAAGAAGATTTCAAGACTTGAAGATACACTAGAAGCACCTTGGAAGCACTAGGAGACCTTGGATAATCATATATTCATATCATCATCTTTATTTTTACTAGCAAGCTTGTAAGAACTCTACACTAGTTTCTATTTTCATTCTTGATTTTTAAAGAAAACAAGCTCATCTTGAATCAAACCAAAACAAAACCCATATGAAAAACACTAAGAAAAACCAAAAATAATTATTTTTATCTTATGATTTTTCTATGATTTTGGGATGAACTTGGAGAAATTTAGACTAGTGAACATGAATCTTAGTTATTTTTGTATAAAAACATGATCTAAACACATGCATGTTAGATCAACCAAGATTCATTAACATGCATGCTAGAAAAGCATGAGAAATCATTTAAATCCAAGAAAACAAAATTTTGATAAATTACTTGAATAAAGTTTCCATTTCTGGAAAGAATCAAGAACATCAAACATGTTAGTAGAAAAAAGTTTTGAATACATATTTGTACTTTAAATGACAATATGAGTCACCTAAAACAAGAGTTTTAAATAAAATCTTGTTTTACAAATTTTTGATAAAAATCAAGAATAAAGTTTCATTTTTGGGAAAGTTAGAGACTATATCAAGTTTACGGCATTTTGATTGACAAAATATGGTGATTATTAATACTTGATGATGTTTTGTGTTGAAATGATTTGAACACAAGTTTTGTATAAACTTGGGAAAAATCTGTATTTCAAAAGAAACTATGGCAAAAATTTTATAAATTTTGTTATATTCAAAAGTTGTTAAACAAAGAAATTTGTAACTAAAATACTATTTGAAGTATCTGAACATGATTAAACAAATTTTTGGACAAAAGTTATTAACTCATGTTTTGTGAAGATTTCTAAACGAAAAGTGACAAAGTATATATTTTAGATAATGTATATACTTTCAAAATTCATCAAGTATCATAAATATATATTTTGGGTATGTATATTATGTATTTAGTTCAAGTAGAACTAAATACAAAATTATACACATCTACAAAAATTATAAAATATATATTAATACTTGGAAAACAAAACAATAACTTGGAATGTCCATCCTTGGACATAAACATGCAAACAGACAATTCGGACATTTTAGACAATATGGACATTTTGACAAATTTGGACAAAATAAAATATATGGCCGAAACGAAACAAACGACATAAACGAGATGGACGACACTAACGGGACAAACGACACGAATAAACCAAATCGACACAAAATAGTCATAACAAAATACGAGCCGTCACACATACTCAAAAAGGACTTATGCACTAAAAAGCTTTTATATATATGACATAAGTAATAATTTTTATAAAAACTAGATTTTTATAAAAATACAAGTATTGTTATTTATGACCAAGCCCAAAATTCTTTTAAATTAAAAGGAGTCCATAAATTAAATTTGGGCTAAATTCCATTTATCATAAATAAAATTAGGCAAGGCTCACTTCAACAAAATATTTGGACTAAAATCTAATTTTAGTTAATTTGGGCTAAAGCCCACTCTAAAAAGAATACTTGGACTAAAAACCCAATTTTTATAAACTAGTATGGACTAGATCCACTTCTAGAAATAGTTTGGGCTAGGCCAATTCTTACATAACCTATTTGGGCTAAGTCCACTCTTATAAACTAAATTGGGTTAGGCCCACTTTTATAAAAGTATTTTGGGCTAGGCCCACTCTTACAAATCAATTTAGCTTTCACCCACTTTAAACAAAGTCATTGGGCTAGGCCCTTATACACTAAACATACAAATTGGACTTAAAATCTAATACATGAATTAAGCCCATTCAAATATAAACTAAATAGAATATATATATATATATATATATATATATATATATATATATATATATATATATATATATATATATATATATATATATATATATATATATATATATATATATATATATATATATATATATATATATATGGTCAGCATCATTTCAGAAACATAAATATTTACCGAACTCGCAGAACTCCTAATAAACAATCTTTTTATTTATATATTTTTATGGTTAGGATAATTTTATCATTTATTATGTGTATTTTTACGATTACATACATGTTAAGAGTAATTTTATCATTTTTTATATGTAATTTTATAATTACACATATGTAAACTAGTTTTTTTACATATATATAATTAGTTATGATACATATATATAATTTTGGCAATTAAACATATGTAAACTACTTTTAACATGTATGTAATCAAAGAAATACATATAATAGATGATAAAAAGATCCTAAATACAAAAAACTTATATATAAAATGATTGTTTATTAGGAGTTCTGAAATTTCTGTAGTTATTTAGAGTTATGAAATGAACTCAACCCTATATATATATATATATATATATATATATATATATGAACACATAAACAAAGAAAACAAACGATTACGAGAAACTAAAAAAAATTCAAGATGAAATACTTGTACGAAAAACAAACACAAACCTAAGTGCCTAACGAGATTAGAACACTTGTAGGTCGAGAAACAAACGACGAACCATGAATCTAATAGAGATTTGCACGGAACGCAAATTTGTGAGTTCATGTTACCCCCTTTTATTTTGAATGTTTATAGTTTTAAACTTTCGGGGATGTATACATATTACAAATAGTATGATGCTTACCATGAAAATATTTTTATCACATGCGGATATGTGTTTAAAATAAAGGGACCATTAATGAATAAAGAAGTACCGAAGAACAAACGAATAGATCTATTTAGGTTTTGGCAAGCCCCACTCTTAACGGCAATGATAACGGCGATCGTTAAGAGTGCCTTTGTGTCCAAACTACTGTCATTGAGACAGGCGATAAATTGCCAAGGTTTAGTCGCCTCCTATTCTGGCATACAGATTAGTGTCCTTGCAAAACACTGATGATCACACGATTTTCATCATACTATACAAAACGAATTTACTACTTCAAATGTTTTGGAGACTTATTTGATGCAAAAACTAAATAACATGAATTTCCCAAATTTTGTTGACGTTTTCAAAACTAACATGTATTACAGGAGATTAGTGGACGGCTTTGGAAAAATATGTTCGAGTTGTTATCAAGAACTCAAGCTTTTGAGATGTCATCCGTTTTCAATTACCATTGTAACATTCCCAAAATTCTTATTTAAATAAAATATATAAAAACTTATGTTATTAAAAGAATGCATAATGGGTAAATTGACCCATGGAAATATGAGATATTTTGGGCAAGCGTAGTTACCATTTAATAACTAATTTATAAAAATATATTATATTTGAACCTACTCCGTTTTTAATGAAACTTGATTCAAAATGTAGATAAAAATATTCTTGTTCAAAAGACATATTCATTGTTTTATAAAACGTCATATTTTAGAAGTTATAAGCACCAAATAAGTGAAGCAGTTAAAGTAATATATATATATATATATATATATATATAAATAAATAATAAAAATAAAAATCATCATCAACATCACGTATGAAGTCATATATAAAAAATAATAAATAAATAAAATAATCAACATTCTAATGCAAATGGACGTGTGGCATGTCATATTTAATGAAAGTATACGTGGAACCTTGATCCCGAAGTTTCAATTTGGTATAAATAGATGGTGATATCCAACCTACCATCTTACTCATAATTTTCTTTCCTCTCTCTGTGATATAGCTTAACCCATTTTCTTTTAGTAATCTACCCATATCAAACTCTAAAGCCCTACCCCGTTTTAAGTATTGTAACCCTTGATCACTGATGCCCTGTTCGATTGACGTAGGGCCCCGTAACGTATGTCAAGGCTCTGTCTAAATTCGTTGGGGTTCTGTCTCGTGACGTAGGGATAAAGTAGAATTGGGTCACTATACTTAATGTGAATGCACTATATATTTTATTAAATAATCCAGGACTTGTACGCAAAATATAGCAACCCTCCTAAAACACCCCTAACACCCCTACATTTCCTAAAATACACCCAGAATGTAAAAACCGAGCTCGAAATACAATATATTATTAAAAATAAATGAAAAACAAGAAATAGTAAGTTGAGGCGGGCCGCGTAGACCCACCCCAACCTTTACGCGGGCCGCGAGGGACTAAAAAGGTGGCACAGCCCGGTGCGGCCACGTGTCCCAACACCCGGCTAAGCTAGTTGTCGACTCAGCACAGCTACGCGTTGACCCAGCTTTGACGCGGGCCGCGTAAGCATTGTGCTTATGTTACGCGGGCCGCGAGAGACCCAGGTTCAGACACTATATAAAGGAGGCATCGGCTGTCCATTTCAATTCGTTCACAATTCATTCTCACTCTCAAAATTTTGAATTAGAGTTATTATACTCGGGCATTATACCCCCCTAATTAGCGAAGCTCTGCCTCGTTGTAAGTATCATAACCCCTGGATAGGTATTAGATACTCTGCCCGATTGATCTAGGGTTCCGTAACGACTGTCGTGGTTCTGCCCGACGTAGTCGTTGGAATACCGTCTCGGGGAGGGTATTACTAATGTTAAAATGGGTTATTATACTAACGCGTGTGCATTGTTTATTCAATTAGATTATAACCAGGGAATCACAAAGGAAAGCCCTATAATAGCAATGTGAGTTTATCCTCTTTTTGTTAATGTTTTTGGAATAATTTACAAAACCTTAAATGTTTTACAATGTGATTAAGCGGTGATTGAGTCTTTGTAGTTCTTCAGTTACTGCCGGTATGTTGGGGTTTTGTATACAAAATTTGTACTACTTGCGAGTAGTAAGTCGGGATGACAATACGTTACCATTGGACAATGAGTTAGCCAATGGGTAATATGACCCACAAGTCAGGATTGATAGTACCAAATGGAGTAATTGTGTAGACATAAACATTGTAATCATCCTCGATAGTGCTTTAATCGATAAAATGTTTCTTGATTAAACTGGGATTCACTCACCAGTATTTCTTGCTGATAAAATGTTTTAAACACGTGTTTCAGGTAACTTAGTGTGAAGCCAATAAAAGCCAGCTGGAGAGCACTGAAGGCTTGGAAAAGTGGCTATAAAGTTACCTAAAATAAAATAGATGTTTTTATTAAATAAAATAGGATTTATTCCTATGAAAATGTGTGTACCGCAAAACTTGGGTTTTATTCCATGTGTTTAATATTATGAAAATATGGTGGTCTTACTCTGATAAAATATTTCCTAACTACGGTCCTGATGAAAAATTCCGCTGCCAAATTAGACAATACCAGATACCACCGAAACTGGATCACGGCCGCCCGTTCCTAGGGATTAGGGATCGGGGGTTGTGACAGAAGGTGGTATCAGAGCTATGCCACTTGTTCAAGGCAAAGAAGTGTTCTGCTGACACTTAAGTTTTAAATTTTGTGTTAGGAAATTAATATAACAATTTATGTGTTATTCTGTGTAGATAAATCTTAATATTTATATTATGGTTTTTATGTTTTGAGTTCAGAGTATGAGTAACCAATATGACTAGACGTACCCATAGGCTACCTCGGCAGATGTATTATACTACACTCTTATACAATTAGTAACCTAAGGTATCACCTTGAGTGAGATCTCTTTTTAAAAATAAATGAATGTACCGTAATATATATATATATATATATATATATATATATATATATATATATATATATATATATATATATGTATGTGTGTGTGTGTATATACTACTATGTGTATATCAACCTTACTAGGAAATATTAATACACGTTCATTTTGTAAAAATATTCATAGATCATGGGTATAAATTTTAGATATTAAATCTAAAATCATAATTTATGGTAAACTTACGTAAGAAATCGAATAACATTATGTATCCACCTTAAATAAATAAAAGTATGTTATTTTAGTTGATTCATAGACTTCATGATCTATACCATGATCTATCCTTATGAATGGTGGTATAGATTATGGTAAATTCCTGAATTGACCTTAAATCCAGAAATCGTGTTAATATACAATATTAATTGTATGTAAAATAATATACACGTTGTAGTATAGTATACTTCTAATAAACATACGTTATAATACACCATTAAAAAAATGGGTCTGATGGTTTGTACAATCGGTATAAAAGAGAGTTAATAGTTAATGTTTTTAAGAAGTAAAAATAAGGGAACATCACTTCAACCAAATCCCTCAGGATACTCAGCAGATACTGAGAAGGGAATTTTTATTCGTAAGGCACAGTCTGAGAAACTATTTACCACTAAAAAGAGAAGTAGGATTACTAGAAGAAAAAAAAAGTCAAGAGAAAATAAAGAAAATAAAGAAGTCACAACCAAAGGAAGTAATAATTAATAAGGAAACAAATGCACAAACTCGGGAAACAGGCAATAACCTACCATGGGAAGATAAACAATGGGTAAATCTCCATATGTTTGCCACTACAGAAGTAAATATTAACTTATATTAAATAGTTGAACCGCAAAACCAGTACCAGCACCCATGCCACCTATGAGCCAGAAATTTTAAAAGAAATTTTGCCCATTAAATAAACAACCTAGTAAAAGAAAAAGATAGAATAAAACCATACATAAAAGTATGTTGAACATAATACTCCTATAACCTAAATAGACTAAAATAAGTTATGAATGCATAATTCCTAGTATATTTTGAACCCCAGTTGTAGTTGCAATAAATATACATATATATATATATATATAAGTCGCAATGTTCGCCGTTTTTAATCAATCTATTTTTATGATTGTACCCAAATATTTATACTAGAAATTTGTCCGTGATAATTAATACCACCTACTCAAATAACATTACAATATACATCAAACTAAGTTAGTTGTTAACAAAGCAATCATGTTCATGACTTTCTTTTGGAACCAATCATTTACTTTGGCTTAAAATACATATTGAAATATATGGTATAAAGCTTTAAAACTTTGTGGTTTTAATAATATTGTTTCAAATTAATTTTTAAAACCAAAGCTATTAAATTAACCGAAAGGATTTAAAAAAAAAAAATTAAAGATTGCTTTAGTGGATCAAGCCAAAGCCAGTTTTGAAACCTAGGTGTATTAATTTCGCACTTTACTTTATTCCTTCTGGTTTGTAACCAGTTGAAAAATTAATTTAATTAGCTATATATTAGCTTTTAAATTATGTAAATTAGTTAGCTAATTATATCAATTTTATTGTATTAACTTTTAAATTCATGTCATGTCGGATTAGCTAATTTAGCTAATACATAGCTACCGTTAAATTATATAACTATTTTACATAACTATGTAAAATAATTAATTTTTATAATTAGTTATGACTAATTATGTAGCTACTCTAAAATACAGTAAATATAATCCTAGCTGAATTATATCACTTTTAGCTTTAAAAAAAAAATGATATCGTAGTTGTTTTCATAAGGATGACTTATCTATCGATATTGAAAGCTATATAAAGAAGATCACGAAGCTACTTAGCGATAAAATAAATGGTTAAATGAATATGATGGGTAGTCATGATTAAATAAAATCATCTAAATTTTTTTAGATTTGGGTTAGTTGGACTATGTAGAAAGGCCTAACTAAACATTGAAAACATTTCTACAAATCTTTAATACCAAGGTATGTTCAGAATAGGTCTTATGCCTGGAAATAATTGATATAAGATTTTAAGATTTACCAGTCATATTAATTATAGGATTGTGTATCCTAAGTTATAAAGAAAAAAAAATATTCAAGTCAGCTGGTTGATGTATAATAATTAAATAATACAGTACTAATAAATGAGTTGAGTTGATAAATTGGATGTTAAACTTACCTCAGTAGTTTCGAAGTTCTCATACTTTAAAAAGATTATAATAAAGAAGTAAGAGATGAGATTGAATTATGATTAGTTAAATAATGGAGATGGAGATTCTCATAAAATAACTATGGTAATAAAATATCAGTGATGTACCCGTGACACAAATAAAGTTTATAAAGTAGGTTACGTGAATCTATACAAGATCTATTTAGTTAAACACTTGAAAAATAAATCTTGTATATATATTTCTTAACATATTTTGAATATAAAATAGACATACTTTGATAGTATGGGATGAAGTAAGCTACAGAGGGCAAAATAATCATAAATGTTATGTGTTTTAAGTTTATACAATATATATTAAATTTTATATATATATATATACCCGCTATATTGTTATAACTAAAGTTTTCAATTACAGAAAGTAATTTATATATAGTACATATATCTCTGGGTAACCCATAAATACCATGTCATGAGTCACATATGCATAATGCCTTTAAATCTTAAAAATATATTATAATGGATTCTTATAAAGGAAAAGGTAGGAATGTGATAATTGGAATAAATATATAGATGGTTACTTGAGCAGAAATTATTAAGGTAATATAAATAGTAAGCCTGGTATAGTTTAACCCATTAGTTAAAAATGAAATTGTTCTTATAAGTCCAGAAAATTTAGTAAATTATTTCCCTAAACTTTTAATTCCAAAATAGTATATTTGACAAGAAATTTATACTATTATAAAAGGATAAATAAAGTAATGGGAATGAGCTCGATGATTGGTACCATCAATTATATAGTTGTATTGTTAAAGATATTATAAAATAACTTAATATCATACATATATGTGTGTGTATTACGTAAGTTTAACTATTAAACTAGAGATTTGAAAATTTCGTTTGTTTCCAAATAATAAATATATATATGTATATACATAATAGAATCTCTTGATGGTATACACAATATAATAATCAAATATCTTCTGTAAGATAAACATAAGAGAAAATATCATTGGTGATTCTTATGAAAACATGAAGTCATATAAGAACAAATCCTGAAACGTATTATGTTTTAAAATACCATCTGTCTCAATAAAATATTTCGTGCATCGGAATCTCATATAAGCATGAATAGAGTTAGCTATAAGCATACTTATTACATTGAATCTAGCTATAGTATCAATGGAGACAATGATATATTTGAAACTCCATTTTCCAAAAGAAAACCACAACCATAATAATATCTATGCTTAAATGAAAGAGTTAGGATATTGATATTCACTGGTAACAACCAGGACAATATTTAGACTTGAATCTAAGAAAAATGCCTTAGTATAAAGCTTTGAGATAAGCCAATTAATTGCATAGATAAAGTGTGATGGTTATTGGTATCCCGTGAGGATGATGAGTAGAACAGTGCAAGTATGATAAATAAGCGATAACAACTGGCCACTGTTATTTCTTGTTTATTGATACTACTCGGTTCTAGTATATGATCCATCATGAGAATACTAATTTCCTTGTTCCTTGATACAAGCCATGATAAATGATGTACTTCTGAAATTATTATTGAGAAAATTCTATTTATGGGAAATACAATGATAACTACCTCTCCGGCAAGTTTGGGTATGATGTGGTATACACTCCAGCTTGTCCGGGTGAGAAGGGGGTACCTCTCCGGCGAGACCGGGTGAGATGGGGTATATGTTATGATAATGAAATTCCCTAAATAGTACCCTGACTTGATGTTTGACCTGTTTTTGGAAATATTAATCTGTTAAATACACTGACCTGATGAATGGTGTGTATATTACATTACGTGAAATATATGACCATATAGATATGTACATCTATGAGGAAATGCAAAGACCATATTGATTGACAATTAGGTCAATGATAATTTTAGATTTATTTATCAGGAATCTCTCGTATACGTCTATAATTACGATATCAAACACTATTTCGTTTGATCATCAGTCTCGAAACTCGTGCGACAAGATGAACGAAGGGAACCCTATAAGTTGGGACTCCATGGAAAGTATAAGATTTCTCTTTGCGATTATTAATGCATTAGGAAGCCTGTAGCCAAAAGTTGTGCTAAGACACAAAACATCTAAAAACTTATGAAGAGTCGTTTTACCTCTTGAAAAGATAAGAGTAACCATGACTAGATATACTTACAAGAACTCTTTTTCCCCTATAATTCTACTAAGATATACCATTCGGAACCCTTAAATTTGAAATGACAGGAATACATACCTAACTGATAAATCTTTAGTTGTACCTCTTCAAAGTTTAGTTGTACCCCAACGAATTGATCCCGAAGTTTCAATTTGGTATAAATAGATGGTGATATCCAACCTACCATCTTACTCATAATTTTCTTTTCTCTCTCTGTGATATAGCTTAACCCATTTTCTTTTAGTAATCTACCCATATAAAACTCCAAAGCCCTACCCCGTTTTAAGTATTGTAACCCCTGATCACTGATGCCCTGTTCGATTGACGTAGGGCCCTGTAACGTATGTCAAGGCTCTGTCTAAATTCGTTGGGGTTCTGTCTCGTGACGTAGGGATAAAGTAGAATTGGGTCACTATACTTAATGTGAGTGCACTATATATTTTATTAAATAATCCAGGACTTGTACCCAAAATATAGCAACCCTCCTAAAACACCCCTGACACCCCTACACTTCCTAAAATACACCCAGAATGTAAAAACCGAGCTCGAAATACAATATATTATTAAAAATAAATGAAAAACAAGAAATAGTAAGTTGAGGCGGGCCGCGTAGACCCACCTCAACCTTTACGCGGGCCGCGAGGGACTAAAAAGGTGGCACAGCCCGGTGCGGCCACGTGTCTCAACACCCGGCTAAGCTAGTTGTCGACTCAGCACAGCTACGCGTTGACCCAGCTTTGACGCGGGCCGCGTAAGCTTTGTGCTTATGTTACGCGGGCCGCAAGAGACCCAGGTTCAGGCACTATATAAAGGAGGCATCGGCTGTCCATTTCAATTCGTTCACAATTCATTCTCACTCTCAAAATTTTGAATTAGAGTTATTATACTCGGGCATTATACCCCCCTAATTAGCGAAGCTCTGCCTCGTTGTAAGTATCATAACCCCTGGATACGTATTAGATACTCTGCCCGATTGATCTAGGGTTCCGTAACGACTGTCGTGGTTCTGCCCGACGTAGTCGTTGGAATACCGTCTCGGGGATTACTAATGTTAAAATGGGTTATTATACTAACGCGTGTGCATTGTTTATTCAATTAGATTATAACCAGGGAATCACAAAGGAAAGCCCTATAATAGCAATGTGAGTTTATCCTCTTTTTGTTAATGTTTTTGGAATAATTTACAAAACCTTAAATGTTTTACAATGTGATTAAGCGGTGATTGAGTCTTTGTAGTTCTTCAATTACTGCCGGTATGTTGGGGTTTTGTATACAAAATTTGTACTACTTGCGAGTAGTAAGTCGGGATGACAATACGTTACCATTGGACAATGAGTTAGCCAATGGGTAATATGACCCACAAGTCAGGGTTGATAGTACCAAATGGAGTAATTGTGTAGACATAAACATTGTAATCGTCCTCGATACTGCTTTAATTGATAAAGTGTTTCTTGATTAAACTGGGATTCACTCACCAGTATTTCTTGCTGATAAAATGTTTTAAACACGTGTTTCAGGTAACTTAGTGTGAAGCCAATAAAAGCCAGCTGGAGAGCACTGAAGGCTTGGAAAAGTGGCTATAAAGTTACCTAAAATAAAATAGATGTTTTTATTAAATAAAATAGGATTTATTCCTATGAAAATGTGTGTACCGCAAAACTTGGGTTTTATCCCATGTGTTTAATATTATGAAAATATGGTGGTCTTACTCTGATAAAATATTTCCTAACTACGGTCCTGATGAAAAATTCCGCTGCCAAATTAGACAATACCAGATACCACCGAAACTGGATCACGGCCGTCCGTTCCTGGGGATTAGGGATCGGGGGTTGTGACAATCATGTTGTGTGGAACTGCTTTTAAACTTTGAACAACGGTGTTAAAGTTGTAGTTGTTTTATTTGAACAAGATGTTTGTATTGTAAATTATGGTTTCAAAACGAATGTATGGATGAACATCCTTTTATGTCTTAAATATGTTGTTTACTCGATTGAATGTAACGATTGTCGCTCTGGCCACACCTCGCGACACACTTTCGCAGATGTCGAAAATCAGCGTGTGACAAAACCCTAAATTTTCACACACATGCACACCCCCCACTCACACATACACACCTGCTCTCCCGGTTGCCACCACGAATATAAACCACCATATCTTCAACATATCTTCAACATGAGCAAATCACAATTAGCTTCTAAACCAATGAACAACAACAAGAAACCTACATGTATCATCCATATCACCGCCAATCACTAAATATGAACTTCCTAAGCTGATAAAACAACAGACAGATTAAGTCACTAGATCTGAACCCACTTCTCACCCAGGTCTACCCACCATAATTGCCCATAGAACCTGTAATTATGCATCACCGGTTCTACGTCTCAAACAACGACAAATAAGTTTGTTATCGGTCCTAGGGCCCCCGGTGACTTTCAAAGAACTAAGATTGCAAGCAAAATTATTGCTACACATAAAAACGTTTCATTTAAGTGTTGGGGGTCAAATACAACAAATAAATAATAAAGTAAACCTACTTTGACATACTATGACTAGTATGAATGGAAGTATGGTTTGTGTCTTCGTGGATACATATTACAATTAATTTTTAAAAGAGGACATATTAAACATAAAATTACTAATAATTTGGGATTTTTAATTGCAAACTAAAAACGTTATTCAATGTGTTAGAGAATTTAAATATGAAAAGTTAATTCCAACATCAAGGAAATTTCTTGATTTCATTTGGCTTACGATTATTAATAGAGAATACAGATATATGAAAGTTAATTCCAACATCAAGGCAATTTCTTGATTTGGCTTACAATCATTAAGAATTATAGCGCAATGATTCTTTAGCTAAATGGTTTATATCAATGCTAGACATCGAGTCACACTATCTAATGTCTAACAAAACGTCATTGTTGATTAGAGCCAACCCGACACCCTGAGGTCGCGTCGCTCGCTGCGTGATAAGAGTGTCTATTATAAAGATGTTGTGCGATAAGAGTATCTATTATAATTAATACTCACACCGTTTCGAATGTTTCACTAGATTATGTGATCTATAACGAATTTAAATTCATACACAAACCAAACCGTTAATTGTTTCTTTAATAAAAAATTAATACTATTTGAGTTTAAAACTTGAATAACTTTATTATGATAATAACAAACTAGCCAGTTTCATTACCAAACTAATATATAAAGATTCAAGATTTAAGATCAGTAAAAACACAAACAAACCATTAAAAAATTAGATCTCATAATCGTTTCACCCACAAGCGTTTGAATCAAAACCAAGAAAAAAACCCTGTCGGAAATTTGGGAATTAAAAATTAACAATTTAGTCAGACTTTATAAGTAAATGAATCAATACTTATACGAAACACAATTCAACAAATAAAAAAGCCGTTACAAAGCCAAAATTAACTATCTTGAAATCGATTCGTACCGAAACAACATAAAATTGCTTTTTTCTAATTCACTTGTAAGCATAGATAGTTATCCATAAAACCTATTTTAACTTTAACTCGTTGATTGGTAGCATTTATCTCATGTTCGGCATTACTGAATCGTTAAAAAGCACGTTTTGTCCATAATCACAAATCAAAAAATTAAAAACGATCCAAAATAGACTCTAGTGCACCAATTAAACTGTTGCACAAAATAATGAGATATGAGTAAGTTAAATGTATGATGTGTGGTGCAAATTCACTAATATACTGCTATAAAACATGCCTAAAAATGCAACTAACAATAACCATGATAAAGAAACTCCTTTAAGTTAACACCAAAAAAATATTACAGCTTTTATATAGAGATCCTGTGTATGAAACTCGTAAGTTATGAAAGTGGAATTTGGTATCCACCCGAAAACAAGTATATTAGAGAAGCATACGACTCGAGTGATGAAGTCGCGTGCTAATCAAAGGCGGAGCACATCATCAGCATATCTTTCGAGAAGATAATCAACGATAATCCTATAACCTTTCTCCGTGGGATGAAAACTATCCCAGAATAGATAGTTAGAGATATTTGAGCACATATCGTCAAATGCATTACACATCCAGCTCACTTCTACCTTTCCTGTGCCACAACAACCTCTGTCCACAATCTCAAACCCTAAATTTGGTTGCATTGGTACAAACATACATATACAAACTTCTTTTAGTACATGAAGTTAATTAAACAAAACCAACTTTTAAGAAGTAAAATCATATAAAGGAATATTTTTAGAAATAGGTTGGTTTCAACTCAGGGCGGAACCATATATAGTGTTAGGAGCCGTAGCACGGACTACGGCTCAACCCCATATTTATAGTGTTTTTTTTTCCCGTTTTATACAATGGATACCCCTAAAAACTACGAGGATACCCCTAACCGAAAAATAAGATACTTGATATTACTAAAATCCCATTTTTTTTATAAGCCCAAACATTTATAACCCAAATCTTGTAGAATAATTAAGTCCGGATAATAAAATAAGCCCAAATTAACACGAATAGAATTGAAAGGAGGTCATAAATATAATTGATAAACTTAGCTCAAGACCCAAAATAATATTATAAATTTTTTTTGACAGGTGAACTTCACAACAGACGGCTAATTCACACCCACAAGACGCAGGCCCGCCACCACTCATTACCAGGACTATGTTGTCTTAACCGGGCCCACGTCTGGTCGAGAGGGGCATTACGTTGTCCCCGAGAAAATTTCCAGCCTCCTGCCACATGACAGGAGTTGCACCCTCCACAAGAGCCGACCCTCTAGAGCAAATGCACTGTAGTAGAAAACTCGGGTGTGATCAAGAGTCGAACCGGAGTCCTTCCCCATCATTTCCAATGCATCAACCAGCTAGGCTGGAATCATTTGCAAATAATATTATAATTGAATAAGTGATCTTGTTTGTCTTATGGTGGAAACCGGAACACAAAGTTCTTGTCCTTTGGTTTATCGGGTAGTGAAGTTAGCTTTGGTTTTACCGGTTGCAGTCTCAACAATTGAAAGATGTTTTCTAAAATTGAAGTTTGTCAAAGCGGATTTACGCAATTGAATGCGCAAGGAATATTTGAACAATGCTATGGTTTGTGAGGTGGAAAAATAAACTTTTGATAAAGTAAAAGATGATGTGACGAAACGATTTCAAGATATGAAAAAAATAAGAAGATTGCCAAATCCATTAGATATTTGTTTTACTTTATTTATTATCGTTTATTTATTAGTGTATGATTACGCGGTAAAAAAAAATCGGGATAACCCTAAATTAATGGGCTAGCAACGACACTATTTCAACTTGGATGTTGATAAGTTGGCTATTTTTTTGGAAGTGTTTGAAACATGGGTTAGTAGTTATCTTAGTTAGCCACTTTGGTTTCTTGCACTTTACAATCAACAAAGTGGTTTTGTCTTGTTGAAGTCACTATTTGAGGTAGGGCCTTCACCTTTCGACAGATTCTGAACAACAAGTGAAGTCACTTTTTGTTGTTGCAATATGCAAAGTTTAAGGAACCAAAGTCACAGCCTCAACTTGAAACTTCAATAGCAAAAACACAAAACCAATGGATTGTTGCAGATTTCGAAATCCAAGGAACCAAAGAATAACCCATTTTTTAAACAAATCTAATCTAATGACAACCTATTTTCTTTATACCAAAAAAAGATGAATTACCATAGGATTGTGGATTGTTGACTATGTCAAGTAAAGGGGTGTAAATGTCAGCAAGGACGACATTCACCGGAGGGTTTCCGGATCTAAGAGATTGAAGCTCAGCAGACAGCTTCTTGTTGAAGTACTTAGCTGCATTGTTGTGCATTATTGAACACGATCTATTTTTGCCTCCATTAACAGTTATTGAAGTTGGCATACACCCAACTGGAGGTAAACTCATAACAACCACCCTTCGTGCTCCAAGTCTGTGCAATTCCTGTAAAACAATACGCCAAACATATAAAGAATAGATGGCTTATGTTTTTTCATTTAAGAATTTTGTAAAAGATTTAATAGGTTAAATATTTCTCTTGAAATACTATTACTATAACTACATTCATTTGTTTAAGAGTATAAACTTTTGACCTATTTACTTTCAGTTAAACTTTGTACTTAACTCAACTGTCTGCTTAAAAATAAGACCATCTGGTCAAGCCGCATGGAGCCCCCATGTGGTTATGTGACAAATGGCAAAATATGTGAAATTGAGGCTTTATATAACATGTGTGTGTAGTGGATGGAGCCCCATAACTCCTCTACCAATGGTCCAAAACATCAAACAACTCGCCAGTAATGCCATTATAGTCATCGCGGGCCTCAAACTTTTAAGCCCATAGCTCCCGGGAGCGGTGTACCCCGGCGCTATGGAGCCAGTGGCGAAGTATTGTGCGTGCACGGGGTGCACCCGCCCACCCCAATGTTTCGGTTAGAAGTGTATAAGTTCTGATTTTTCGTCCCAAAATTTTAAAATTATATAGGATCGTCCCTCCGATTATTTTTCCTAAATTCTATATCCTAAATATTTATAAACTTTGTATATAAATGATGGGTGGTTTTGTAAATATACAGTTTGTTTTATTTGGAACTATTATTATTTGACCCGACTTGAATCGAATAGCCAACCTGACCCGACCCAAGACATAACGATAGGAAAAAAATTTTTGAGTCCCATCACTTTACGCCCCCTTGAAACTTTTGGTTAAGCTCCGCCACTGTATGAAGCGTGATTTTCGACATGAAGCCCGGATGGCGCTCCACTACAACTACATTCCAAATTATTTATGTCATTGTATATGAAGTATATTTTTTTTTTTTTTTTGGGGGGGGGGGGTGGACACTGGATCCTATTGGAACCAACTAAATAAGGAACATAAAGATACTCATATTAACTAATCTGGATTTTACCATTGGGTTTGGTGGTCATGTGACAAGGTAAAGCCTTTTAAAACACCTAAATGTGGGTTCAAGTCTCACAAGAACTAAGAAATTTGTTGGTAAAAAAACCACTATTCTGGTAGGTGAAGTATAAATGCATGTAGTTCCTTAGCTTAAAGAAGGCATTATAACCCTATTTAGACCATGTGTAGTGGTTAACACCACACCTTTGGACGTTTTGCGTCATTTGGTAATACAGTCAGCAATGAGGCATTATGGGGCGTTTTCTAAAATGGGTGTAGTGGGTATGTGGGCATTGTGGGGCATTATTAAATAAAATAAAAAAAACCAACAAAAAAACTATTGGACAAGAAAAAAGAAGATTAAGCATTATTGGTGAAGCCCTTTCTTCTCCTACGTGATTCAAAACACGCGGCCGGACTTTTTTTGAAAGAAAACGCACAAACACGCCGGCGGGGGTGGGGGCGGTGGCGTTTTTGGGCGTGTTTGGGGGGAGAAGACGCCCACTACGTACGGACGGTCTTATAATCATAGCTTTAAGTGAACATTACAAGTTAACGAAACCCGATTCAGTTAATCCTATGTTTTTGTTGATCCTTTGTATCTAATGAATTAACCTTCTCTTCTTTTACATAAACAAAAGACTAAAAATTCACCTGTATAAAAGTGGAAGCTTCCGCTACAAGAAAATTAGTGTAGGAAGATAAATCATACTGAATTTTCCTCATCGGGTAGGTGAAGTAATCATCAACAAAATCATCACTTCCCGTTGCTACCAAAAACAAGCTGTTATTCAGAATAATATTCGCTTCGGCTTTGCCCACGAGTATCTCAAGTTTCCTAATGTAATTTGAGAACATTTCCAGTTGATCCACCATTGGTATGACCATCTAATTAATTATATGATATGCATACATGTCAGTATGTATGCAAATCACTTGAAAATGATTAAATGCATGCATATATAGCAAACTAACATTTATGGTTGATGTGAGAGGATCGAGTCCTGTGGCTCCTGAGGCAAAGCTTACACCAGTAATCAGATCTTCGTCTTCTATGAACGGGTCCAAGTATGGTGGCACATACTCCTTAACATTTATTTTCTCAGCTGAAATAAAATAACAGATTCATTAACTTGACATAGTTTTAACTGTTCAAGTGTGTCCCCATGGCGAAATTATGGCGGTCAAGTTGAAAATATTGGTGTATCCATCCTAAAAAATATAGGGAATGCTGTTAAAAAAGAAAAAATAGTTAAAAAAAATAAATTTCAAGATTTGTCTTTTTTTTTTTTTATTTCCAAGGCTAGGCTAGAGGGTGTGGTATAAAACCCCTATAAAGCCCCTAGGGGCTTATCACGCCACCTCAGCACTACGTCAACGCCACGTCACACTAGAGGCTTTAAGACTCGTTCCTTTAACTTGCAGGGTGTGGTATAAAGCCCCTGTAATCATTACCTTATTTTTTTATATTTATATATTTTATTTTTTTTAAATTAAATGCCATTTCTAATAACTAGAAAATTTAAAAAAAAACATAATTTCATTAAAATAAAAGAAAAACATTACAAAGTCCTAAAAAATGCAAAGTTAAAAAATAAGGTACTAGAAAATAAAAACTACATGTATTTCGCCTGAAGTTGGGGTGCTAGGTGGCATCGAATAATATCCAAGTTCACCCGTACGCGGATCTCTTCGATAACGGTCTTTATACTCGTTGGGATTGTTTGGCGCACTTTGCCAAAACGGATGGCTCGGGTCCCATACGTTTTGGTTGTTGGAAAACATTGTGTGATTATATAAAAAAAGTGTAGAGACTTTGTATAAAGATTGAGGTAGAAGGGATGAAAATTATGGAAAAAAGTGAGATATTTATAGGTGAAATTTATAAAGTTTGAAATTAATTTTTTTTAAATTGAATGTTACCGTTCAATGGTAACTTTGACCAAACACCCTCGATCAAACCATTTTTTCCCGTTAGTGTCCCATGGCGCCCCCCTTTAAATCGTGCGGTGTGCCACTACTAGAAAATTGAGGATTTTCTACCAAAATTACCGACTAAAAAAATTCAACCGGAAACTCCGACTACTTACCGACAAACTTCCGACTAGAATAAAAGTCAAATATTAGCAACAAATTTCCGACCGCTTACCGACAAAGAAAAAAGTCGTTGGAAATTTGAAGAAAAGTTCCGACTAAATTCCGACAAAAAAAAACTACAAAAAAAAAGAAAAAAAATTGGTTGGAAAGTTGTCGGAAATTTCCAACAATTTTCCGACTAAAACCTTTATTTTTTTATTCAATTATATTGAACTATATATATACATGTGAATGTATTTGCTTGTGTCTATATGTATGTGTATGTGTATGTATATATATAAACACTAGGAACATGGTTGTCGGAAAACGATAGGTACACGGTGGTCGGAAAGCTGTAGGAACCTTTTGGTCGGAAAATAGTAGGAAAACGGTGGTCGGAAAGCTGTAGGAAAATTGTGGTCGGGACTTTGTCGGAAATAGTAACTTCGTTTTTTGTCGGAAATTTGTCGCCAATTTAGTCGGATACTTGTCGGAAATATTTTCCTACAAGGGTTTTTTTCCGACAAACGTATTTCTGTCGGAAATTGGTCGAAAACACCGTTTTTCAACAGTTTTCCGACAAAAACCTTGGTCGGAAACAAGACAGTTTTTAGTAGTGGTGGCTGGTGGAGCCCAGAGGACGCTATTGAAGATGATGTGGCACCGGCCTTAGTGTAGGTGATATATATTTCGTAACTTCTTCAATCACACTATATATCTTTGACCATTTTCAATGGCTTGTCGTTGAGCTGACGACTTTTATGGCATAAATAGAAGAATCACTATTAAACAAAGGAGTATCATCAACGAATAATTACCAACAGACCATAACCGTGAGCAATTATCGATCGAGCTATAATGGACACCGACAAAATCTAAAAAAAAATATGAAATGGAAGAGGTAAATTAGATTACTGACGAAATCCACTTCTCGGGTTACACTGACAGTGCCGACGAAATACATGCGTGGAAAAAACTGGGTTTCGTCAGTTTGGGGTAACGGTTTACTGACGGCGCATCCGTTTGTAATGCGTTAGAATTTTGAGAATAGGACTTTTGATAAGATTCCGGTCTATTGTGGTGCTACGTCTATGGATGGTTTTTGATGGTGGTGTCCGTGGCTATGCACAGCTACGGACGGGTAGGGTTGCGTGGTTTTCTTTTCTTTTTTCTTTTTTTTTCTTTTTTCTTTCTCATGTTATATTTGATGATGTTGTGAAAACTACAAGAATGATGTGTTATATTACTAGACACGTAGTGCACATGCTCTTAGGTAAATTTTGTCAATGTGTGGTTAATTTTAAATTTTAGTAGAGTTTGGAATAACACTTTTATAAAGTAGTACTAAAAGAGTAAATGGTGATATGAGAATCAGATGTCTTTCTTTACAATGTGTGCTTTTATAATAACACATCTTAATACTTTTGTGTTACTTTGAGATATACGTTTCTTAGCCAAATAATATCATGGAGACGTACCGATCAAGTCTACAGGCGTCTTCGCGTTGGAGAACCTTCCCGTTGCTTTTCCACCCAAAAAGTTCACCCCGTACGGAGGGAAGTTTGCCCTTATGAATGTCGGAATGTAGTTGTTATTTCCCTGATCTAAGATCGAATCTCCAAACGCTATCACAGCTGGAATCGTCACATTTTCAGGCATCTTGAAGGTTGCTACACCAGAACTAACTAGTAGATAAATACAGAGACAAAATAGAACAGTTGTAGGAATGTTTGAAGAAATGAAAATGAAGTCCATGATGATTATTAGTACGAGTAGGATGCTTCTGAATGTTAATATTATTGTGTATTAATTAGCACTTAAAATTGTTTAAATTTTCAGAAGCTAACAAGTGTTTTCAATTAGTAAAACATTCATCCCATGAAATTTGTATGACAGTCGGTTATAAAAACTGATTTCCTTGACTTATGCCGTAGCTACTCTTTTACCGTTGAGATAAAATAAGTTGCATACTCAAGTTACCAAAGTATTACTTTTGATATAATGTTATTTGAGATGTGTGAGCTGTAACATCCGTCAAAATTGGGTTCCAAAATCCGACCCGTTTTGAAATTCGAATCCTAATATTGAACCAACGGAAATTTTTCGCAAAATGAATAATCATTGAAAGTTTTTTTTATGCTAATTCATCTCGTTTACAAATATGATTATTTATTTATTAGTTTAATTAATTAAGTTAACTAAATTTACAATTAAAAGTTTTATTTGTTTTATAAAAATAACTTATGGTTAGTTTTGTTAGTTTTTCAATTTGTTTAAGGTTAACCAAGTGAACACTATACAACCCTAGACTAAAGTGACCATGAGAACGGCTAAAGTAGAGGTTAAGATATTGTTTGTAAAATATCAATTTTAAATTTGCCAAGAAAACGTAAAGTTGATGATTTAAAAAGAAAATGTATCGTAAGGAAAAAAAATAAATAGAATTTAATAGAAATTAATTCTGACACCAAAAAGGCTACCAAATTGCTTGTGGGTTCTTTATCATAATTACTCATGCATTGAAAGAATTGAATGATTATTTTTGACTTTTCATTTTACAGTTTTGGTTACCAATAAAAAAAAAAAACAATCATGCCTCGTTTATCCTACAAAAGTCGAGTGAACCTCCACTTGTTAGTCATTTTCTTTTTCCCAATGCTCTTTGGAGCAATCACGAAACCAGTGGCGTTTTCCGACCCCCATCCCATGCTCACCCTCTCTCACGAACTACTTTCCTAAACCCGCAAGTTTCATTGGAGCGCAAGTGGAGCCGGAGAAAGACACACATCGCCGGAAAAACCATACGCCGCCGGAGACCGAATCAGAGCCTTGCTGGAACTCGAAGACGACGTCGGAACCTGCCGGAGGACCCGACGCGCCGGAAGATCGAAGAACTCGCCGGAGAATACGAGTTCGATTGAACTCGACGCGAACCGTTTCGGTATACGTTTCTTTCAAATCAACTCATTTCATATATGTTTCGTATATACACACTCGAACTGGAGCAGCATTGTGATTTTGCTTTTGTGGGTTTGTTCTTGTTTTGGTCGTCTTTTTTTAATGAAGATGATCAAACCCCCTAACTTTATTTTGGTAAATTGTATTGTGTAGAATGGAATTTGTTTTCCTTTTTTTTTATTTCTATATTATGTACTCATATAAAGCATAAGAGTATTTTTATAACACTCAAATAAACCAAACCAGAACCATGAATAGAGTAGTGGTTCAGTTTACTTTTACTTTTATTATTTTGTGCTGATGATAATTAACCAACCACGAAATGTTTTAAATATTCAAAATGTTATTGTTACAAAATATAAACTTAGTATTTTTATTCTTTACAATATTATAATAATGATCAGATTTATTAGCATTATTTTATTTATTTATATTAATCAGGACAAATTACTAAAATCAGAATTGTTATTATTTTAAATATATATTATTATCAAATCTATTGTTATTAACTAGATTTATTATAACAAACCGAAATATTAAATTATAATGTTAACCTAAGAAATAATATTATGTGATTCTCATTATTATTACTATTTTTATTACCATTGTTATTAATTTCCCTCAATTTCGTCGTTTGCCATGATTATTTAAGTCACCAACATAATTAACGAATTCCCAAACACAATAGGGTAATCTCTTGCAAAACACTTGGATAATCGGAAGACTTAGCAATTCTGTGAGTATACTCGAACCCATTTCTACTTTTAACACTTTGGGTGCAACATGTATTCTATATTAAACGCACACGACACTTGAAACTTATTTGAAACTTACTCTATCCATTTAAACATGAAACATGAAACTTATGAATCTTGAGACTTTTTGTGCAATGTGAACGTTTAATTCTTGTGTGTAGTTCCGCCTTAACAATAGTAGCGCTATAGGAGTAATGCACCTCCCCGTTAGTCTTTGGGGTATTGTTAGGAGGAGACATATCAACCTCCCGTTAAACTTTGGGTTAGGTACTTTAAACGCATTGGGAAACTTGGGCTATCACTTGGACTACGTAAACTAGCACGTTGAAACTATTTTATTATGTTCATGTTGGATATGAGTTTTTATTCTATTATGCTATGTAAACAAACTTGTATACTCGCTCTTTGCTTTTGCATTGAAACTCTATTTTAATACATGTTGCAGGTTGATTATTGAAGCATGGACGATTCATGAAACAAGTTTAGGGTGGACTAGATACACACCTAGATTAATCTATCATTTTGTTTGTTATGTTATGTTATGAAACAAAGTTGTTATTTCCTTTTGAATTATGTATGACTTTTAGTTTTGAAATGAAATTTGAATTTAAATTAATTATTGTCACATAGTGTTATGACGTTTTGAGCAATCTACACACTTCGTCTCATCCCGATGTTTCCGCCATCGGTTGGGGTGTGACAGATTGGTATCAGAGCCATAACTATAGGGAATTAGGAAAAGTAGGAATGCTTTAACCTAGTCTATAGTTTTAGAGCTTTATTTATCATGTTTTGCTTGAAACTACTTGCATGCTATCTTATTTGCCTTTATTTATTCTCTTTTCATCTTTCAAACATATATGTCACTTATGTGTTAACACATCACATGCTATACTTGTTTTATTATGTGTTAATACTTGTTCCGTTGTTCGATTCTTTATGTGTATTCTTAGCATATTTCTCTATGTGTTGGTACTTGTTTTATTGTCCTATTCTTTATGTACCGTTCTTGATGTGCATTCTTATGTGTTTACACTTGTTTTCTTATTCCTTTAACATACTCCCCTTTTACTAAAGCATTTTACTCGATTTTTCTTAAACTCGAAAACACTCATGTTATACGAACCAGACGAGTTTACCAAAATAGGCGTGAAACCCACAATTTGGTAAACGACTCTCATCCCACGTGATTCTATTTTTGCACGAAAGTCACCATTTAGTTAGGAGTGAAATCCATATCTTAATGGAAATTTCAAATTCAATTTCTAGTGGACCCTCGTTAACGTGTCGAAATTAAATTTTGACCCAACGAGTACCAACCACACTTAGGGTACGAAGTCGTCAAGCTAGGGGTGAAACCCGCACCTCGTCGACTAGTCCCACTCCTTGATTTTCAAAAAAATCCCGCCAAGTCTCGAAATTTTCGATGGATTGGGAACATGTAGTAACTGGAAGGGTGAATACCGTTAACCGAGATACCGGCGAGAGTATTCCACCTATTAGGCCAAAGCATGTTTCTTAATTCCAAAAGATCTTTCGATCACTTTGGTTAGTCAACGTTCCGTTTTGGAACCATCCAAGTTTTTTTTTTTTTTTTTATCAGATGTGCGCTTTATTATCTTTGATCTTTTATGATGAAACTCTTTCTTGTCAATTTTGAACCGTTTTGAGATTTCACTTTTACGCATACATCATACTATTACTTTTCATATGGTTATACATCACTAGCATGCATAATTTCTCGTAATCTTATTTATATTTTTCTTTCGTAACAACAAGTGTAGACATATCGTCGAGATAGGAGTGATTTCCTTACCTTGACGATTAACTCCGCTTCTTTTTCTCATCTTACAACGACCTCACCAACGGATTTGGGGTGATTCCCTTACCTAAGTGATCGTTACCAATGCTTTCTTTTAAAAGACTATATTATGTAAATACGTCATGTTTATATCTAAATCATTTATCACTATTCACTAGTCAAGTCCCTAATTGTTTCAAAATGCATTGTTATATATAAACGAATATTCTATCCTACAATCTATTTTCACATAGCTCACACACACAAAATTCTTAACTTACACCATAAACGCTTATTCCTCGACTTTCAAAATTCACGAAGTGCTACTTATCAACCTAGACGGTCTAATAAAATCATTGCCCACAAAAGTTCATATTTCACATAATTAATAATTACTGAAACACACTCATCTCGCATCACTATACTAAAGAATGCTATTTTTCAATTAAGAATCAAACCAGCTTTTCATACAAAATATTACAAACATTATTCAGTCGATTACTAAAACGTCTTTCAAAATCAATAACACATTTTTATTGAAGGACGCTTTTCCAGCCAAACACTAAGTTCATATATCGAGATCCTTTTCCTAAGGATGAATCTTTTCACAAGAATCTATAAACTTCAAAACTCTCTTATACAAAGTTACTTAAACGATGCAAACTTGTTAATCCCGAAAACTTTTCAAAACCTCGCTCGATACGCCAATCAAAATCAAAACACGTGGGCAAGGAAACTTCATAAGGACGACAAATTTTTTCCAACTATGTAAATTCTTTTAAAACTATAATAGCATTTCCATTCTTTTACAAAGTATCCTTTCACATAATCCAAGGATTTTTTATTTTTTTTTTATTTATATTCTCTTACATTCACAAACTAGATTTTACATTACATGACAACTCAATCTATTTTAACTTCACGTTTTGTGCAAACAACTATATATGCATGTTTTAGTCAATATCTCACAACAATCTCACGCGTGTCACTCATTCTCTTTTCCATTCATACTCAAAACCTTTAAATCTTTTACGCGCATAAACTCGTGTATTTTGATTTATACTATAAACAAAATAATTATTTCCTACATCCATTCTTTTATATACATTTTATTCCTTCACTTATATTCACACTTACGCATTTATGTTATACTCATGATTCAAAATTCATACGTTTTAAGTTTATACACACACTCACAAGTATACATTTACGTTGTACTTACATTCATGTTTATACTACATTCATATTCATATACATATTCATACATTTTATGCTTTCAAATACACTTATACAACTTTGTTTACACTTATATTCATACACGTATATTTTATTCATACTTAAAGCTTCATGTTTAACACATATATTCACGTTCCTATCTATACTCATACCTCTTATGTTCACACTTATACTCGTATTCATACTCATACGCTTTGTATTGATACTTATACTCATGTTTGTACTCACATTTATACTCATTTTTTTTTCTCATACATGTTATGCTTGTACTTATGCTCACACTCTTGTCATACGTTTTGTGCCTGTGCGCACATGCGTATTCATATTTAAACTTATGCTATGCTTATGCTTCATTTATACACATGATTTATACTTTCGCACCCATACGCGAGCAAAACCTGAGGGATTCGCTTACGTTGATCTTATGCTATTTGGAACACAAACATGCTTATATGCTACGTTTCTTACACACACAATCTTATTTTCAGAATTTATGTATACCTTGATTCATACGAAACTAGTACAAGCTATGCGGATCATGCGACGATTGGTATAATCACGGGTGCACACGGGATTATAGTAATAAGCGCATGAGAACCATAGTGTGCACTACTGCGTATGGTAAAAACACAGAACGTAACATGACACCAAATACGAGACGGGCGTAATATGGTCAAAACATGGTGGATACGCCGCTGGTACATCCTATATATAAGTGTTTCACCATGTTACCAAAATTTCGTAAAACGTGCCATGAGAAATTCAGTGTTTAGCAGACCTTTGGACCAAATTCAAACTTTAAACAACTCACAAACGCATTATATCCGATTATCCATGACGAGACTTCATTCTTGACTCACTACCTGTCTATCCGATACTTACGCTATTCTCATAATCGCATTCGTTTATTAAATCAATCATTTACTGTTATACTCCCATTATTCTCCGTCTTTTACATGAACCATGTTCGTAATCAAGTCTATTAGACGTTCGAATCCTAATCTATGTCCATGCTTTTGCAACTATCTCTCCATTCTTTATTCTTCTGCAAACACCCGTAGTTGATCGTTACCTCGAAAACCATTTTTGTATACTAAATTTTCCCTTTTAAATGCGACACGTTTTATATATATACCTCTCCAAGCTGATCCAAAACTGTGTGAACTCACACACATGCACGCTTTTACTTAAGCTAAATACCTCGATTCTTTTAGTTAAATTGCTTTTCTCCAAGGTCTTCCTCTTGAATAAATTTCGGGACGAAATTTACTAAAGGAGGGGAGACTGTAACATCCGTCAAAATTGGGTTCCAAAATCCGACCCGTTTTGAAATTCGAATCCTAATATTGAACCAACGGAAATTTTTCGCAAAATGAATAATCATTGAAAGTTTTTTTTATGCTAATTCATCTCGTTTACAAATATGATTATTTATTTATTAGTTTAATTAATTAAGTTAACTAAATTTACAATTAAAAGTTTTATTTGTTTTATAAAAATAACCTATGGTTAGTTTTGTTAGTTTTTCAATTTGTTTAAGGTTAACCAAGTGAACACTATACAACCCTAGACTAAAGTGACCATGAGAACGGCTAAAGTAGAGGTTAAGATATTGTTTGTAAAATATCAATTTTAAATTTGCCAAGAAAACGTAAAGTTGATGATTTAAAAAGAAAATGTATCGTAAGGAAAAAAAATAAATAGAATTTAATAGAAATTAATTCTGACACCAAAAAGGCTACCAAATTGCTTGTGGGTTCTTTATCATAATTACTCATGCATTGAAAGAATTGAATGATTATTTTTGACTTTTCATTTTACAGTTTTGGTTACCAATAAAAAAAAAACAATCATGCCTCGTTTATCCTACAAAAGTCGAGTGAACCTCCACTTGTTAGTCATTTTCTTTTTCCCAATGCTCTTTGGAGCAATCACGAAACCAGTGGCGTTTTCCGACCCCCATCCCATGCTCACCCTCTCTCACGAACTACTTTCCTAAACCCGCAAGTTTCATTGGAGCGCAAGTGGAGCCGGAGAAAGACACACATCGCCGGAAAAACCATACGCCGCCGGAGACCGAATCAGAGCCTTGCTGGAACTCGAAGACGACGTCGGAACCTGCCGGAGGACCCGACGCGCCGGAAGATCGAAGAACTCGCCGGAGAATACGAGTTCGATTGAACTCGACGCGAACCGTTTCGGTATACGTTTCTTTCAAATCAACTCATTTCATATATGTTTCGTATATACACACTCGAACTGGAGCAGCATTGTGATTTTGCTTTTGTGGGTTTGTTCTTGTTTTGGTCGTCTTTTTTTAATGAAGATGATCAAACCCCCTAACTTTATTTTGGTAAATTGTATTGTGTAGAATGGAATTTGTTTTCCTTTTTTTTTATTTCTATATTATGTACTCATATAAAGCATAAGAGTATTTTTATAACACTCAAATAAACCAAACCAGAACCATGAATAGAGTAGTGGTTCAGTTTACTTTTACTTTTATTATTTTGTGCTGATGATAATTAACCAACCACGAAATGTTTTAAATATTCAAAATGTTATTGTTACAAAATATAAACTTAGTATTTTTATTCTTTACAATATTATAATAATGATCAGATTTATTAGCATTATTTTATTTATTTATATTAATCAGGACAAATTACTAAAATCAGAATTGTTATTATTTTAAATATATATTATTATCAAATCTATTGTTATTAACTAGATTTATTATAACAAACCGAAATATTAAATTATAATGTTAACCTAAGAAATAATATTATGTGATTCTCATTATTATTACTATTTTTATTACCATTGTTATTAATTTCCCTCAATTTCGTCGTTTGCCATGATTATTTAAGTCACCAACATAATTAACGAATTCCCAAACACAATAGGGTAATCTCTTGCAAAACACTTGGATAATCGGAAGACTTAGCAATTCTGTGAGTATACTCGAACCCATTTCTACTTTTAACACTTTGGGTGCAACATGTATTCTATATTAAACGCACACGACACTTGAAACTTATTTGAAACTTACTCTATCCATTTAAACAAGAAACATGAAACGTATGAATCTTGAGACTTTTTGTGCAATGTGAACGTTTAATTCTTGTGTGTAGTTCCGCCTTAACAATAGTAGCGCTATAGGAGTAATGCACCTCCCCGTTAGTCTTTGGGGTATTGTTAGGAGGAGACATATCAACCTCCCGTTAAACTTTGGGTTAGGTACTTTAAACGCATTGGGAAACTTGGGCTATCACTTGGACTACGTAAACTAGCACGTTGAAACTATTTTATTATGTTCATGTTGGATATGAGTTTTTATTCTATTATGCTATGTAAACAAACTTGTATACTCGCTCTTTGCTTTTGCATTGAAACTCTATTTTAATACATGTTGCAGGTTGATTATTGAAGCATGGACGATTCATGAAACAAGTTTAGGGTGGACTAGATACACACCTAGATTAATCTATCATTTTGTTTGTTATGTTATGTTATGAAACAAAGTTGTTATTTCCTTTTGAATTATGTATGACTTTTAGTTTTGAAATGAAATTTGAATTTAAATTAATTATTGTCACATAGTGTTATGACGTTTTGAGCAATCTACACACTTCGTCTCATCCCGATGTTTCCGCCATCGGTTGGGGTGTGACATGAGCCATATCCACTATGCACACACTACACAAGTATTATAATGCTTAGCAGACTATGATGTATATTATTAGGCTATAGGGTGTGGTCATGACCCTTATGATCACCATGAGCCTCCACATCAGCGTCATGTCGCCTACTTTTAATCCATCATCCAAATCCACTACCCTAAGGGTGTGGTCATGACTCAAACCACTATTATTTTACTTTAATTTATTTTTGTGAAAAGGAAAGAAAATATTAATTATGGAAAGTAGGCTCATGGTTGCCATGGTTTAATCCATGGGAATCATGGTGGATGAGACAAGGGGGTGGTGTAGCAATCCATTAATGGTCCTACGTGGCGATTAATGACCCAACCATGCCCCTCACACCCTATAGAAAACAAATAGAATCAAACGTATAGAGAGTAACAAAAGAGTTTTGTACGCATTTACAATAAATTTTATAGTAAATTACAATTTTCGTGGTTTACACCCGTTCTCACATATAGGCCCTGTTTGAAAAAAAACGGTCATTCCAGTCCTTGTGGTTGTCTATTGTATTCAATAAAGTCCCTCCGCCAAACTTCCGTTAGTTGACCGTTCCATTATTTAATGTCGCGAAGGGTAGTTTGGTCATTTCACCCAAAACTAACTCCTTCACACTCTTTTAATCCTCAATCTTCCATGAAAGCATCATTTCACTTCCTTTATCCCCCAAACTCTCCCGCCTTCAAGAAAAGTTCTAGTCCTCCATCAGCTACGGCCATCCCACCAACAATAGGTCTGATCATCTTAAACATGAGGTAATACGTGATTAGTTTGATTACTTTCCACGTTATTGGTAACAATGTGTTAATTTTATTTAAAATCGTTGATTTCGTGATGTGTGCCATGTATATAACTTGATCATGGTACAATAGGATTTAGGCTTTTTATGCACAATATGGCTTGAATAGGGATTATACACTCTCGTTTGCATAATAGGACTTAGGTATAACTTGAACAAGGATGATACACTTTGGTTTGCACAATAAGACTTAGCTATATCTTGAACATGGATGATACACTCTGGTTTGCACAATAGGACTTAGTCATAGCTTGAACAGGGATGATACACTGTGCTTTGCATAGCTTGAACTGTCTGACCAAATCAAATAGTCAAACCTATGATAATGAAGACAATTTAAGTTTTGAAACCTAACTCAGGTTCTAAAATTTAAACACGGTTCAACTAGTAAAAGTCAAACCCAACCCAACTCCTAAAAGCCAAACCCATTTCAAGTTTTAACCTGCATTTGACATACCGCCAAAATACCACCTAGGGAGTGTCCCTGGTAGGCATGTGACATACCGACAATGAGCCACTAATTACACTGAACCCATACAAGTTTCAAAATAAAGTTCTCAATCATTAATAAAATGCCATTAACAAGTTTATACGAAAACCAATATGTTCAGCGGAAGCAAATAATAAACCAAAGTTAAACTGTTTAAAACCAAAGAATAGTATCAATAATCCAATCACATCAATCCCTCCAATCGACCCATGACCTGTCCTGCTCCTCCAGACAGCAAGTATCCAAATCCATAAAGCCTAACGACCTGCGAGCATGCAACAAGTGTATCAGACAAAGCTAGCGAGTTCATAGTTTACGAAAACGTTTATTACCAAGTATTGATTCCAGTTCGTTAACAAATGCAAAAGTAATATTGATAATATCTCGATAATAAACAAGACGGCTCCTGATGTATGTTTTGCCCGTTCCCCAGTGTTCCTATCAAAGCACTGGGCCCGCTGGGTCATTAATTCACAACCGTCCTCCCCGGTATGGTGTGAGGGTGCCAAACCTAAGTAGCGCTACCAACTAATACCCCATTACCTCCCCGGTAACAAAAGATGGGACTTAAGAATGATAAGGTGAGATTATTATCCAATATTCCAGTTTTTACCCAAAAGACTTATCCCTCCCCCAGATACCCACAGACTGTCCCAACCACCGGGACGCATGCTCAAAAGTAGTGAACTCACCTTTGATTGCTCGGTATGTAATATTACTTGTTCCATATTAATCAACCAATCCTAATGTGGTTATCAATGAACAATCAGTTTGTGCAGAATAATTCAAGTTCACATCTTTACATGTATACTAACAATAAGGTCAAGTATGCACATTTCAAGTTATATCAGCCCACGCTTATGACATTTCCCCCCTTCAATCAGTTTGTTCACAATCCATGTATTCCTTGTACACAATACACAAGTAGCGTTCACATAAACCACATAACGAGCATTCGAATCACGTATAGTTCACATACCCATCTCGTGTCTTACGTTAACACTTAGCAGCTTAACACGTTAAACAAGTCGGTGTGCGGCCCATTTGACTAGAGGCCCGACGAGGGTGGTAGTTAAATAACTGTGCGGCCCGGGGTCTGATCCGTGGCCCAAATAAATCCCATCCCAGGCCCACTCAAGGGTGCGACCCGGTTTGTGTGGGTTAGTAACGTGCAAGGCCCAATGTTTAATAAGCCCACACGACTGTACAGCCTGATCTGGGTATTCAACTAATCATCTTAAATGTGAAATTGGGCCAAGACTTGCACGACCCACACTTGGTTACACTAATATTTCTAAACATATCTCTATTAATTTATACCCAAAATCATGATTAAATAGCTATACAAATTAGATCAGCCAGTTCACTTTCTTTGATTTAGATGAACCCTAAATATCATTATAGCAACTAACATCATTATCAACATCTAATCATCTTTAATCGTACTAATCCTTTGCTAGTCTCATAACACTCATATCATCAATAAATCATCCGAATAAATCTATGATTATCATGCACACAAATACTCTAAAATTACTTGCCATCATGCCAATCTAGTTCTTTATGTACACAGACCTCAATTTCAAACAAACAAAACATGATATCATCATTTAATGCACACAATATCCCTAACCCATGGGCCGCCACTTTTTAGTCAAGGTTATCTACTATATTAAGTTCATTTACCTTCAATTCCATTGGGCCTTTAAAGCTACTGATACATCAAAGTTAATTATGAATCACACAACATTCATTTATCACATAACCCAAGACAACTACAATCATGAGTTCTATATCCTAACAATTCATGCATGAGCAACCCTATCCTATTGAGGTTAAGATCGAGCCACAATCATCAGATTCATCATTTAATGTTACATCACATAATTACAAGTTTCAACAAAGATCATACATGAAATCCTGACCCTATAATAATATTTTAACAATCTCATATAATTCAAATAACATGGAAATTCTAAAATCAAATAACAATTCATTAACATGCTTCTAATAATACAATATGTTCACCCATAGTTTACACAATTCGATCACCTACCGTTTATTTCATTGAGTGTTTTAACCACCTTAATTACCAATTAATCAGTATGCCTTCGGCCAAGTGTGTCAAAAATCGACTCAAGGTAACAAGTTACACTAATCAGATTATCTTGAACAAGATCCAATGATTGTTAGCCAAGTCTCGCATAATCAAGTTGTTCACACATACACACCATATTGTTTATCACGTTTACGCATAACAAGATCAATTAATTGAGACTCAATACAAATATAAATTCACTAACCAAGATCTCGATCAAGTGGGATGATGCCTTGAGCGGATGTCTACTGCCGTCGTGATTCAAGAACTTCTAGAGTTTTAATGCTTGCAAGTTCTAATTTACGTAATACATGCTAGCAATATACAAACTCTTGATGGGTGGGCTCAAATGGTTAGTTTGGGCTGAACACATGTGGGCCGAGGTCACTTGAGGGTGGTTGCGGTGTGTATGTGTAGCCCACTTAAAGGTGTGGTCCACTAAACCCTTAGATACGCAATATATTACCATGTTTTACGTTTACCAAATTTATAAGGGTTACAAGTGTTTACTAGAAATAACATACATTACATTTAACGGAGTTATAACAGTCCAGTACGTTTCACATTGGAAGGAATGACGGGAGAACAAGCTCACGAGGTTAAACGTTACTACCTTGGAAGTGCGGGTTGTCACATCATCCCCAACTTGAAAGAAATTTCGTCCCGAAATTTGACAAGTAAGCATAGAAAAGTGAAGTGATAAATCAAGATTGCAGCAAATTTCCCTCAGGTGCCACATCATCCCCAACTTGAAAGAAATTTCGCCCTGAAATTTGCCAGTGACATCAGGAGTTGATTCAACTGTTTGAACAATTGAGGATACTAGTGTTTTATCTGATCTTAGCGTTCCCACATGAACTTCGGTCCTCGTATTGAGTTCCAACGAACTCTCGCGATTGAAATCCTACTAAGTTTTCAATGGATTTCTCGACACCTGCAATTTGTCGCCGATCTTTAGTTCTTGAAGTGGAATCACAAATGTTTCATCGGACAAACACTTCTTTAATTGCGAAACATGAAAGACATCATGAATGTTACCCAGCTCAGCAGATAACTCAAGTTTGTAGGTTGCGTCACCGATTCTTCCCAGACTGTTGATTGGTCCATCGTGACGTCAGTTAAGCTCGCCACACTTCCCAATCGTTCCACACCCTCCCAAGGTGAGACTTTCAACATGATACGATCGCCTACAACGATCTTCCAGCGTTTCCAAAGTTTATCAGCTTTCCTAACGGTCACGCGTCGCCGCCAATCGACCCCCGATCCAAACAACCTTCCCAAGAGTTTCAAGTACCAGTCCTGGACCAGTAATTAAGTTGTCAACCATCTCAGTCTAACAAGAAGGTTGGCATTATCGTCTATGTATTGCTTCAATAGAGCTGTCTGGTTACCAAAATGATAACTGCCGCAGTGGTACTCAACCATAGGTAAAAGTCCTTCAAATTTGCACCAAAGCCACTCACACACATGCTCGTAGCATGTCTTCGAGTGTCAAGGGAGGTTTTGTTTATTCTGACCATTTATCCTACGGTGATAAGCAATGCTCATGTCTAGACGTGAGCCAAGGGTGTTGTGTATTGCCTGGCATGAATCAAGGATAGATCAAAATCAGAGATAACAGGAGTTGGCACCTCGTGCCCTAACGCCGCCTCTCTCAGAGGAATATTCACAAGCTGTGAAGACTCGTCAGTTCATTGATTTCAAGAAAGTGTGCTGGTAACATAAGTCCATCAACGATCACCCAGGTGATAATGGTTCCGTTACGAGTTGTAAGTAGACATGTGACAAAATCCATGGCAGTCTGTTCTCATTTCCATATATGTCTGTCTGGTTGCTAATTACCCACCTTGTCCTTCCTACAAGTCAAACATCGTTCACATGCTTCGCTGCGTAGGCCTTCAAGCCCAGTTGTCAGTACAAGATCCTTAGATCCTAATACATTCCATCCAGATGGCTAGAATATCGTGGCCGATGCGCTTCGCTCCACACAAGTTCCCTTGGATTGTCGTACAGTGGAATCCGTAGTCGTTCCATGAAGTAGCGAATATCGTCCAACTTGCTAGAAGTTGCTCCTCCATGCCCCGCATGGGTCCAACTTGAAAATTCTCTTCCTTCAACCTTTCGGTGTAAACAGGGCGAATCTGTTCGGGTATGCTAGTGTCGCTAGTGAGTTACAAGGCTCGTGCAGGTTCGGGTTTCACAGTCGAAATCATTCAAAAGTTCCGTCCAGTGATGCCATTATAGACTTTAGCTCCTTCGAAACAACGATACACGGGAGGCCCTTGTGATCGGTCTATGTAGTGCATTTGGTACCGTCCAAGAGGTGCCTCCAACTTAAATCCAAAGACCACGGTTTCCACCGCAGGTTGTGACTCGCGAAGCCCTTCTTCGTAAGCCCACTACGTACGTCATCACCTTCTCGTGTTGCATTGGCGCGTAACGGGCTCTGATTCGAACCATCATGGTGTATCACTGATTAATTAATACCTTCAGATAGGGACGATGCTCAATGCATTGCGGAGTTAGGTTTCAAAAGCTGAAAACGTCCTCCTGTTTTGCCTTCTACGAACACAGCACCCTGCCGTGTTAAAGAGATTGAAGCTGCGCGATCTTCAAAAATCCGAGGATGAATCTTTAACAAGACTTCACGCGGAGTGGCCCCTCCCTCGGGAGCTCTAAGATAGGATACATATGCCGCCCATGTTGTTCCTTTCTGTCACACCCCAACCGATGGCGGAATCATCGGGGCGTGACACTAGGCGAATCAGATTGCTCAAGAGAATCCATAACAACTATATTGCGATAATATTTATTACAGGTTATCCCATACTAACAAATAATACAATCACATACGTCATCACAGATTTCTTGTCCTCTCGAACAATTCAAATCCAACAACCTAGATTTTAGGTGAGTTTCTAGACTTCCTAGCTTGATTTGATGAAGACTTCAACTAAACCTGCAACATACGTTAAAATATTGTCAATACAAAAGTATTGGCGAGTATACAGGTTTGATATGCAGTAGTATAATAGATTAAAAGTGCTGCGAATTTCCACATGCATAGACGTAATACACATCATATATACTCACAAAACTGATACTACCAGCTAAGTCATCGATGCTCGATTCTTCGATGGCATAACTAGACCCCGTCGGGCGCAATAGTACTATACTAGTCGTGGTGGGACGTCACGAGTATAAGTCCTAGTACATATGTAACTAGCATCACGTATATCTATGCAAACAGTCATTCGCAAGTGATAAATTGATTGATTAAATGATTCGTTGATGGGTTCGATTTATAAGGAACGTATGTTACACCCAAAATTCGATAAAAGGGGGTCAAGTATACTCACAGTGCGTATTTGGTTGGATTGACGGGATAATGCCTGAGAATGCCCTGATTTCAGACTGATTGTCACACCCCAACCGATGGCGGAAACATCGGGATGAGATGAACAAATTGCTCAAAACAACATAACACTATTGTGACAATATGAATTAAATTCATTTCATAAATTTCAAATGAGAATACATTGTTTTCAAGTACATCGCAAATTCAAACATAATAAATGCTATGCTAAAATGGGTTTCTAGTTCCATCCTAGGTGGATTTCTTTATTTCTTGAACATCAACCTGCAATATGTATTAAAATACAATCAACAAAAGCATGTTGGCGAGTATACAAGTTTTCATACATAGCATAATACGTGTTTAAAATGTTGCTCATATCCAAATGTGAAATACAATATCATATTGACAGTATACTCGAAACGATGTTACTCTACGTGTCCAAACCAAAGTTTAACGCAATTAACGTGTCCAACCCAAAAGTGTACGGGTGGTTTTAACATAGTTTAACCTAACAATACTCGTTAATATAACGAGAGGGGTGTTTCTCAACCTATAGCGCTACCATTGTTAGGGGAGGCTTGTACGAAGTTAATGAACACATAGTCATGAATGTTTACATTAGCATAACATGTCTAACATGATTAAAATGTATCACATAGGGTAAGGATAGAGTGTGCGTAAAATGTTTGATGTGATTGTGATGTTTGATATAGAATACATATTGCACCCAAAAGTGGAAAATAGAAAATGGGTCATCTATACTCACCTTAGATTGCGTTGCGTTTCTTGGTAAAGAATAAGAGCAAGAGTTTGTCCAAGAGAATTGTAAACGAGCGCAAGAGATTACCCTATTTATGATATTAGGTATACGTTAATATTGCGAATTCTACTAATATAACAATGCTTAAAATGATATTGGGCATTAAATGGTGAAAATAATATAAGTAGTAATATTTTTATTTTGGATTTTTGTTTAATAATAAGTTTAGAATAATAGTTGTTAAGCAACAATACTACTAATTACAAGAATGATAATAAAAATGTTGATAATAATAATTGTAATAATAAAATAATAATATTGATATTAATATTTAGAAATTGATAATATTAATAATGATGAAATGATAATAAATATAATAATAATAATAATAACAGAAATAGTAATAATAATAAATAATAAAAAAAAAACTTTGGCCCACAAGGGGCGGCCCAGCCGAGAGCTCAACAAGCAATAACAGCAACAGGTCTGTGCTCGGGTTCGAATACGCGACCACTGGACTACGGTTCAGTTGTAAATTCGTATGTTTTAATTAGTTTCTTCGTTTAATCGAGAACAAAAGCGACTGGTTATAAATATGGACTAAAATCAGAATGTTTAATCCGCACGAAAACAACAAGATGGCAGGAAACATACGGAACAGACGGTCAGTGAATGCTCCGGCGAAACAGACTTCCGGCGACGTCTTCGGCGAGTGTTCCTAACTCCGGCGACGGCGCTACTGGACCTCCGGCGAGTGGTTATCGAACAGGGCAGTGTGGTGTGTTTAGAATGGTGATGCGAGGGAAGTTGTGAGGATGGAACGAATGCTGTGGTTCCGTTTAAATACTATTTCGGAGGTCAAGTAATTTCGGAAATAACCCGTGATTGAATCGCATGAATGGCAATCAACAAGAGAAAAGGAAATGATGGGCATTGACAACGCGGATTTAATTTTTATAATTACCGGAAATCAACTCATTCGCAAAAAGGAAAGGTCAACGTTGTTGCTGCAATCTGTTTGGCGGCAAGTGCTTAAAAAGGAAGCTCCGATGAACGCGCGTATAAGACCAATGAACACTGAAGTCTTGCACCAAAACATAAGGTGGTGCAGTGGTGTTAGACTCGTTTGTGAACGCGTAGACCCGGGTTCGATCTTGGGTTCCATAAGTTTGTAATCAGCTTTACCTTTTTTATTTAAAAGGTTACAATAAGGCCCCTTTGACTTACAAAGGTTTAATTAATTAACTATATTAACTTGGTTTAAGTTATATAACTTAGTTAGTTTTTATAACCTCAACTAACTTTAAAATTTAACAAGTCTAACTAGCTTATTGTTATAAAATAAAAAGAATAAAACTTTAATTTAATTTATTAGATTAATAAATAAATAAACCATATTAATAATAAAAAAATCTTTCAACGATTATTTAATTCGCGAAAAAAATATCCGAGCTTCAAGGGTCAGGATCCAAAAATTCAAAGCGGGTCGGATTTTGGAAACGGGTCGATTTTTGACGGATGTTACACTGATTATAAGAGTATTGAATAGCGCGTTAAATGATATCGGAATACACGGAATTAAACGAAAATCAGATCAAAGGTTGGCCCGCTCGGACGGGCTGTCCGATCGAATAGGTTGTTCGATCAGATGGGCAGCCCGATCGGTTGGGCTGTCCGATCGGCCAGCCTGTCCGATCGGCTAGCCAGTCCGATCGGCTAGCCTGTCCGATCGGTTGGGCCGTCCGATCTGCCAGCCTGTCCGATCGGTTGGGCTGTTCGATCGGCTGGCCCGTCCAGCTGTTTTCGACAATTTTTGCATGTTTTCTGTGGTTTTGGTCGAGACGTTTGCTATGACGTGTTATGTAACGCCCTGCTTTTTCATACTTTCCATAATTAGAAAGCTCGCCTTGTAATGCTATTTTTGGAAATCTTGTATTATTGTAGTCGTCTTTTCGTTGTAAAATCCGAGACTTGGATCATAAATAAAATTCGTATTTCTTTAAATTCACCATCTACATATTCATACATGTTCATACGTTCGAATTCATTGTACATCGAATCCTTATTTGTAATTCATACTTATACTTATTCACGATGCATGTCCATGCTTGTCCTTATATTGTTGATACCTAAAAACCCCTAATAATATGCTTATTTATACAACGGTTAATCATCTAATATGTGACATATACTTGTCACTTACAAACATGTTACATACTTGTACATTACACTTTTTACCTAGTTAAATCATGTTTTATTTCATATTTCACCTTGTTACAAGTTAGGGGAAACATTGTTGCATATTATTACACAACTTAATTAACAAAATTACTCATTATAATGTTTTAAAAAAATAAAAAAATAAAGAAATATGGCAGCCCCAATTCAGCAAAATTCAGCCCCATATAGTTGGGTTTTGTGGGCTAGTTTCAAGGTGTAACCCCTTCTAAACACTTCCAAAGCCCAACCCATTGAAACCCTAATCCTTCCCCCTATAAATACCACTTATAACCAGCCTCCCTACCATTTTTGCAACACTAAAAACTCTCAAAACATCCTCCAAACCGTAGCTGAAAGCAAAGGTTCGAGCAGATTGACACCCCTTCACGAAAATGAGCATAACTCACTCAATTCTTATCCGATTCACTTGATTCTTTTTCCTACTTGCTTGGATAATCATGGGGTTCGATTCCTAGACTTCTCCTTGGAGAAATCAGACCTGGAAATGCCCCGAAATAGTCCATAAACTTTCTGTTTGATTTTTATGTTCTTCAAAACTTGTTTAAACCTATGCAACTTGTGTCTAACACATCTCATGCCTATGTCCTAATGCTTACAACTTATCCCATGGTCGGTTAAGCTTAAAAACAAGTTTGAATGGTGAAAATCTTTTATTTTATATAGACAGTAAAATAACGCCAAGACACCACGGACAAACGATAAGGAAAGATCACCTTCAACATAAGTAACTAGTTATTAAAGTCATTAATACAAAACTAAATAAAAAGTGCAAAAGATTAAAAATAAAAACTATTATACTAAACACTTGTCTTCACCAAGTGATGTAAGAGACTTAGGCAAACATGGCCTTGATTGTCAAGAACTCTTACGATCAATCTTGGATCCCGAGACGACTCACACACTCTATGATGGACAATGGATGATGGTGGTGGATGATGGTGTTATGGTGGTGGTGGGTGGTGGATGAAGTGTGAGAGAGGTGGTGTGCCAAGGGATGAGATGGAATGAAACCAAGCACTCCTATATATAGGCTGAACAGAAGGCTGGGCACGGCCCCGTGTCCGCTGGACACGCCCCTGTGCCCGTCTGACACTCTCTCTCCTCATTAATTGTAATTCGCAATTACAATTAATGCGCCTGCTGTACTTTCACCACCCCCCGTGCCTGCTGGACACGGCCCCGTGGTGGGCAATGGAAGCTTCTATAGGTTTGTCTTTTATGCTGCTTCTTGGGCACGGCCCCGTGTCCGCTGGACACGGGGCGTGTTCAGTCTTCTGCTTTCTCTTCTTTGCCTTGGAGGATGCCGTTGAGGGTCCGGGCAGTCTACTTTTATTCCTTTTCTTGTATTTATGCTAGAATTAGTTGTCTTTTTGCTTCTTTTGTGAATTTGAGCTCATTTCATCCTGAAAATACAAAAGAAAGACAAAAACACTCTTTTTCCAACATTAGTACTTAAAAAGGGTTAGTTTTATGCCTTAATTGATGTGATTTATATGTTGCATTTTACACACATCAAATACCCCCACACTTGAACTTTTTCTTGTCCTCAAGCAAAACTCTTTAAATGTGGCTTACACTCCCAAATGGAATGGGTAGAAGAGAAAGTTTTTGGCTTGTCCTAGAGTGTCGGGAATCCAAGATCTTTGTAAGTTTTATTTTTATTTATTTACAATCCTATTCGTTATGATTTATTTAGAACGTTTCATAAGATAAATTATTTATTCGGGCATAGCATGCCTTATTAAAATTCCATTTATATACAAGTTCACATACCTCACGGGAGATCACTCAACACTCGGCCGAAGGTGTAATTTTTAGTGAATCACTCGAGAGCGGCATGGAACTTACGCCTTCCATAGGCTTGCCAAGCAATCAATCCTCCTCCTTTTTAACTTTTTACCTTTGTAAATATCAAGAGGACTTTTTGGGTGAAGGGTTAGGCTATGGTTAAAGGTGGGTGGTTGGGTTAGTGGTTAGTAAAAGGGCGAAAATCGTAAAAAGCGTCGGTTTTCGTGACATACCTTGTTTTTAGTGACTTTTTATTTTGAAGTATTTCTCCAAACAAGCTTTTATATAGCTTTTGTTTGTTTTTGACTTCATCATCATTTTTTTTATAGAGTCGCATAAAATAGCGAGCTTACGAAAAACCGAGCTTGTTACTAAAATAAAGGGTGAAAAATAAAAAGGTTTTTGGTGGGTGAAAAGGTTTTAGGGTAATGAAATGAAAGGTTTAGGCTCAAAGGGGCTAACTAGGGGGATTTTGGGTAGGTGGTAAAAAAAATGAAAAATAATGGTGTAGAAAGAAAAATATGGTTAGTCCTAATGCCTCCATCACTTACTTACTTGGGTTTAAGTTGGTAAGGACCGGGAATGTATCGTCGTGGCAAGTTCTAGAGTTGTAAGAACCAAGCGGCTATTCACACAAGAAACGAAAAATGAGCATTTAGTCTAAAGATGTATATTTGTATGCTCAATAAAGGCTCAAAACTCACTTTTGTGGGAATGGGTTTTTAATGTGATCAAGTATATATAATCGAATTTTTAACTAGACTTGTTGTGCCGTTTCGTAATTTTCTTATGTTGGTTCTTTGTTATCACGACGCTATCGGTTGTAAATTTGTAAAAATATAACCTTTTTTTAGAACGTGTTATTCCCAAATTAAACCAAGACAAGCAAATAGTAAAAAAAACGAAAAGTTTTTTGAAAAAAATTTGGGGTGTTTAGCGGTTCCAATAGAGTTTTGTGTAAGGCTTGTAATTAGGATTTGCAAAATTCAAGGTTATAGCATCCCCCCCACACTTAAATTACACATTGTCCTCAATGTGTCCCAAAAATAATATTTTCGGTTGATTAGAATGTGTAAAAGTGGGTTAAAAAGCAAAGATTTATGTTACTGGCAGTCTGGACACGGCCCCGTGGCGAACTGCCAGTAATGAAAACTGACAGAAGATGAACACGGGGGCTTGTCGGTTGGACACGGCCTCGTGTCTGGCAAATAATTGCAGGTCAGTAACCAAACAGCAGGTCTGGGAGATGAACACGGGGGCGTGTCGGCTGGACACGTCCCCGTGTGGACAGTCTGTGAGCCTGAAAAACAGGTTTTGTCTCCCGGTTTCTCCATTTTGGGGTTGCAAGTGCTAATGTTTAGCACTCTAACCCTTGCATTGTACCTGTTTAATCACTCAATACCACACCAAACAAACATAAACCATCCTAATTTACCAACGTTAATTGTCTCCAAGCATAAAGTGAAAATAAAACGAAAATTAAAAAAACAGTTAAAGAAAGTAAATTGTTCAACAAGCGGCACGCAGGCCGTAAATTGTTCGATAGAGAAGGGTACTTAAACCTGTGGGCCCATCACCAACCTGCCCCTTGTTCCTTCAAACGTCCATGTCTTCACCGCTATCATCACCTCCATCCCCATGCCCCGCCATGTACTCCCGGATGCTACCGATATCATCTTATATATCGTTGATGTTGTGTAACACCTCGAAAAATTTCGTCCAATAATGTCTTGACACGTGTCATAAGGTTCCGTTATGTGAAAACATACTTTAGAGGGACTAAAAGTGACAAACAGTAAAAACTATGGAACGTAAGGGTCCAAAGTGTCAACAACGGATAAATAGGCTCTATGATAACCCTACATAATGTTTATAACCTTAAACGGATGGTTCATGGATCATACGGCGCGGAAATTGCACAAAAGTGAAGTATTTCAAACTATAGGGGCCAAAAGTGTCAACATGTTTAATTTATACCTCTGAGTGAACTTTTGGCAGACCCGAAGCTTTGAGAAGCTAAAATATACTCACTAGAATATGTGGTTAAAATTTCATGAAGTTTCGTCAACATATGAGAAAGTTATGGCCAAAACCGTACTTGAAGGACTAAAAGCGTCAACGTCGAATTTCAGGGCTTTTCGGTTGAGCGCAAAATGTTCCGAGGACATTTCCATGTTGGTAAAAATCCTAAGGTTATTAAAAACCAAGTTTGGGGGTTTACGGGTCGAGAAAAGTAGCCGAAAAATCGCGTACAAGCTCAGGGACCATTTCTGCCAAAACTGAAACTTGTTTGGCTGAACCAGGGGTCAGGCGACCCGCCTGGTAAAGCCCAAGCGGGCCGCGTGGGGCTGCCAGCGACAGAAAATTCGTTTTGGGTCGAATTGGGTCCGAATTTGAGTTGTTTACAGCTGTTTCTTGCCTCCCAAATGCTCCAATATGTGCCCTTGCATGCCTACATCAACAGTAGCCTACTCCAACCATCTGATTACACCATAAATCAGATCAAACCTCATTGTTCTTGGCACTTGAAGTTGTGAACAAGGAGCTCTCTACATTCAAGAACTCTCTCAAGCTTTCTGGAGCATTTCTGAATATCAAGGACGAATTCTAGTGTTCACTAAACATCTATAGGACCTTTGTAAGCTTTCAATTCGTTCTATAATTCGTTCTTTCATAGATTATTGCTAAAAGTCAAACTGGTTGTTCATAAGCTTTGACTTTCTGATTAAACGGATTTCAATCAGTCATTTCTCGAATTGAAACCTGATTTATGTTGGTAATATTATGGGAAACAAACCCTCTAAAGGGTACTCTCTGATTCCCACTACATGCATGCTAAATGTCGAGTCAAACCTATTTCTAAAAAGTCAACAGAAGCGATTTTTGTGAAAAATGACATGAATAATGATATAGATGACATGCAATCTGTTTGATCTTCATAGAAAGCTTTATTATGAATATAAGAATGTATTTTACCACGATCAACTCGACGATCTTTAGTGTAAACCCGGATTGGAACCGAAAGTCTTAATAATCGACTTTTTCGCAAACTATCGGTTCGGATCCGTACGTGCATGTGTGAGATCTGTATTTTAGAGCATTTTTGACCATTGGCATTTTAGTTAAACTTTCTGGAAATTTTAGGTCATAAGTCTATGCTTAGCCGATTCGAATGCATGTTTCCGATTTATGCATAAAGTTGACTATTTTGCCCTTTTTGATATAAAACGTGATTTTTGGAAAAGTGAAAGAGTAGAAATCTTTATTTCTAATATATAAACATGCACCGAAAATTTCGGATCAGTTGGTGGTCCAGATTGTGAGTTATGGCCATTAGCGTAAAACTATATTATAAATTTACATAAACGGTCCTTTTCGCGTAGAACCCGTTTCTGGCCACGTTTTGATACGAAACTCTTTACCAACAAAAGTAATATAATATTCTGGGAATTTTGATGATTTTTAATTAATTTTTGGCTGAACGGATCCTAGATCGCCTAGTCATTTCGGCTTAAGTCGGTTTTGACCGTTTTAGCCATAAAATGAGTTTTTCACATCCTTTTGACCCGAAACCTTTTTCTACTGATTTTATATGATGAATAAATTATTTTAAGTATTCTGGAAATATAAAAATCTCAGATTTAATTTGAAAACCCGAAAACGCCCTTAAATCGCATATTTAGCGTTTTAAGCGCATAGTAAGCGTTATACTTGTTTTAAACATATAAGACCTATACCTACTGATGTGTTTAGCATATTTTCATATAAAAACAGTAAGTATAAGTATATGAACTCTGACTTCCAGTTTTGGCACTTTTAGCCCTTGTGAAATTACTAAAATACCCCTACGGTGCATAGTTTGGTTTTAAATGATAAATTTGGTATATGGGTCATACCCTACTGATATAATATGTTATATTAAGTATATTTACTGTATGAACCAGACCCGAAACTCAGATTTCTAATTTTACTCTTTTATTATCTTTTAAAAAGACCAAAATGCCCTTCTAAGGCATAAATTGAGTTTAAAATTATTCCGGGCAATATAGAACATAACTTACTGATATTATATCATATTTAAAGCATATTATATCAGGGGGACTTGCATTTGAATCATTTGTCTACCCGTATCGCCCTTTTCGCGTTTGGTTCGGTTTACGTAACTAGTTTGTGTAAATTGACCGAAACGGGTCAAACGTTATCATTTTTGTCTCAAAATCCAGAATGTATTTTGTATACCCATATTATACAAGTATTCAAACTTGTCGGGTCTAAATAAAGTTCTATCCGGTCTTCGCTTAATCGTGCGCTTGAACCGTATATTTCCTTAAAACTAACCGGTCTAAGCTTATGCTTAATTAAAGACCCGTTAGTATTCTAATTGGTTATTTATACCATCGTTCCAGACTAGAGCCTTCCGGTAAATTGTACCTACGCTTACTTAAGTGAATACGGCTGAGTTATTATAATTCTTGCTATTTAAGACAGGAGCTAGCTCAGGTAAATACTCTTAACTTATTTTCCCTATTACGGGCTTGGGATACGGTAATATAAATACCGCATGGTCAGGTATGGGATTCGAAGACCAATGTGTCGGGAGATCCAAATAACCTGTTTTAATTCGTATTGCTTGACTGAAACATTGGGGATTAATGCGACCGTGTCCTGGATATCCTTGACTCATTAAATGCAATGGCCACGACCTAAGCACGGGGTGTAGGCATACACCTGACAGATGCTTTATGCTATTAATTGATTATACCCAATAAGGGATTCTCAATAAGGGAATAGTGGTGTGTCGGTTAATCTTGAACCGGCATAGGACCGGGCCCCGCATGTAGAGCAAGTTATGTAAAACTGATAACATGAGATATAGTTTGTCCCAAGTATAAAAGATTAATCTTGCCTTGTGCAACTTAATCGAGTGTCAAAATAGTTTTGTGCCTTGTGCGCCTAAACCAATTTTCATAAACTCTTTTCAAATGAGTCAGTTGAGTGTATTTACCAGTGAAAACTGACGTATTTTTCCAAAGTCTAAGTGACAGGTACAAGTACGTAATAGGCTGGAAGCTGCTCAGGGCGTTAGTAAGGAATCTTGCAAGTTCTAGGCGTCTAAAGTCTGTTGAACATTTATCTTATTTTATTTGATCCGCCTGTGGATCCGTTTCAACTACTTGTGATATTAAATATTACGTTTATGTAAAGTTGAAATGAATTTATTTCTGCTTCCGCTGTGCATTTATATATTGTGTTGTTTGACTATGATGTTATCAACTACGTCACGTTACCCCCACCGGGCCCACCGGTGACACGTGGAAATTCGGGGTGTGACAGGTTGGTATCAGAGCCAACATTGAGTGAATTAAACACTAGCCCTTAGTGTTTAATCTCAATGACACAATAGCACATTCCTTAACCTTCTGAGTCTAGACTTAACATAGGAATACTCCCGATCTAATCTGGAATTTACTGCTTCCAATTATTTTATATATTGGATACGTCGCCAAGCGAAGGAGCCGTAATAGGAGTTCTCCACACCCGAAGTCCCGAGATGCTGAGCTTCGTACCACGGCTAAAGTGAAATGAACATCCAAGGAGAAAGCATTCAGAAATAAAATGAAGAAGAAGCTTCTTTTACTGAAGATCGTTTCCTTATTAGTCCTTATAAGGACATATTTATCTTTCAGCCCCTGCGAGGACAACATTATTCCTTTCAAGTCCCGCGTAGGGCAACTTTATACCTTTACTTTTATATAATGGAATGATTACGTTTGGACTTTCATTCTAAATAAGAAATATTAAATAAATGGAAAATATAAATTTTTATTTGATTTGCCATTTAACAAGAATCTTAGTAAGGTAAAACCTAGCTTGAATGTCTTAATAAAAGGCCTGGCCAATATGGTAAAACCTGGTTGAAAAGATTCAAATCTCTGTTAACATATGTAAACATGTTAACACTCCTGGCTAAGCGTGACCGTAAAATCACACAAGCCACTCTTTTTATAAATTATCTACAGATTATATCTGTATACAAGTCTGATAATGACTTGATGCCTACGGGTAATAAATTTGAAAATTGGGATTTATTTAAAATTCCCTGCAAGTAAAATAGCCATCCATTAAGGATGAAGTGCCTACGGGTAATAAATTTGAAAATTGGGATTTATTTAAAATTCCCTGTAAGTAAAATAATCATCCCTTAAGGATGAAGTGCCACGAGCTATAATACACTGTCCGATTGCGACATAGACAGTTGTGAATCTTTTGAGATTCCCTGTCCTAAGGGGGTGAGCTATGCTCAAAAGCCCTCTAGATGATAATCTGGTCGTCATGTCATTATTATGACCGCTGAATGACATTTGATTTAAATTAAGTACTAATCCTGCCGTCATGTCATCATTATGACCACTGAACGACAGTTGATTAAATTAATAACACTGATCATGGCGTCATGTTATTACTGTGACCACTGAACGTATCATCAGTGCAATGACTATATATCTTAACATCTTACGAAATGTTAATTGATAGGCCCACGGGCCAGAAATTTTAATAAAGACGGTCGTAACCTATGACTCCCTGTCAGAAAAAGGTAATGAACTAGGTTCAAACCTCAAGGCTTTGATTCTCTGAAATCCTAGCTTATAATTTATAAATGTCCTTGTGACTAGGCCTTTGTGCCACCTCAATATCCGTAATGTTTTATAACTAGGATAAATTGTAATGCCTCGATTCTCAGAAATCATGGGTTATAAATTAAACTTGTCTACGTGACTAGGCTTTTATGCCAAAGTTATATTTTCAATAAATTTGGGATAATTATAATCCTGAATAAAATAAACTTTATTCCTTTTCTGTTAAGTGTATGTATTAAAGGAGAATCTTAAAAGGTTTGACCTAGCTTGAATGTCATTGAAGACCTTGCTAAGACGGTAAAACCTGATTAGAAGAGATTCAGATCCTGATTAACACTTGAAAACGTGTTAACACTCCCGACAACAGTGATGCGATAAAATCGCGATTGTCACCTTTATATTAGGAACTTCCAAACCCCTTAATTAGCCTATATGATCGATAGGAATCATGGCTAATAAACGTCGAACATGATGTACAGATCTAAACATCCACTGGGATGTATACCTACGGGCAAAGATGCATACATGAAAACGATAGTACTATTTCATAACTTCTTGTCAAGACAATGAATTATGAAATTTTCCGATCCAGGGGAATCATTGATTATGTTTTAAAATTTCCCTAGTGACAAGGCATCTGTGCCATCGAAAAGTCCTATGGAACAAGCCGTTGTGCTATATAAGATGTCGCTATGACATTGACAGTCGTGACTTATGTCCCCTGTCTAGTAAGTATAAAGGATTTATTCCATTTAAGAACGCCAAAGATGGTTTATTTAAAATCTAGGCAAAACATGATCAAATAAACTAAATACTATCTATTAGCCTATATGGTTTGTTTGCACCATGGCTATTTAAATTATCAAGTTCGACAATTCCCTATAATTAAGTAAGCTATTACTTCATGGTTAGTTAGCCTTCAAAGCTTCACCATGACTGACTCCTCTGAGGCTCACAATCATCTAGTTAGTCAGAGTGATGTACATTGACTAGCCCTTGTGGCAAAATAAATTATCTTCCACAAGATGACGGTTGTAGTCTTTGACTCTCTGTCCAAAGGTGAGGAACTATGTTCGAACCTTAAGATCTCTGATCCAATAAGATTGCAGCTTATATATTAATTCCTTAAGTGCCATATTTTGTATGTCCTTTGTGACAAGGCCTTCGGGCCTATGATTATTAATGTCCTTCATGTCAAGCCTCCCAACTATCTAAAGATTGTCGTTATGACAAGGACAATTGTGGCGTGGTGATCCCCAGTCGAAAGGTAATGGACTCGGTCCAAACCATAAACAAAATTGATGGTCCTTTTTGACCTAGTCTAAATATAATTGACATACTTTCTAGTTGCATACTATAAGGAAGTTATAAACCAAACAATCATTATGGTTTAGTAATACCATGACTTTATAAATCATCCATTGCGATGATTCCATAATAACTTGCATCTAAGCATACGTTATTTTTTGGTGTTAGTACCAAAGCTCCAGAATGGAGGTTTCCGACGAAGCGCACAGCAGTGCAGCGGCTAAAAACAAGAATGCAAGTATAAATATAAATGTTAATGGCACTACTCTTCAGGCCTTGATTAGCGCAGCAATTAGTGAAGTTGTGGATAAGGTCCTTGAGAACAAAAAGGAACCAAGTGTCACTCACTCAAGGATCCATACGGAAACGCATACATCAGCTCATAAGGAGAGCTCCGTTCACTCTTCAGATGAAAAGAGCGAACCTCAGAAGTTAGTACTCTATGATAAGTCCCGTTCAGCTGAGGGCGGGTGCACCTACAAATATTTCGTCTCATGCAAACCCAGAGATTTCAATGGCGAAAAAGGAGCAATTGATGCTATGGAATGGCTTGAGGAAATGGAAACGGTTGTGGACATCAGCGATTGTGCTGATAAGGACGTAGTAAAATTTGTTTCACAATCTTTTAAAGGAGAGGCTCTTGTATGGTGGAAGGCCATGATGCAGTCCACGGGGAAAATTCCCCTATACCTTATGGGATGGTCCAAGTTTGCGGACCTTATCAAAGAGAACTACTGTCCACAGCACGAAGTGGAAAAGGTGGAGACAGATTTTCTGAACCTCTCAATGAAAAACCTAAATTGCCAGCAATATGTTACCGACTTCAACTCCCTATCTAGACTAGTACCCTATTTAATCACCCCGGAACCAAAACGCATTGCTCGTTTCATCGGTGGTTTAGCACCAGAAATAAAAGGGGATGTTAAGGCTTCAAGGCCAACCAACTACAGATCAGCTGTAGATCTATCCTTGTCTCTCACTCTAGATGTAGTGAGACAAAAGTCGTTCATGAATGAAACTAATGACAAAAGACAAAGGGAGGAGGATAACTCTCAGAATCCTAAGAAGAGCAAATCCAAGCTCAACAATAACCAACAGGATTCCAACAAAAAGCCTACATGCAAAACCTGTAAAAGAAGACATTGGGGGCAGTGTCGATTAAGCCAAAAGATAAAGCAATGTGGCATCTGTAAAAGAACTGGCCACCAGTCCCACGAATGTAGGGACATGAAGGATGCAAACTGTTTCAGCTGTGGTGAAAAGGGGCACATCAGTACTAATTGCCCTATGGCTGCCAAGAAAGGAGCAGCTAGGTCTGGAAAGGATAAGAAAGGAACCGCCTAGACTACCGGTTGAATACCTGCGACAGTGCACATCGATAATAGCAATAGGTACGTCCTATACCATTTAGCATTGATAATGACTGCCAAGTATTTTTGCATTGATGCAAGGGATAATAAACCTTTAGCAAACCATAAGCTTAGCAAACTCTGGATTACATTCATAAGGACTTCATATATTAAATATGAGGTATAATTTACCAATGGAATCTTTAATGACCTCTCTCCCATCCTCGGAGATAATCCTTTCATAATAATCTGGAGTACTCTTCCCCAGAAAGAGTACGACAATATATTCTAATTATTTTATTTTATTATTTTTCCTCATTGTTTTCTATCGTCTGCGAATGCCAAACTATGTTTGATAAGAGTACCATATGAGGATTTGCGTATCCTAGTGTGTCCCATAGATTGCTTCCATGCCTGATCAGTATGGAGGTTTAATGCATGGGATCCCCGAAGATATTCCAATGGTCATATTGTACTAAAGTCGACTAGTAGTATTCAAAGGAGATATCCAATATAAAAATGTCCTTATAAGTGTCTCTACTTAGGGCATCCTTGTAATGATAAAGGGAATATGTCATTTATCTGACACCGAAAGCGATAGATAAGCTAAAGTCTGAGAATACGGAAATCTCTGACATCTCTATGTGTCATAATTAGCTTCTTTATAAGAATTACCATGTTTACCTTCTGAGAGGCAAGAGGATGTTAGGACAAACATCCCGCTTAGGGCTGCAGTTATTGTAAGAATCTTATATCTGTTATTACCAGCGAAACAGGAAGAACTAAGAGCCAAATCCATAAGTTTTGGATAAGGTTTCGTAAAGCCAAAATTCAAAGTTCTAAGAACTCCGATTTTAGTAAATAAGAAAGACGGTTCATCTTGCTTATGCATTGATTACCGCAACCCTATTTTAGGCAATAACTAGGAATCCCCAAATTGCTGCCAGGATCGTCGATTTATTCGACTAGCTGTAAGGAACAACTATTCTTTGAGATTAGTCAAGCAGTGATTGGAATAACCATATCGCCTTAAGATAAGCTTTTCGGTAATAGTTGTTATATAAGTATCAACGCTGCTCTTTTGGGAGACCTTGTATAGATAAGATGTTAAACATCTATTGCTAGACAGAAAATTGGTAAGTCCAATTATCAGGATCTAAAAGTTGCCTTGGAAACAATGAATAAGATCGATCAAATCCATAACCATCTATAAGTTCCCAGTATTCGGCAGAGAATCAAGGATTCATGGAAATAGCAAACCTCCTAAGTTCTTGTTAAGAAATAAGGTTCAACAAAAGATATCACCCTGGAAAGGTGTGCCAATCTGTTAATTGTCAGGCTAGTAAGCTCTGAATATATGAAATCATTCGAAGTAATCGAATATATCAAGATCAAATAACTTATGAGCTAAAACCTATTTAGGGAGCTTGGTGGAGCTCGCAATGTATTACACCCTAGGGATTAAAGGATATGTTTCGCCAATAAGTCAAGAAGCACTGCCGCATAACGGTTGGCAGACGGACGGACAGAGTGAGCGTACCATCCAAACATTGGAAGACATGCTTCGAGCATGTGTGATTAATTTAGGTGGCAGTTGGGATAACCGCCTACCCTTGATAGAATTCTCCTATAAAAATAGCTACCATACTAGTATTAGGGCCGCGCCTTTGGAGGCCTTATACGGTAGAAAGTGTAGATCGCCCATTTGTTGGGCAGAAGTTGGAGATGTCCAATTGTCAGGACCAGATATCGTCTTTGAGACGACGGACAAGATCGTGCAGATTCGCGATCGTTTGAAAGCTGCCAGGGATAGGCAGAAAAGTTATGCGGATCCTAAGCGCAAGGATTTTCACTGCTATGTAGGTGATAAAGTGTTACTTAAGGTATCACCCTGGGAGGGGGTGATGCGATTTGGTAAGAAAGGCAAGCTAAGCCCGAGGTACATAGGACCCTTCAGGATTATCAAACGTATCGATCAGTTGCTTATAAGTTAAACTTGCCTGAAGAACTTAGCGCTATACCTAATGTGTTCCGCATCTGTAATCTGAAGAAGTGTTTCGCTGACGAATCACTGATTATACCGCATACAGATATGCACATAGACGAAAGTCTGAAATTTGTGGAAAAACCTTTGTCAATTGAGGATCGACAGGTAAAGAAGCTTCGAAGGAAGCACGTGCCTATTGTTAAGGTCAAATGGGATGCCCGTAGGGGTCCCGAATGCACGTGGGAAGTGGAATCCACGATGAAAGAAAAATATCCCCATTTGTTTGAATAAATCTCGGGGTCGAGATTTCTTTTAAGGGGGTGAGGATGTAACACCTCGAAAAATTTCGTCCAATAATGTCTTGACACGTGTCATAAGGTTCCGTTATGTGAAAACATACTTTAGAGGGACTAAAAGTGACAAACAGTAAAAACTATGGAACGTAAGGGTCCAAAGTGTCAACAACGGATAAATAGGCTCTATGATAACCCTACATAATGTTTATAACCTTAAACGGATGGTTCATGGATCATACGGCGCGGAAATTGCACAAAAGTGAAGTATTTCAAACTATAGGGGCCAAAAGTGTCAACATGTTTAATTTATACCTCCGAGTGAACTTTTGGCAGACCCGAAGCTTTGAGAAGCTAAAATATACTCACTAGAATATGTGGTTAAAATTTCATGAAGTTTCGTCAACATATGAGAAAGTTATGGCCAAAACCGTACTTGAAGGACTAAAAGCGTCAACGTCGAATTTCAGGGCTTTTCGGTTGAGCGCAAAATGTTCCGAGGACATTTCCATGTTGGTAAAAATCCTAAGGTTATTAAAAACCAAGTTTGGGGGTTTACGGGTCGAGAAAAGTAGCCGAAACATCGCGTACAAGCTCAGGGACCATTTCTGCCAAAACTGAAACTTGTTTGGCTGAACCAGGGGTCAGGCGACCCGCCTGGTAAAGCCCAAGCGGGCCGCGTGGGGCTGCCAGCGACAGAAAATTCGTTTTGGGTCGAATTGGGTCCGAATTTGAGTTGTTTACAGCTGTTTCTTGCCTCCCAAATGCTCCAATATGTGCCCTTGCATGCCTACATCAACAGTAGCCTACTCCAACCATCTGATTACACCATAAATCAGATCAAACCTCATTGTTCTTGGCACTTGAAGTTGTGAACAAGGAGCTCTCTACATTCAAGAACTCTCTCAAGCTTTCTGGAGCATTTCTGAATATCAAGGACGAATTCTAGTGTTCACTAAACATCTATAGGACCTTTGTAAGCTTTCAATTCGTTCTATAATTCGTTCTTTCATAGATTATTGCTAAAAGTCAAACTGGTTGTTCATAAGCTTTGACTTTCTAATTAAACGGATTTCAATCAGTCATTTCTCGAATTGAAACCTGATTTATGTTGGTAATATTATGGGAAACAAACCCTCTAAAGGGTACTCTCTGATTCCCACTACATGCATGCTAAATGTCGAGTCAAACCTATTTCTAAAAAGTCAACAGAAGCGATTTTTGTGAAAAATGACATGAATAATGATATAGATGACATGCAATCTGTTTGATCTTCATAGAAAGCTTTATTATGAATATAAGAATGTATTTTACCACGATCAACTCGACGATCTTTAGTGTAAACCCGGATTGGAACCGAAAGTCTTAATAATCGACTTTTTCGCAAACTATCGGTTCGGATCCGTACGTGCATGTGTGAGATCTGTATTTTAGAGCATTTTTGACCATTGGCATTTTAGTTAAACTTTCTGGAAATTTTATGTCATAAGTCTATGCTTAGCCGATTCGAATGCATGTTTCCGATTTATGCATAAAGTTGACTATTTTGCCCTTTTTGATATAAAACGTGATTTTTGGAAAAGTGAAAGAGTAGAAATCTTTATTTCTAATATATAAACTTGCACCGAAAATTTCGGATCAGTTGGTGGTCCAGATTGTGAGTTATGGCCATTAGCGTAAAACTATATTATAAATTTACATAAACGGTCCTTTTCGCGTAGAACCCGTTTCTGGCCACGTTTTGATACGAAACTCTTTACCAACAAAAGTAATATAATATTCTGGGAATTTTGATGATTTTTAATTAATTTTTGGCTGAACGGATCCTAGATCGCCTAGTCATTTCGGCTAAAGTCGGTTTTGACCGTTTTAGCCATAAAATGAGTTTTTCACATCCTTTTGACCCGAAACCTTTTTCTACTGATTTTATATGATGAATAAATTATTTTAAGTATTCTGGAAATATAAAAATCTCAGATTTAATTTGAAAACCCGAAAATGCCCTTAAATCGCATATTTAGCGTTTTAAGCGCATAGTAAGCGTTATACTTGTTTTAAACATATAAGACCTATACCTACTGATGTGTTTAGCATATTTTCATATAAAAACAGTAAGTATAAGTATATGAACTCAGACTTCCAGTTTTGGCACTTTTAGCCCTTGTGAAATTACTAAAATACCCCTACGGTGCATAGTTTGGTTTTAAATGATAAATTTGGTATATGGGTCATACCCTACTGATATAATATGTTATATTAAGTATATTTACTGTATGAACCAGACCCGAAACTCAGATTTCTAATTTTACTCTTTTATTATCTTTTAAAAAGACCAAAATGCCCTTCTAAGGCATAAATTGAGTTTAAAATTATTCCGGGCAATATAGAACATAACTTACTGATATTATGTCATATTTAAAGCATATTATATCAGGGAACTTGCATTTGAATCATTTGTCTACCCGTATCGCCCTTTTCGCGTTTGGTTCGGTTTACGTAACTAGTTTGTGTAAATTGACCGAAACGGGTCAAACGTTATCATTTTTGTCTCAAAATCCAGAATGTATTTTGTATACCCATATTATACAAGTATTCAAACTTGTCGGGTCTAAATAACGTTCTATCCGGTCTTCGCTTAATCGTGCGCTTGAACCGTATATTTCCTTAAAACTAACCGGTCTAAGCTTATGCTTAATTAAAGACCCGTTAGTATTCTAATTGGTTATTTATACCATCGTTCCAGACTAGAGCCTTCCGGTAAATTGTACCTACGCTTACTTAAGTGAATACGGCTGAGTTATTATAATTCTTGCTATTTAAGACAGGAGCTAGCTCAGGTAAATACTCTTAACTTATTTTCCCTATTACGGGCTTGGGATACGGTAATATAAATACCGCATGGTCAGGTATGGGATTCGAAGACCAATGTGTCGGGAGATCCAAATAACCTGTTTTAATTCGTATTGCTTGACTGAAACATTGGGGATTAATGCGACCGTGTCCTGGATATCCTTGACTCATTAAATGCAATGGCCACGACCTAAGCACGGGGTGTAGGCATACACCTGACAGATGCTTTATGCTATTAATTGATTATACCCAATAAGGGATTCCCAATAAGGGAATAGTGGTGTGTCGGTTAATCTTGAACCGGCATAGGACCGGGCCCCGCATGTAGAGCAAGTTATGTAAAACTGATAACATGAGATATAGTTTGTCCCAAGTATAAAAGATTAATCTTGCCTTGTGCAACTTAATCGAGTGTCAAAATAGTTTTGTGCCTTGTGCGCCTAAACCAATTTTCATAAACTCTTTTCAAATGAGTCAGTTGAGTGTATTTACCAGTGAAAACTGACATATTTTTCCAAAGTCTAAGTGACAGGTACAAGTACGTAATAGGCTGGAAGCTGCTCAGGGCGTTAGTAAGGAATCTTGCAAGTTCTAGGCGTCTAAAGTCTGTTGAACATTTATCTTATTTTATTTGATCCGCCTGTGGATCCGTTTCAACTACTTGTGATATTAAATATTACGTTTATGTAAAGTTGAAATGAATCTATTTCTGCTTCCGCTGTGCATTTATATATTGTGTTGTTTGACTATGATGTTATCAACTACGTCACGTTACCCCCACCGGGCCCACCGGTGACACGTGGAAATTCGGGGTGTGACATGTTGCGCTCAATAGCTCCAACCCGGTGGTATGTGTTGTTGGCGAGGTTGTAGGTGTTCCTGGTACACATGAGGTTTTCCTACAAAAGATCATGTAAGCTTTGAAAGTTAGGAAAACCGCCTCCTTGTGAGGAGGATTGACCCGGATCGCCATGGGGTTGGTACTGATAGTGGGGAGGTGGTGCATGAAGAACTAGAGCCTCCTGCGGGTTCCATGCATAGCCTTGTGTCCTTTGAAAGCTCACCGTCCCGTCTTCCGCCTCATAAAGTAAGTTCATGGCTCGGCAAATGTGGTAGTCAACTCGTCCCGACCATGGACTCCTTTCAAAGGACCTTGGGATTCTCGTGAAATGCTTGAAAAGACGGTACACCCATCCCCCGAAGAAGATAGGCGTAGGAGCGTGAGCAAGGCGATTGAGGTGCATGTTTCGTAACAAGAGGTATGGAACATCGAGAGGCTTCTGGTTGTGGATGCAGTGAAGGACAACCAAATCTTTCAACCCTACAACGCCACTACTGTCGTGACGCTGGTTCAGCGAGTAGGTGAGGAGCCTGTGAATGTAGCGGTAAAGCGGGTCCCTCAGTTTGGTACTCTTGGTGCTGCTAGGGTTGTAGATTCCTTCACCGATCTGAGCCCATGCGGCTTGACGTTCTGTTGCATCCAAGTCTCGTAATCCCCCGGTATTCTCCTCATTCCCCGATTCTTCTTCCCCGTACAGTCCTATTATAGCTCCAAATTGTGCCATGGAGATCGAGTACCTTGTCCCGCCACATCGAAATGCAACCCCTTCATTGTCAAACGGGTCACACCTCGAGGTGAAATTGAAAGTACTGTAGAACTCCATGGTGCATTGATGTACCGACCGAAGCCGAGTGTTCAATGCAACTGCTAGTGGCCCTGTCACGATGTTGTTGAATCGGTCAAGTTGATTCACCATGATTAACAAGTCGGTACATGCCCGCCTAGGGTACTCCTCGGGTCTTGTTTGGAGTGTCTCATATCGTGCCCTAGCATCGAGTTCGCTTGCGTTGAACCTTGTGAACTTTGACATCTGAAAGAATACACCCAAAAGTTAGTACGAAACAAAGATTTTTGGGGTGACACTGCAAACAGTGGGCTGGACACGACCCCGTGTTCAGCGGACACGGCCCCGTGTCCAGGCGTCTGTAACCCAAAAAGTTCATTTTTCGTCCCGGTTTCGAAAACCTGAAAATTTTTAGCCCAATAGTAGCGGTTTCCCCCGAAAATGAAACCCTAAGTGTCGTTTTTCCCAAAATAAACTGTTTACCCTTTCAATTTCGTGTTTTTCGGTTCAAAAACAAGGGTTTGGTGTTTTAGTGGGGAAATCGAACGAATCTATCAACAATACATGTTTATTTACTTCACACTAATCTAAACTACTACTAACAGATTTCATCAAAAATTTGAAGTTCGATCCGGATGAACATGAAGAACCCTAGATTTTTCCCCAATTTTTGATGTTTTAACTACATGCAAGTAACTAATCTAACTACTAAAGATGATAGAATCATACCTTGATGTTGTTAAACTCGGTAGTGACGTCGGAAATCTGCGGAAAATCGCCTGGAACCAGAGCGTTTTCGGCAATACGGGGCGTGTGGAATGAGGTAACTGTTATGAAAAGAGGGTTTTATCCCGACAGTTGCCTCGACACGGCCCCGTGTCCAGCGGACACGGTCTCGTGCCGAGCAAAGTTTTTTTTTTTTTTTTTTATGTGCTCGTGTGCATGCCCCCTTATTTCCGAAAATGGCTAGAAGACTTACCGGTTTTTAAACGTACACTTACCTGTTCGTAACATTTCAGGTATGAGTTTATTCGTTAACCGTTTGAAGTGAGATCTCCTCTTCCTCATCCTCAATGGACCCTCGGTAGAGTTTTAGCCGTTGGCCATTGACTTTAAATGGTATCCCATTTCGAGTTTTAATTTCTACTGTACCGTGCGGAAAAACATGGGTGACGGAAAAAGGTCCTGACCACCTAGATTTTAGCTTACCAGGAAATAATCGAAGTCGCGAATTAAACAATAGAACCTGATCTCCTACCCGAAATTCATTAGATTTAATATATTTATCATGTAAATTTTTCATTCTTTCCTTATAAATTTCGGAGTTAGAATATGCATAATTCCTTAGCTCGTCTAATTCATTTATTTGACAAAATCGATTTTTACCGGCAGTTTCTAAATCTAAGTTTACGTTTTTTATTGCCCAGTAGGCTTTGTGAGCTATTTCTACTGGCAAGTGACAACTTTTTCCATAGACTAGCTTATATGGGGTTGTGCCTATAGTGGTTTTATAAGCAGTTCGAAAAGCCCATAGAGCATCGTCTAATTTGTCGGCCCATTCTTTCTTATTTATTCCTACGGTTTTTTCAAGTATTCGTTTTAAACCTCGATTAGTCACTTCGGCTTGCCCATTTGTTTGAGGGTGATATGCTGTTGAGACCCGGTGATAGACCCCATACCTTGTTAATATTTTTTCGAGTTGATGATTGCAAAAATGGGTACCTCTATCACTTATTAAACCCTTTGGTGTCCCGAAGCGAGAAAACAGTTTTTTCAGAAATTTTACCACTACTCTTCCATCATTTGTTGGAAGAGCCTCGGCCTCTGCCCATTTAGACAAGTAATCGACTGCCACAAGTATATATTTGTTTCCCTTTGAAGGTGGGAAAGGTCCCATGAAATCGAGTCCCCACACATCAAAGATTTCACAAACGAGAATGCCATTTTGAGGCATTTCGTGTTTGGAAGAAATATTACCTGATCTTTGGCAGGCATCACATGTCTTTACAAGGTTTTGTGCATCCTTGTAAATAGTTGGCCAGTAAAATCCTGAGTCAAATACCTTTCGTGCGGTACTTGCGGCACCATGATGTCCTCCGTATGGACCTTCATGACAATGATGAAGAATTCTTCGCGCTTCATTACCATGGACGCACCTTCGGATGAGTTGGTCGGCACACATTTTGAAAAGATAGGGGTCTTCCCAAAAGTAATGCTTTACATCAGCAAAGAATTTCTTTCTTTGATGATGTGGCCATCCCTTGGTGACTATACCGCTAGCTAGGAAGTTAGCGTAGTCGGCATACCATGGCTCTTGTCTACTCTCCATCATTTCCAAGGATTCTGTGGGATATTTCTCGTTGATTTGCTCGTCTCTGGTCGTTTCCAAAGCTGGGTCTTCTAAGCATGAGAGATGATCTGCAGCAGTGTTTTCTGCTCCTCTTTTGTCCTTGATTTCGATGTCGAATTCTTGGAGGAGTAGAATCCATCTGATCAAACGGGGTTTTGCGTCTTGTTTCTTGAAGAGGTACCTGATGGCTGCATGGTCTGTATAAACTACAGTTTTAGAAAGAACAAGATAAGAACGAAATTTATCAAAAGCAAACACCACTGCTAGTAATTCTTTTTCTGTAGTTGTATAATTTTCTTGTGCATCATTAAGAGTTTTACTAGCATAATAGATTGGGTGGAAATGCTTTTCTTTTCTTTGTCCCAAGACTGCTCCAACAGCAAAGTCACTTGCATCACACATGATTTCGAAAGGAAATTTCCAATCCGGTGCTATCATGATAGGTGCATTGACTAGCATTTCCTTGAGGGTTAGAAATGCTTGATTGCATTCCTTGTCAAAGATGAAGGGTGCATCTTTTTCAAGTAATTTTGTTAGAGGCCTTGAAATTTTTGAAAAGTCCTTGATAAACCTTCTATAAAATCCGGCATACCCTAGGAAACTTCTGATTGCTCTTACGGAGGATGGAGGAGGTAATCGAGAAATAGTTTCTATTTTTGCTCGATCAACTTCCATTCCTTCGCTTGAGATTTTGTGACCGAGTACTATTCCCTCTGTTACCATGAAATGGCATTTTTCCCAGTTAAGGGCGAGGTTAGTTTCCTCACATCGGGATAGCATTCGTTCAAGATTATCGAGGCATTGGTCATATGAGTCTCCAAAGATGGAAAAGTCGTCCATGAAGACTTCCATTGTCTTTTCTATCATATCATGGAAAATGGCCACCATACAACGTTGAAATGTTGCAGGCGCATTACATAGACCGAATGGCATGCGTCGATATGCGAAAGTTCCGTATGGACATGTGAAAGTTGTTTTCTCTTGGTCTTCTGGTGCTATCGGTATTTGAAAGTAACCTGAAAAACCATCTAAGAAACAATAAAATTTATGGCCGGATAATCGTTCTAACATTTGATCAATGAAGGGTAAAGGAAAGTGGTCTTTCCTTGTTGCTTCATTTAATCGCCTATAATCTATACAAACTCTCCATCCTGTGACGGTTCTTGTTGGTATTAATTCATTTTTCTCATTAGTTATTACCGTCATACCTCCTTTTTTCGGGACTACTTGAACTGGACTTACCCACGGGCTATCGGAGATAGGGTAGATTAGTCCGGCGTCAAGCAGCTTGATGACTTCATTTTTAACCACTTCTTGAACATTGGGGTTCACTCTTCGTTGTGGTTGAATTACCGTTTTGTAGTCATCATTCATTAAAATTTTGTGCGTGCACATGGAAGGGCTTATTCCTTTAATATCTACAAGCTTCCAAGCGATCGCGTTTTTGTGTTTTTTAAGTAGATTAACTAACTTCTCTTTTTCTATGTTATTTAATTTAGATGAAATAATTACAGGTAAACTACCATCCTTGCCTAGAAAAGCATATTCCAAACCTTTAGGGAGTTCTTTGAGCTCAATGGGTGGGTCTTTAGAAGACACCTTATTTTGTGGCTCATCCAGATTAAGAACCTTAAAGGTTTGTTCTATGGCTATCTCTTCTTCGACAAAGTGGTTTTCTTCGTTAGTTGTATCGGGTGGTTCAGCTTCATCTTCAATTAGGGGGTCATTATTGCCAAAAGGATATTTCATTGAACGCTCAAGATCTATGCTCCTTTTGAATGCCCCTAATTGGAGAGGTAGATTGTTGAATTTCCGGTTTTTCAATGCTTTATGAGTTTTTACAAAAGGTTTCCCCAAGACTAGAGGGGCGTCATCAAGGATGACGAAGTCGGTTGGGATTACCAATTGATTTGTGTGAACCAAAACATCTTCAACTACACCGATTGATTTTATCACTTTTCGATCGGATAGAAAAATGGGAATTTGAAGTGGAGTAAAATCACTAATACTTAATTTTTCAAAAATGTAGTTAGGCATTATGTTAACACAAAGATCCTTATCAATGGTGATGTTACTAATAAATGAATTTTGAAAGAAACATGGAACCGGTGTAATGTTAATTTCAAAAGGGTCTTCTTTTATTAGCGAAGTTTGATCATTAGTTAACTTAACACTTACCATTTCTTTGATTTTAGCACTAGTGTTTAACTCTTTTAAAAACTTAGCATGAGGGGTTACTAAACAATGATTTTCGAAAGTAGGTGACAAGAGATTAATTTCTTCAAAATTAGACTCTTCATGAATTTTAACATTATCGGACTCACCTTTTTCATTGTTTAACTCATGTGTCGGTTTTTCACTTTCTTGTTCTTCCATTTTTACATTTTCAACTATCTCTACGTTATTATCATTTTTTAATTCTTCTCTTGCGCGGGATTCCTCTTCCCTTGCGCGAGATTCTTTCATGTAACGTTCGATAGTTTTAATGTGTTCTAATATCCTATTGGTCACTTCGGTGAGAGAAAAAGAATTTGGATCCTCAAAGCTTGAATCCGGTTGTTCGATCCTTGGCTCCTCATAATACTCATATGAAGTAGATGGTTCACACCATTGTTCTTCATTGTAAGTATATGATGGATAAGGGTCGAAACTTTGTTCTTCATAGTACTCATATGAGGTGGGTTGTTCACGCCATGGTTCCTCATAATAAGAGTATGAAGATGGTGGCTCATATCTTGAATCTTCAAAGTATGAGTATGAAGGCTCATACCTTGGTTCATCAAAATATGAGTATGAGGGAGGAGGTTCATACCTTTGGTCTTCATAGGATGTGTATGAAGTTGATGGCTCGTACCTGGGCTCCTCATAGTAGTTGTATGAATTGGATGGTTGATATGAGTTATTATATTGAACCGAGCGTGCGTTACGACAATTAGTGCAATAATTACCCCTATAATCATCCTCATCATAGGTGTAGTTGTAACCTCTTGAGTATTGATCCATAAGAATCACTCAACAGATCACAACTGAGTCTCGGGACCAGAAAACAAAAATAAAGACGGAAACAGAAGCTGGACACGGCCCCGTGTCTGGTGAACACGGCCCCGTGGTCAGGGTCTGTATCTGGGCGTTTTAATTAAAGTTACTGGTCACGTTGAGCATGGGGGCGTGTTCAGTGAGCACGGCCCCGTGTTCAGACTCTGTATCTGGGTATCTACTCTAAAAATATGCAGCAAGGGGGCGTGTTCAGCGAGCACGGCCCCGTGTTCAGGCTACTGTAAATGCAAACTAAACTAAAATGCAGAAAAATGTGCGCGCGTTTTTAAAAGGTTTTGAAAAACTGATTAGGCCGTCGATTTTAAGCTTTCTTAAAATCCTTGTGTCCCCGGCAACGGCGCCAAAAACTTGATGCGTGTGTAGTGCGATATATTTTAGATGTATATTTAAGCCCTTTTTACACTTTTAGCCAAGTTTTATATTTATAAAAACACGATATTTACTAACACTAAACACACATATGGGCAAGTGCACCCATCGTGGACGTAGTATAGTGTTGGTAAGATACCGAGGTCGTCCAAGGACACAAGAGCTTTTAATACCGGTTTATCCTCAACGTCTAATCAAATCAAAAAGTGAGAAAAATGTTTTAATCTAAGAAAATAAAAACTAACTAAATGCTGAAAAATAAAATAAAAACAGATAGACAAGATGAATCACTTGGATCCGACACGTGTATTAGTATAACCTTTGATTATTTTCGCACTTTTGCACTTGTTTAAGAGATTATCTTAGTTATTGTAGTAGGCCCCTCTTTTGAAGGCGACGTTACCCTCAACCCAGTAGTTTGAGTCAGCAAGGATACAATCCTAAAGGGTCGGATTATTGAAAGATAATGAATTAAGTTATTAATGCAAATTGTGGTAGGCCCCGCTTTCGGCGGTGACGTTACCCTCGGCTAAGTAGTCTGAGTCAGCAGGGATACAGTCCTAAATAGCCGGGTTATAGTATTAATAGTAGTTAACTTATGAGGGGGTCAAAGAGTTTGGATCCCCGCCATCCAATACCTATGGGCATTGAAGGAGATCCTACTAAATTTGACCCAGGTCCCAAGCAGGACCTCTAAACGCTGAACAAGGGCAAGACCCTTACCAAACCGTTCCCTTAACCCCCGACCAGGTAGCCAACATACCTCCATATAGACCGTGGAGATATGAATGGTGAAAATCTTTTATTTTATATAGACAGTAAAATAGCGCCAAGACACCACGGACAAACGATAAGGAAAGATCACCTTCAACATAAGTAACTAGTTATTAAAGTCATTAATACAAAACCAAATAAAAAGTGCAAAAGATTAAAAATAAAAAGTATTATACTAAACACTTGTCTTCACCAAGTGATGTAAGAGACTTAGGCAAACATGGCCTTGATTGTCAAGAACTCTTACGATCAATCTTGGATCCCGAGACGACTCACACACTCTATGATGGACAATGGATGATGGTGGTGGATGATGGTGTTATGGTGGTGGTGGGTGGTGGATGAAGTGTGAGAGAGGTGGTGTGCCAAGGGATGAGATGGAATGAAACCAAGCACTCCTATTTATAGGCTGAACAGAAGGCTGGGCACGGCCCCGTGTCCGCTGGACACGCCCCCGTGCCCGTTTGACACTCTCTCTCCTCATTAATTGTAATTCGCAATTACAATTAATGCGCCTGCTGTACTTTCACCACCCCCCGTGCCTGCTGGACACGGCCCCGTGGTGGGCAATGGAAGATTCTATAGGTTTGTCTTTTAAGCTGCTTCTTGGGCACGGCCCCGTGTCCGCTGGACACGGGGCGTGTTCAGTCTTCTGCTTTCTCTTCTTTGCCTTGGAGGATGCCGTTGAGGGTCCGGGCAGTCTACTTTTATTCCTTTTCTTGTATTTATGCTAGAATTAGTTGTCTTTTTGCTTCTTTTGTGAATTTGAGCTCATTTCATCCTGAAAATGCAAAAGAAAGACAAAAACACTCTTTTTCCAACATTAGTACTTAAAAAGGGTTAGTTTTATGCCTTAATTGATGTGATTTATATGTTGCATTTTACACACATCAGTTAATCATCTAATATGTGACATATACTTGTCACTTACAAACATGTTACATACTTGTACATTACACTTTTTACCTAGTTAAAGCATGTTTTATTTCATATTTCACCTTGTTACAAGTTAGGGGAAACATTGTTGCATATTATCACACAACTTAATTAACAAAGTTACTCATTATAATGTTTTAAAAAATAAAAAAAATAAAGAAATATGGCAGCCCCAATTCAACAAAATTCAGCCCCATATAGTTGGGTTTTGTGGGCTAGTTTCAAGGTGTAACCCCTTCTAAACACTTCCAAAGCCCAACCCATTGAAAACCTAATCCTTCCCCTATAAATACCACTTATAACCAGCCTCCCTACCACTTTTGCAACACTAAAAACTCTCAAAACATCCTCCAAACCGTAGCTGAAAGCAAAGGTTCGAGCAGATTGACACCCCTTCACGAAAATGAGCATAACTCACTCAATTCTTATCCGATTCACTTGATTCTTTTTCCTACTTGCTTGGATAATCATGGGGTTCGATTCCTAGACTTCTACTTGGAGAAATCAGACCTGGAAATGCCCCGTAATAGTCCATAAACTTTCTGTTTGATTTTTATGTTCTTCAAAACTTGTTTAAACCTATGCAACTTGTGTCTAACACATCTCATGCCTATGTCCTAATGCTTACAACTTATCCCATGGTTGGTTAAGCTTAAAAACAAGGTTGAGACATTTTAAATCAGAGGATTAAACCTCATAAACTTGGTGTTTTGTCTAAGGTTTCAACCCACAAATCATGTCAAACATAGTCTTTGATACATGAGTGATTATGGAACAACTTGGGTTGTCCAAACATACAATCCTCACATAATTTGATGATTTCTATTAGTTAGTTTACTTTACATACATGTAAAGACCTTAGTTCATGACCCTCCTTGGTTGTTTTTACATCAAGTGTAGTGGTGAACATCAAAGGGGTACCTAAATGGAAGCCTTGTCTTCCTACCCCATCCATGACACCCATGACTCAACTTGAGGTACCTAAATGAAGATGTAATCTTCTACCTCTTACTTGAATACTTGAACATTTGGACTTAATAATATGTGTATAATATACGACCTACATACTATCTATGTACACTCGAATCTTTGATGTTGAAATCATATTCATTTGTCAAAGTAGTAGGTTATCATCTAAGTACCTAAACCTTGTTATGATTCTTATGGGTGTTCAACTCATAAAATCATTATAACCCATGAGGTTACCAAGTGTCATACAAGTGTTATGTATGAAGATGAATATTTTGATATAATATTTTCATGTCACTTTCATTCCAAATCTCGACTCTAAACATGCTTGAACTTAAACCCTTACGCATTCAACCTTCCAACCTCGGCAACTTTGTCACATTGGATAATCGGAAAACATATGAAAACTTTGTGAGTATACTCGTATTCCCCTTTTACTTTTATCACTTTTGGGGTGTAACATGTTTTATCTATTAACAAACTTACACATGAACATTTTGCTTAAACACATGAACATTCCTATAACATGCTTGTATACGTGATGGCTTGATACTTTAAACTTGGGTGATTCTTATGTGTTGAACTTATCATTAACTTCGTACGAGCCAAACCTTGACATATGTAGCGCTATAGGATTAACGACCCGCCCTTTATCATCGGTTATGTCATGAGCATATTGCGTTTTCTTGGTTTGATATGTTAGACACATGCCATGTTTAAATGTTTATCTTGAATCACATGCTTGCTATGAGGAATTGTTCAAACTTATCTTTTGCTATGTACGTATCAAACTTGTATACTCGCCTTTGCTTTTGCATTGAACTTTATTTTAAACATGTTACAGGTTGAGGACGATGATGCTATGAAATGAAGTAGCGTTGATGCCTAGATACACATATAGACGTTTAGGTTTAATCGTTGTATCAATGTTGATTATGTTGTATTGTATTTCCTTTGAACTTGATGTTATTTGATTTCTTTGTAATGTTGACAAAAGAATTATGAAATGAAATCGGTTTATTAAATATTGTCACAAATAGCGTTATGATGACTCTAGCAATCTTCACACTTCGTCTCATCCTGATGTTTCCGCCATTGGTTGGGGTGTGACAGATTGGTATCAGAGCCATAACTATAGGGAATTAGGAAAAGTAGGAATGCTTTAACCTAGTCTATAGTTCTAGAGCTTTATTCGTATGTTTTACTTGAAATTACTAGCATGCTATCTTATTTGCTTTTATTTATTCTCTTTTGATCTTGTAAGCATATGTGTCACTTGTGGGTTAACACTTAACATGCTATACTTGATTTTATTATGTGTTAATACTTGTTTCTTCATTTTATCCTTTATGTGTGTTCTTGACATACTTTTTATGCGTTAATATTCGTTTCATCATTTCACTTTTATTGTGATGTTCTTAACATGTTATACTTGTTTGTTTAATCTTTAATATACACTTTTCCTCACGCGTTTTACTCGATTATTCTAAATCCGACAACACACATATTACACAAACGAGACGAGTTCACCAAAATAGGCGTGAAACCCATAATTTGGTGAACAACTCTCAATCCATCCACTTTCTTTTTTTTTTTTACACGAAATTCACCATCAAGTTAGGAGTGAAATCCTCACCTTGATGGAGAAGTTCAAATTTCAAATTCTAGTGGATCCTCATCAAAGTTTTGAAATTAAATTTTGACCCGACGAGTACCAACCACACTTAGGATACGAAACCGTCAAGTTAGGGGTGAAACCCGCACCTTGGCGACTAGTTCCACTCCTTGATTTTTTTCATAAATCCCGCCAAGTCTTGAAATTTCGATTGATTTGGGACATGTAGTAACCGGAAGGGTAAATACCGTTAACCGACTTGTCGGCGAGAGTATTTTACCTATTAGGCCAAAGCATCCTCCTCAAATTCAAAAGACTTTTCGACCACTTTGGTTAGTCAAAGTTCCGTTTGGAACACTCCAAACTTTGGTCAAACATGTGTTTCTATTATTTATTTATACGATGCAATCTTTCAAACTCGAGTTTACTTTCGATTTCTCTTTTCACACACACAACATATTGAACCTTTTCCATACATTTATACATATGCATGATTTCATAGAATTTAAATTCGTTTTCCTTGTAACGACAAGTGGAGAAATATCATCGAGATGGGAGTGACTTCCTTACCTTGACGATTAGCTCCACTCCCTTTTCCTTAAAACGACCTCACCAACAAGTTAGGGGTGATTCCCTAACTTAGGTGACCGTTACCAAAACTTCTCTTTCGAAACATCTTATTATGCAAACTCGATCATACTTTATACCCAAATTGTTTAATGTTATTTAAAAATACCCACTCATACAGATTTCGAAATACATTGTTTTATCAAACGTACTTTTTATTCTACAATCTATTTTCACTCAACTCATATACGTGAAATTCATAATCATGTCTTAAAACGTTTTATTGCTCGAACTTCAAAACCTTACGAAATGCTACCTATCAATTTAATCGGTTCAATGAAACTCTTGCCCATGAACTTCATATTTGACTTAATCACTAAAACACGCCCACCTTCTACTTTTAATCAAAATCCAACCAACCTTTCCCGAATACTTATAAGATCTTATAGAAGTTATATGATTGTTTTACCAAATACCCTTTCCAACACCAACAAATCAATTGTTATTTTATTTTTATTTCTAAGTCCTATTGCTAAATTTCCCTTCTAAAGATCCTAGTTTTCACAAGGACCTCCTAAATTCATAATTTCTTATTTGATGAAACGAACTTACTTTTTAACGAAAACCTTTTTCCTACACCAATTTACAAAACACGCGGGCAAGAAGTCTTCATGGGAACCGACAATCTTTGACTTACATGAATTTTTTTTTTTTTAACAAAAGTAGCATTTCAATCATTACAAAAATACATTATGCTTAACCAATTAGTACTTTATATCCTCTTACATACACAACTATATTCTACCCTTTCAACCAAGGTCAACCTAATTTTGATTCGATAAACTCAATGTTTCATTTACACAACTATACATGCATATCATCGTACACATTTTGGTCGATACCTCGCGATAACATCATTTATATCATTCTTATTTACATACTCGACCTTTTGAATGTTTTATACACTTAGATCCGTGGTGTCCCAACAAACACTATTTACGCAATATTTATTTTTCATACCTACACCTATGTTCATACGTCTTATGCTTGTACTTATACGCATACTACTTATATGTTTTACGCTTCTACTTGTACACATACTACTTACACGTTTTATGTTTATGCTCATACATACATGCGTATTCATACTTAAACTTATGCTCATACTTTCATCCTTACTCATGATTCATACATTCGTACCTATACGCGAGCGCAACCCGAGGGATTCGCTTGCGTGGGTCCCACACATACTTAAACATGGACTTGCTTATATACTACATTCTTGTACGTACACATTCTAAATTTTTTTTATGTATACCCCGATTCATACACAACTAGTACAAGCTATGCGGATCATGCGACGATCAAAATAATCACGGGTGCACATGGGATTATAGTGATAGGCGTATGAGAACCATAGAGTGTGCTACTGCGTATGGTAATACACGGAACGTAACATGACACCGAAGACGAAACAGACGTAACATGGTCAAAACATGGTGGATACGCCGCTGGTACTTCCTATATATAAGTGTTTTCACCATGTTACCAAACTTTCGTAAAACGTGCCATGAGAAATTCAGTGTTTTACAGACCTTTTGGACCTAATACAAGCTTTAAACAACTCACAAACGCATCATATCCGATTATCCATGCCGAGACTTCATCTTTAACACGCTACTTTCGTCTATCTAATACTTATATCATTCATATACTTGCATTCATTTAGTGTCAATTGTTCACCCCATACTCCTATTATTCTCCATTATCCTTTCTTTCATATGAACCCCGTTCACATTCAAACTTATTTAAACTCCTTTGCCTATGCGCACGCATACCCGTTTTACCTATGCTTAAACGCCTCAACCCATTTTAGTCAAACAAATTCCTATCCTATCGTTCTTCAAAATTTCGTACTTTTCTAAACGTTTCAAAACTCCCAAGTCTCGATTCTTTTAGCCAAAATGCTTTTTCTCCAAGGTCTTCCTCTTGAATAAATTTCGGGACGAAATTTCCTAAAGGAGGGGAGACTGTAACGCCCTGCTTTTTCATACTTTCCATAATTAGAAAGCTCGCCTTGTAATGCTATTTTTGGAAATCTTGTATTATTGTAGTCGTCTTTTCGTTGTAAAATCCGAGACTTGGATCATAAATAAAATTCGTATTTCTTTAAATTCACCATCTACATATTCATACATGTTCATACGTTCAAATTCATTGTACATCGAATCCTTATTTGTAATTCATACTTATACTTATTCACGATGCATGTCCATGCTTGTCCTTATATTGTTGATACCTAAAAACCCCTAATAATATGCTTATTTATACAACGGTTAATCATCTAATATGTGACATATACTTGTCACTTACAAACATGTTACATACTTGTACATTACACTTTTTACCTAGTTAAATCATGTTTTATTTCATATTTCACCTTGTTACAAGTTAGGGGAAACATTGTTGCATATTATTACACAACTTAATTAACAAAATTACTCATTATAATGTTTTAAAAAAATAAAAAAATAAAGAAATATGGCAGCCCCAATTCAGCAAAATTCAGCCCCATATAGTTGGGTTTTGTGGGCTAGTTTCAAGGTGTAACCCCTTCTAAACACTTCCAAAGCCCAACCCATTGAAACCCTAATCCTTCCCCCTATAAATACCACTTATAACCAGCCTCCCTACCATTTTTGCAACACTAAAAACTCTCAAAACATCCTCCAAACCGTAGCTGAAAGGAAAGGTTCGAGCAGATTGACACCCCTTCACGAAAATGAGCATAACTCACTCAATTCTTATCCGATTCACTTGATTCTTTTTCCTACTTGCTTGGATAATCATGGGGTTCGATTCCTAGACTTCTCCTTGGAGAAATCAGACCTGGAAATGCCCCGAAATAGTCCATAAACTTTCTGTTTGATTTTTATGTTCTTCAAAACTTGTTTAAACCTATGCAACTTGTGTCTAACACATCTCATGCCTATGTCCTAATGCTTACAACTTATCCCATGGTCGGTTAAGCTTAAAAACAAGGTTGAGACATTTGAAATCAGAGGATTAAACCTCATAAACTTGGTGTTTTGTCTAGGGTTTCAACCCACAAATCATGTCAAACATAGTCTTTGATACATGAGTGATTATGGAACAACTTGGGTTGTCCAAACATACAATCCTAACATGATTTGATGATTTCTATTAGTTAGTTTACTTTACATACATGTAAAGACCTTACTTCATGACCCTACTTGGTTGTTTTTACATCAAGTGTAGTGGTGAACATCAAAGGGGTAACTAAATGGAAGCCTTGTCTTCCTACCCCATCCATGACACCCATGACTCAACTTGAGGTACCTAAATGAAGATGTAATCTTCTACCTCTTACTTGAATACTTGAACATTTGGACTTAATAATATGTGTATAATATACGACCTAGATACTATCTATGTACACTCGAATCTTTGATGTTGAAATCATATTCATTTGTCAAAGTAGTAGGTTATCATCTAAGCACCTAAACCTTGTTATGATTCTTATGGGTGTTCAACTCATAAAATC